>NC_135357.1:17516255-18116255 GCF_051622035.1 Arctopsyche grandis
TGCTAATCTATTATTATCATAACTAACTACTTTCACTTACAAAGTAACCCTGTTAAATGGCATGTAATAACTCATAAGTGATCCAAGTGATACCTAGGATGACTATCTGTCAAAGCTGACCACAGAGAAGAGTCTATGGCGGTAAGAACTCACTCCTTGAATGGAAATCTCTCTCAAGTACCGCCTTTTTCTCAACACATCTTGGATAAATGCGAGAAAAATAATATCCAAACCTCCAACAAGGTAAGAGTGACGATGGATGATAGCTTAGCTAATAGAAACCTGTATTTAGCCACGTACAATGTAAGAACGTTATCGAGTGAAGGAAGTGTGCTTGCATTAGAGAATGAATTAGAAAATATCAAATGGGATATAGTAGGACTTAGTGAAGTAAGACGAAAACAGCAAAACCAAATAATCCTAAAAAGTGGTAACTGTCTCTACTGGATAGGGCTACCAAATGGTAGAATAGGAGGAGTAGGGTTTCTTATCAATAAGAGAATAGAAAGAAATATTATAGAAATAAACGACATATCGGAACGTATATGCTATATAGTATTAAGAATCTCGAGCAGGTACACTTGTCAAATCTTCCAAGTGTACGCCCCCACATCTAGCCACCCAGACGAGGAAATAGAAGACTTCTACGAAAAAATACAGGACGCATACGATAATAGCCGTCACCACTTTAAAATAATCATGGGCGACTTTAACGCAAAAATAGGACAAAAGGCAAATACAGAAAGAGCAGTAGGCAATTTTGGTACCGGCCAAAGAAACGACAGAGGCGATCGCCTCATAGAATTCGCAGAACACAACAGGCTCTTTATCACTAATTCATTTTTCAGGAAAAACACCAACAATAAGTGGACTTGGGAGAGTCCTAAAGGAGACAGAAACGAGATCGATTTCATCCTAACAAATGCCCTGCACTCCGTTAAAGACGTTAGTGTTTTAAGTAAAGTAGATATAGGTAGCGATCACAGATTAGTCCGTGCCAAGATGGCCATTAATATAAATTGCGAACGTAGGAAATTAATAAAAGGATGCAGTAACTCTCCAGATTTCGCTCAACTTTAACTCAACTAAGGTCTAGGAAAAAGGAATTCGAACTCGAACTTGGAAATCGATACGGGAAATTAAACCCAGAAGCAGACATCGAGGAATTGAACACTGTAATTAGTTCGGTTCTAACCTCAACAGGTAAGAAATTAGGTGGATTCAGGAAACAGATTAAATTAAGCAAAATTTCAGCGGAAACAAAAAACCTAATTAAGCATAAAAGGAATTTAGATAGGGATAATAATAAGCAAGAATACAATCTAGTAAATAAGGAAATTAAAAAGAGAATAGTCAGGGATGTCAGGGACTTTAACAGCAAGCTAATAGAAAATACCATTAAGAATAACCGTAGCCTGAAAAAGTGCAAACAGGATCTTTTCTTAGGCAAAAACCAAATGATCGCAATCAGATCAGAGAGCGGAGTAATAATTAGGAATAGAGAAGAAATCATAGACAGAGTTTACACGTTCTATGCAAAACTATACGAGAACGACAACGGCCAATTCCCCGCTCTGGAATCGACACACGGCCAAAGGGTTCCTGCAGTATTGCCTAGCGAAGTAGAGGCCGCGCTAAAAACTGCAAAGAACGGTAAAACCCCAGGGGAAGATAATATTTCCATCGACTTACTAAAATGTGGCGGCCTCCCCCTAATTAATATCTTAGCTAGGCTTTTCAGCAAATGCATCCAGAACCAAGCTATACCAGAAGGATGGAATAACGCAACTATCATTTTAATACACAAAAAAGGCGACAAAAGCGATATCAAGAACTACCGACCCATTAGTCTACTTTCAGCGGTCTACAAGCTCTTCACGAAGGTTATTACAGAAAGGCTGAAGAATATCCTCGACGAGAACCAACCTATAGAGCAGGCAGGGTTTAGGGCAAATTTCAGCACAATGGACCACCTCCAAGTAGTTGGCGAACTAATCGAGCGCGCCAACGAATATCAACGGCCATTGTGCCTAGGTTTCGTCGATTATGAGAAAGCCTTCGATACAGTTAGTCATAATGCAGTACTTAACGCTCTAAAAACACAGGGAGTGCCGGAACCCTATGTGGGACTGTTAGCTGCAATATATAAGAATGCCACAGCTTCGGTTAAAATTTTTTCAGGTACAGATAGATTTAGCATAGGAAAAGGAGTAAGACAAGGAGATACAATCTCGCCCAAGTTATTCAATGCGGTGCTTGAGGGAGTTTTCAGGAAATTGGATTGAGATACAGCCGGAGTAAGCATCAATGGTCGCTTTTTGAGTCACCTTCGGTTCGCAGACGATATAGTTTTAGTAGCTCGTGATTCAGCTGACCTACTTATCAGACTAACACAGCTGGACAGGGAAAGTAGAAAAGTAGGATTAAAAATTAACGTAGATAAGACTAAACTAATGTTCAATAGTTATTGCATGCCTGATAGCATCCCCTTAGATGATAAACCAGTAGAAGTAGTAAATAATTATTTATATTTAGGTCAAATAATTGACATGTCTGGTAGTAAAAATGAAGAGATAAAGAGACGTATGAAATTAGGGTGGAGTGCATTTGGACGGATGAATGCTGTTTTTAAATCAAAAATGCCACTCTGCCTGAAGAAAAGGATCTTTGATCAATGCGTTTTGCCAGTGATGACGTATGGATGTGAAACTTGGACACTGAACGCCAAGATGCAAAATAAAATCCAATGCACTCAAAGAAGTATGGAACGCTGTATGCTTGGCATAACGAGGAAAGACAGGAAGCGGAACACGTGGGTGAGAAATATGACAAGGGTAGTGGACATAGTGGATAGAGTGAAGAGATTGAAATGGCAATGGGCGGGTCACGTAGCTAGGAGGATGGACGAAAGGTGGACAAAAGAAGTGCTTGAATGGTACCCGAGAGAAGGCAAAAGAGTAAAAGGAAGACCGCAAGGAAGATGGGTGAACGAAATTAGGAAAATGTGCGGAATGAGATGGATGAGTGTTGCGCAAAACAGAGACGAGGGAAGCGTGTTGGAGAGGCCTTCATCCAGCAGTGGATGGCGAATGGCTGTAAATGATGATGAATGATGATGATATATATATATATATATATATATATATATATATATATATATATATATATATATATATATATATATATATATATATATATATATATATATATATATATATATAAATATATATATATATATATATATATATATATATATATATATATATATATATATATAAATATATATATATATATATATATATATATATATATATATATATATATATATATATATATATATATATATATATAAATATATATATATATATATATATATATATATATATATATATATATATATAAATATATATATATATATATATATATATATATATATATATATATAAATATATATATATATATATATATATATATATATATATATATATATATATATATATATATATAGCCAGCAGCATAGCTCGGACTTTAAGCTTCTGCTTACCGTCAAGAAGGTGCCGGGTTCTATCCCTGAATGAAAATGAATTTTTCAGAGTATGCTGTTGGTCAGACCTGGATTTGTGACTCCAGGTTGATCGTTTCCTATCAGAGTTTGCCAATTTTCTCTGATTTCATTGTTGAAACGGTTCCCGGAAAAAAAATTGGCTAAAAATCCTTCCTACCTACTATGTCACCACTATTTGAAATTTGATGGATATATATATATATATATATATATATAAATATATATATATATATATATATATATATATATATATATATATATATATATATGTATATATATATATATATATATATATATATATATATATATATATATATATATATATATATATATATATACATATATATATATACGAGTTCGGTCTTTCGTGTCATGCGGGGAAGACGTGCTTCTGCGTTCTTCCCGCTATTACTCGCTTAAACCCGGCTATTGCACGAAATTTAATCTAAAAACTTAACCATCTAATCACTTATTCTACTAATTGCATCCTAGTATAATTTAAGTGTAAAAATAAACAGCAAATCGGTCGTAAAAAGCGGTTTTATATCAGTTATTTCGAAAAATTTTGTGCTAATTTTTGTGTCAAATCTGAGCAAAAAAAATATACGAACGAGATACATCTCCTTACCTGAATACAAAAAAAGGGTCCTTCAGTCGGTCCCACAGAAGCAATAAATCTTCCACATAATTGCTTCCAGCCAAAAATCTTTAACGAACTTTACTTAATAGAATAATAGCAAACAGAAACGGTGTTTCCCAACTGTCTATCAGTTCTTTTTTATATTTAAATTATATTAAAGTAATTCGTGTAATTTTATATTCTTTACTAAAGTTATTATTAAAATATTAAATTGCAAACCGCACTCACATATATAAATCCGTTGTCTCCAAAGAGGCGTCTCACGATAAAGATCTATAAAAAAGTAGTATAACAATTGCTAATCTATTATTATCATAACTAACTACTTTCACTTACAAAGTAACCCTGTTAAATGGCATGTAATAATTCATAAGTGATCCAAGTGATACCTAGGATGACTATCTGTCAAAGCTGACCACAGAGAAGAGTCTATGGCGGTAAGAACTCACTCCTTGAATGGAAATCTCTCTCAGGTACCGCCTTTTTCTCAACACATCTTGGATAAATGCGAGAAAAATAATATCCAAACCTCCAACAAGGTAAGAGTGACGATGGATGATAGCTTAGCTAATAGAAACCTGTATTTAGCCACGTACAATGTAAGAACGTTATCGAGTGAAGGAAGTGTGCTTGCATTAGAGAATGAATTAGAAAATATCAAATGGGATATAGTAGGACTTAGTGAAGTAAGACGAAAACAGCAAAACCAAATAATCCTAAAAAGTGGTAACTGTCTCTACTGGAGAGGGCTACCAAATGGTAGAATAGGAGGAGTAGGGTTTCTTATCAATAAGAGAATAGAAAGAAATATTATAGAAATAAGCGACATATCGGAACGTATATGCTATATAGTATTAAGAATCTCGAGCAGGTACACTTGTCAAATCTTCCAAGTGTACGCCCCCACATCTAGCCACCCAGACGAGGAAATAGAAGACTTCTACGAAAAAATACAGGACGCATACGATAATAGCCGTCACCACTTTAAAATAATCATGGGCGACTTTAACGCAAAAATAGGACAAAAGGCAAATACAGAAAGAGCAGTAGGCAATTTTGGTACCGGCCAAAGAAACGACAGAGGCGATCGCCCCATAGAATTCGCAGAACACAACAGGCTCTTTATCACTAATTCATTTTTCAGGAAAAACACCAACAATAAGTGGACTTGGGAGAGTCCTAAAGGAGACAGAAACGAGATCGATTTCATCCTAACAAATGCCCTGCACTCCGTTAAAGACGTTAGTGTTTTAAGTAAAGTAGATATAGGTAGCGATCACAGATTAGTCCGTGCCAAGATGGCCATTAATATAAATTGCGAACGAAGGAAATTAATAAAAGGATGCAGTAACTCTCCAGATTTCGCTCAACTAAGGTCTAGGAAAAAGGAATTCGAACTCGAACTTGGAAATCGATACGGGAAATTAAACCCAGAAGCAGACATCGAGGAATTGAACACTGTAATTAGTTCGGTTCTAACCTCAACAGGTAAGAAATTAGGTGGATTCAGGAAACAGATTAAATTAAGCAAAATTTCAGCGGAAACAAAAAACCTAATTAAGCATAAAAGGAATTTAGATAGGGATAATAATAAGCAAGAATACAATCTAGTAAATAAGGAAATTAAAAAGAGAATAGTCAGGGATGTCAGGGATTTTAACAGCAAGCTAATAGAAAATACCATTAAGAATAACCGTAGCCTGAAAAAGTGCAAACAGGATCTTTTCTTAGGCAAAAACCAAATGATCGCAATCAGATCAGAGAGCGGAGTAATAATTAGGAATAGAGAAGAAATCATAGACAGAGTTTACACGTTCTATGCAAAACTATACGAGAACGACAACGGCCAATTCCCCGCTCTGGAATCGACACACGGCCAAAGGGTTCCTGCAGTATTGCCTAGCGAAGTAGAGGCCGCGCTAAAAACTGCAAAGAACGGTAAAACCCCAGGGGAAGATAATATTCCCATTGACTTACTAAAATGTGGCGGCCCCCCCCTAATTAATATCTTAGCTAGGCTTTTCAGCAAATGCATCCAGAACCAAGCTATACCAGAAGGATGGAATAACGCAACTATCATTTTAATACACAAAAAAGGCGACAAAAGCGATATCAAGAACTACCGACCCATTAGTCTACTTTCAGCGGTCTACAAGCTCTTCACGAAGGTTATTACAGAAAGGCTGAAAAATATCCTCGACGAGAACCAACCTATAGAGCAGGCAGGGTTTAGGGCAAATTTCAGCACAATGGACCACCTCCAAGTAGTTGGCGAACTAATCGAGCGCGCCAACGAATATCAACGGCCATTTTGCCTAGGTTTCGTCGATTATGAGAAAGCCTTCGATACAGTTAGTCATAATGCAGTACTTAACGCTCTAAAAACACAGGGAGTGCCGGAACCCTATGTGGGACTGTTAGCTGCAATATATAAGAATGCCACAGCTTCGGTTAAAATTTTTTCAGGTACAGATAGATTTAGCATAGGAAAAGGAGTAAGACAAGGAGATACAATCTCGCCCAAGTTATTCAATGCGGTGCTTGAGGGAGTTTTCAGGAAATTGGATTGGGATACAGCCGGAGTAAGCATCAATGGTCGCTTTTTGAGTCACCTTCGGTTCGCAGACGATATAGTTTTAGTAGCTCGTGATTCAGCTGACCTACTTTCAGACTAACACAGCTGGACAGGGAAAGTAGAAAAGTAGGATTAAAAATTAACGTAGATAAGACTAAACTAATGTTCAATAGTTATTGCATGCCTGATAGCATCCCCTTAGATGATAAACCAGTAGAAGTAGTAAATAATTATTTATATTTAGGTCAAATAATTGACATGTCTGGTAGTAAAAATGAAGAGATAAAGAGACGTATGAAATTAGGGTGGAGTGCATTTGGACGGATGAATGCTGTTTTTAAATCAAAAATGCCACTCTGCCTGAAGAAAAGGATCTTTGATCAATGCGTTTTGCCAGTGATGACGTATGGATGTGAAACTTGGACACTGAACGCCAAGATGCAAAATAAAATCCAATGCACTCAAAGAAGTATGGAACGCTGTATGCTTGGCATAACGAGGAAAGACAGGAAGCGGAACACGTGGGTGAGAAATATGACAAGGGTAGTGGACATAGTGGATAGAGTGAAGAGATTGAAATGGCAATGGGCGGGTCACGTAGCTAGGAGGATGGACGAAAGGTGGACAAAAGAAGTGCTTGAATGGTACCCGAGAGAAGGCAAAAGAGTAAAAGGAAGACCGCAAGGAAGATGGGTGAACGAAATTAGGAAAATGTGCGGAATGAGATGGATGAGTGTTGCGCAAAACAGAGACGAGTGGAAGCGTGTTGGAGAGGCCTTCATCCAGCAGTGGATGGCGAATGGCTGTAAATGATGATGATGATATATATATACATATACATATATATATATATATAAATATATATATATGTATATATATATATATAAATATATATATATATATATATATATATATATATATATATAACCCGGTTTACCACACCTGACTCCTAATTTAATTCATTCGCCGAGTATTCAATTGAATATTGTTGTTTGTTGTATTGGAAAAAAATTTGAGCCTTTTGAATCCGATTGGCAGCACCTGAATCGATGTCCGATTCATTCACGGAATATTTAACTAAGCATAATAATTTTTTGTAATCGGAAAGTAATTACAACAATTAGAATCTGATTGATGAAACCTGGCTCGATATCCAATACAATCACGGAGCATTAATTCTAACATTATTATTATATTCGAAAATTAATAAAAAAAATTAAACCCGGTTGACCACACCTGACTATAATTCCGAATATAATTCGATTCATTCGCCGAGTATTCAATCGAGCATCGAGTCAAATTGACTCGATATCCGATTTATGTAAATATAGAGCGTTTTATTAAACATTATTACTTTTTCTATATTTTATATTTTGTTTTCGGACTTTTTGTGGCTGGACTTTAACAGGTTGGACGATTTTCGGTTGGACGTTTTATCATTTGGGCTTTTTATTGTCTGGATCACTTATCAGGTATACATGCCATTATAAATTATATACACTATTTTCATTTCATGAAGTCGTACTATTGTTACGATTACCACTAGTAAAGCGGACGTACTTTCTTTCATGTACATATATGTACACACATAGATTATTATATAAAGTATGTAAAAAAAATGGTCACTAATACAGTTCCAATGTGCACGTATGTATGTACATACATATGAGCCGCTATAATTGAAAGTGGCATTAATTTATTTTTCTTCATTTCGAGAAATATCTCGCAAAACATTAAATATAATGTTTTGCGTTTTACAATATTTGTTTAAATACATAAACTACATATATTACCGCTGAGATTAATTATTACTAAGGTATGCCCGTTTTCAGGTACATGCATATACATATATGTATGTTTAACGTGATGGCGTCGGTTTTCACTCATTAGCGTAACGACGCCGCGTCGCAATTAGGATTGTTCGCAAAACCGCGTCTTTTAAATGCGACCAGGACACAATGGGGTGTAGGGTGTTCCTTTGAGGGTACCCAGCTCTTAGAAGGACCACGTCTAACCTCTAACTCCCGCCCACGTCCCGTGCAGCTGTGCTACTATTGTTTACAAAAACGCTTGCATTGCAGATTTCTTGTTTTGACGTCTGGAAAATTAATACATTTGAGACTATAAAATTATACGCAGCTGTCACTTGGCGAAGAGACTTTTAGAGAGAGATATTCTGGTGCATTCACACTCCTTATTGGAAAACTAATAGAGGTCGTGATCCTCAGGATTTAGGGTATCGACAAGAATATATTTACGATCAAGACTCTGCTGCCAAGCAAGCCTACGATGACATTAGCAGAGTGAAATTACTAAATGTAATGCACATTGAAGAATTAGACTATTCTAACTTAAGTGACAAGACACAGAATTCTGGAACTAGAAAACTCTGGAACATCTAGCTCTTTGCCACTAGCTTATAGCCATATATTATATGTTTGACTTTCCGCCCCCACTCGTTTTGTCAGATTTTACTTGTTTAAACGCCTATAACTTTAACTTTTTCACACTATATCTTATAATATTTGCATTATAGGCTCTCATTATCACTCATATCTATATATTTGTACATACAGCGCGTTTATCGTATGTTTAACGGAGAGCTGAATGAGGTTGATCTATTCGGTATTTCCCTACATCAATTCAGGTCTAACATCAAGAGAATCTTGACCGATTGATTAATTTCTTCTCCTATTCTATTTTTCCAATATTTCCAATATTTTTATACTTTAGTTTAGTTATGTAATGTGCTATTTAATCATATTATAGCTTTCATTCTTTTCCTTTTCATTTGTTTATTTTGTATTTTCCTTTTTCATTTGTTTTATATTTGTAAATTTTAATTTCTTCTTATATTCTATTTTATAACCTTTTCCAAATATTTTAATACTGTAGTTTAATTATGCAATGTTCTACATATTTTGTCATGCCTTTATTATTTACTTTTTAATTTGTTTTCCTTATATTTATCTTTTTCATTTTTGTAAAAATCTATTATTGGACTCGGATGTTACATATATTATTTATTTACTATTTGTTTTTTTATACATATCTATGTACATCCTGTCTGTTGATTTTTCAATTAATCAAATAAAAATAAAAATAATTTATAGGTTTTATAATAAATGTTAAAATGTTTATATTATAATGCTGATATACATATGTACATACGTGCGTGCTACTGCCAAACTTTAGACGCTACATTCTAACAGCTCGGACTAATCTATCTTTGTATTTTGCGATTTCATCTTTCCGACTTGATTTTGGGGAGCATCTGAACTGCGATATTTTACGAACCTTTTATCATAATAGACGTTTTAAGCCATTTTAAGGTCATCCTACTTCGTTTTGGTAACCCCACATACATTATTATTATTATTTTATTGTTAAAAATCAATATACACTCGCCATTACAGATTTGCTCCAATGCTCCGGATGTACGTTAACGAAACACAAAATACATAAACAATCAGAAATCAGAAATACAGTAATACATATATATACAATCAGAATATATAGCATATAACAATTAATCAGAAATAATAATCATAGAGACATCTATGGATTTTTTTTTTTTTTTTTTTGTATACTATTTTTATACATATAATAAATACGAAATTTTAGAGATATCTATAGATTTCAGATTACTGTGTATAATTATTACAAATTATACACAGGCAGATTTTGTGACAACAGGATTAGATCTAATACCAACTTTCAGGAACCGTTTCAGCAATGATCAGATAAAATTGGCAAACTCTGGTAGGGAAACGATCGATTTGGAGTCACAAAACCCCCAAATCTAGCCAGCAGTGGCGAGGACTCGAACCTTTGACCTCAGTGGTGCTAAATATGTATATACGCTACCACTAAGCCAAACTGCTGGCTACTGCATACATATACATGATTACAATTATCAAGTTGATATAGTGAAAAAATAGAAAATGCATCCACATACATATTTTGTAATTAAACTTGTTAATTTAGCGTCCATATCTCGACTCCATACAATGCACTGGGAATCACCAGAGATGGCACCAGATGAATTTTCGTTTTTCAAATGATGTATGTGAGTGTATTATTTTTACAAACCTCCTTTACGTTTCATTATAAATATGTAGTGTTTTCTCAATATTGAGTGCATTGTCTGTACATCCTGTCTGTTGATTTTTCAATTAATAAAATAAAAATAAAATAAATTGTTAGTTGCAACGTAAAACTACATTTGCGTCCCATTTGTCGTGTTATTTATTTATTTTTTCTTTATACACATATAAACGCTGTCCATTGGAGGGAAACAGTAAACTTTGCAACACACACATAGATTCGTTGTGCAATATTTATTGCGACAGATTCGACTGGTAGTGCATCCGCGCTGGGAGAAGAGAGGAGGGATTGCAACGGCGGACAATAAATGGCGTATCGGGAATCGGCGCGGCCCTCTCCTACTAAAACAACAATAAAATCTGACTTTAATGATGCACTTTTAAAGTGGACCGTAACTCAGGCGAATGCAATCTGCAACTCGAAAGCCAAAATGCCGAATCGCTTGGCTCGCGCACCGGAAACCCGAGCCCTTGTTTCTATACCGACTTTTTAATCTCGAACCGAAATAAATTAGATCGGATATGAGTGCGGCACAACACACAAAATATGCTGCATTGAGAATTGAGTGCACTACATATATTTCCTACAATGTAAAATTGAACCAAGTCTATGGCGAAAAATTTTACTCGCGGATTTCATTGAATAATCAGATCGTGTATGCTACAAAGTCAACGTTGATTTGTACTATTAGCACAAAAGAAAATCCGCATAAATTTGACTCCATTACATATTTCTACGTAGTCTCAAAACTTTATTTCGTATGCACGGAGGCCTAATTTCAACCTTTTCAAGCAAATTGCGTCAGTTTAAATTTACTTTACTTATTTTAGGCGGTGCTAATTGCGAACTGTTTGCATTGTGTCTTCACTAACACTTTCATTGTGTTATAAAAGCAAATAAAACCATGTTGAAATATTTTTCGCCGTAACTCACATGTGTGTTATATACGTAATACAAATAACCGACTATTATTACTTTATTTTCAATGTTTATGAAAATTAAATAATTTTAATCACTCATGAAATAATCCACTTACAAGCTGATGTGAATTTTCCGACAATTTTTCATTGCACAGTAAATAATGTATAAAAGAATCCGCCCCCGGGGGGGTCCCTCGGTAGGCGGGAATCCGCCCCCGAACAGACAAATACCCTCGTCTCGAGAAACATCTACCAACACCAAACATTTGCCAACAGGACGGTTCGTCGCCATTCACCGATTCGAGTCGATAAATAATACCGCAATCCAAATTGAGGCAAACTTATCTGTGACATCTTACACCGCGTGATTTATCCGTGGATTTCCAATTTTTCCAATTAATATGCTACATAAATAATCCGAATCCAACGCATCACAACATATGTATCTATAACTACCAAATACATATATACATACATCAGCTATTTAAGACTCTGAAGCCAGTATATATAATTAAATATTACCAAATTTTGAAAAACAAAAAAAAAATGTACATCTTTTTGAACCCTTTCAAATCCACCTCTTTGTAAAATTTAAAACTATAAAATATATAAAATACTATGCTCGATAAAATATTATTTATTTTCTACTGAAATAAATTTAATTTCTGATTTTCATAAATGGACTTAATCAGTTTCCCAGAATATTTTAGAGCTAATCTTTAGTTACTCCATAAAACCGGCTTAACCCTTAGCAAGATCTTTTATTGAAACCGTTCCTACAAAAATTGGCATTCCCTCTCTTATCTCTCTCACAAATCTTGATTTATTCAGCGTAACAAGGTTCGCCAATTTCTATAATAAAAAGCTGCAAATATGTCTTCATATATGTACATATGTCTCTGTGGATGATGATCGTATTGTATTAATGCTTGTATTGATCGTATTGTATAAAATGCTTGCAATGCACTTCATTTGGTGTGTTTCTTGATCTGTATAGCATGTACACTCGTCGCATTGGAGCAATCTGTGAGACGAGTCTATATGATGAATCGAATAAAATAAATAATTAAAATAAAATGTTACAGTGAAACTGTTATTGTGAGTGAAATGATAATTTCAGTGAGTACGGATATAAAAATAGAAAAACAAATTCGCTTCTCAATATCAGTGAATTTATAATTCAAATTTCAACGTACAAATTCGAATTACCAAGTACTACAAACCCTAATTTAACCTAACCTTAAATAAATAAAACCAACCCTTACTTCACTTAACCTAAGTGTTGGCTACTAAGATATTATGATGTGTTTGCTTCCGCATCCAGTACCACACATACAGCAACAATTATTTTAAAATTTTTAGTTTACTAGTTATATAACCGGAGTAGAACTTTTAAATCAGCTGATAACTAATAACTAAAAATAAAACTATCACTTGATCTGCGTACATATATTAAGCCTGTATTGGTTAGAAAGTTTGTTTTGATTTGAGGTTATGGGTTAAACGTCATTCTGTCAGACTTACCGAATAGTGTTGCATAAAGGCCGGTGTGGCAACACCCAAGACCGTTGACTCAGCAAGCCTCCACAAAACTATAAATATTTATATATTAGAGATAACGAGAACCTATAAAGCAAATTTTATAAAATATAGAGTGAAAAAAGAAAAAGTTATAGGGTGTTACATTCGTGGGTGATGTGTATTTTGTTGTTATTAATATTTCCGCTGCCACCAAGCGTTTTTGCGGAACGCTACTCCGTAAATAAAACTCACTTTATTTTATAAGATGATTATCTTCTTTAATAGTAGTAAGTATACACGAGATTAGTTAGTATTACACGTTACTAGTTAGTGGTTACTAGTTAAGTAGTTTAATCGCGAGTCACTAGTTAGACGGTTCAATTGTAAGTCAGTGATTAGTAAGAGACGGTTCGGTTGTAAGTTAGACGGTTCGATCGCAAGTGACCTTCCATATGTTTAACATCAGTATATATTTAATAGACGTAACAATTTGGACCAATCATAGTTCGTGATAAAATAGGGGGGAACTCGAGTTAAGTAAAACAATATCTTAAGACTTTAATACTTTGACCCTTGAGTGTATCGAGAAATGGTTTTCACACAATTAGTTACGCAGCTTTAAAAGGGTTTTTGAGGGAATACGATTCGAGTCGAGTCGTGTGAAAAATGCTGGTAAACTAATTAAAGACAATATTTTTAGTGTTTGCATATGTATCCCTTGAGGGTAGATTTCACGCAATTCGTTGTGCGGATTAAGAGTCGTGAGAATAATGCAGAAAAGCGATAAAGTTAGTTGAAAAACAATATTTTTTAGTGTTAACATATGTGTCTTGAATGTATCGAGAAATGGCTGAGCACGCAATTTGTTGTGCAGGCTTAAGAAGGGCTTTGATATTTTTGGGGGAAACATAATTCGTCTCGCAGATTGATTTAAAGGTCGTGGGAGTAGAATACAGCTAACATAAAACAAATAAATACTTATGTAGATATAACACTCCTTTTCTCATAAATAAATGAATCGATAACCATGAAGTGGTTGAGATTCTGATTGAAATTATGAATACGTAATTTCAATTAAGTGAAGGTTATTTCACATAAAGTAATGGTTATTATAATAATCGAGTACATTCATGTTTATAATTACAGGTTTCAAAAGTAAATCTAAATAGTAAATATTTCAAATAGTTCAAATAGCAAACATATTCATATACAAAATATCCGTTAGAAATTTATATAAAAACACAAACATTGGTAAACAATAAATTTCAAAGTCAAATTGAACATGATAAAATAACTCGGAATTGAGTATTGTAAAATAATTAAACATAGTCTTACATAATACAAATTTTTATAAAAATACAAGAAATGTTGATAAACAATAGATTTCAAAATCAATACAACATACATAATGTTACAAAATAGCCATAAGGTCATGGTAAAAAATGAAATTATTTGGTATTAAAATTAAAGTACATGTAAATATTTGATATTAGCTTATCACATAAAATAAGTGATCAGGACATTAAAAAATACAAAAAGTTAAAATACATAAAAGACATAGAAATTAATAATTTTATAAAATATTATTTGTTTGTTGAATTATTACATGATAGGTTACTTTTTTATCTTCACTTGCACTTCTTTCACTTTTTTTTCACTATATTTTTATTATTATAATCAATTTTTTTAAAATAACAGACAGTAAAAAAAAATGCACATAACTCAATTTGTCAGTTCAGATAAATGGCGTAAGTAGTAATTGCCACCTACGAGAACAATACAAGATACCCAAGAATTTTATTATTATATACTTATACTTATACACAATTTTTCTTCAATTGATTGGCTTAATTAAATTAACGTGAACTCTCTTATGTTTGTTAAATTCAGTTCTCAAAGTTACGTTTTGATTATCGTGGATTCTAACGATTTTATAAGGCCTTTTCCATTTCGCGAGTAGTTTACGATTAATATTAGTTGCGAATTGCGAAATCAAATGGTTGTTGATTACTTACAATCTTCTTTTCGAAATTTCAAATGGTTTTTTTTCTATATTATTTGAAATGAGGATTTATATTATTTTATGATTCTTACTTGTGTATGTGTAATTCTAATTAGTTTATTTATGATCCGTATAACGAAGATTTTAGATAGTCATTCGAAATACGACTTTGTTCGAAAGAATAATTTCAAATCAATTTTCATATATTTAGTATACATATACATATCAATAGTATAATATTATATAGACTAGAGAGATCATATAACCCTATTTATATGATAAATTTAATTATTTTTTTTATATCCAATTAATTGCTCTTATAAATGATGATAAGAGTATGCATCACTGTTTGTGATATCATTTAATTCATAGTTGAAATGCATTCAATGAAAATTATTTATTTTTTATTCTGGATAACATGTTAGCATTCATGTTATTCAAATTTCCGTTATAAAATCGATTATTCCGATTTACTTGAGCGAAAGTTATATGATTATTAATTTTTATATTTCTTCAAAGTAAGTTTACTTTTCTTTTTATTTTTACCGTAGGTTTGCATAACGTTTTCTTTGTAAATCGAAGTTTGTTTATGAATTTGGTTTTATTATTATGTTCACTTATTTTCATTTTCTTATTTATCTTCATGTTAATAGTTTTATTCATTTTTATAATTAATTTGTTGAAGACCATATCTTCTGACAAGTTAATAAATCCTTTTTTAACATAACGTTCAATTATTTTTATTTTCTTTTTAATCTTAACCTTTTTATTTTCATTTAAACGATTGTACGGGATTTTATCATCTGGGAATTTTATTTCATTAATGGATGCTTCATTAATAATATGATTAATTATTTTATTTTTATCTTTTATTTTCGCCTTTTTGTTTTTATTTAAACGTTTGCACAGGAACACATCTTGTGACAATGTTATTTCTTCAATGGATCCTTCATTAATAATATGATTAGTTATTTTATTTGTATCTTTTAGCAATTTTAATTCATCAATAGATTCATTATTAATTATTTTTATTTCCACGTTTTTATTTATATGATTGCACATATTCACATCTTTTGGCAATATTATTTCATTAATAAATTCTACATTAACTATTTCATTAACCTGTTCTGCATGATATATTTCATTTTTATTTAGGCTAAATGTATTATATATTAGCTTATCGATTACTAACAATTGTGATTCGTTAGAATCAGAAAAAGATTCATGTGAATTTTCAGTAATGTTTTTATCATCGTTACAAATAGGTAAATTGGGTAATAATTCATTTTCGATATACTCTGAATATGAATCAATAGTAGGCGAATGTAAATTTTTTAAACAAGATATCGAGTTCGAATTTAAATTAACTAATGACGATTCGATTGAAATATCGTCATCATTATAATCTTCTATTGGAAAAACTGTATCGAAGACGGTTAGAGTATTATTGGTATAATCAAGTTTTGCTCGACTTGCTATTAAAATTTCGGTAGGTAATATTCCATCAAAAGGTAAATTGAATTTTTCTATTACTGCTTTGTGAGCATTAAGTAAATATGTGACACGACTTGTACTTTTAAAAATGGGGTATTCTTTTTTCGAACTGCTATGATCATATGAAATAAACGTATTTTGAATTTTTAATATTCTTTCCACGATATCATATTCATTACCTTGAAAAAAGAAATCATTACCAAAAACGCCGTTAAAATCTTTGTTAAAGTTATTATTAATTAATTGGAAAGAGAATGGAAAAATATTATTATTTTCTAAAATTAAGTGAACGATATCACGGGAATATTTATTTTGTGATATATTTAAATTTTCAATTGATATAAATGATTTAGAAAGAAAAGGGTTAAATAAAAGTTTAAGTTTTTCATTGTTTGCTTCTAATGCATCTATTTCTATATAATAGTTATAATTAGATTCCTTTATTACTTCGTCAATAATTCGTTTAGATTTTTTTAATTTTGATTTTAGTTTTCTATAATATCGTCGCGAATATCGTCGCGAATATAGTCGTGAATAATAATTGTTGTATGCCATTTTACAAAATTTAAATATTTAAATCAACACATTAAAATAATACAATAAGGGTTTATATAGTAAAGGAGAAAAGTTTAGGATTGAGATAAAAAAATCGCCTCTTATCTGAATTTTTGTTGATGAAACTGGATGATGATATACACATAGTGCTGGATCACGAGTTGTCCTCGTACGTGCTGCTGTTTCTGCGTCACGGACTTGCGATGTCCTTAGAGGTTGCACCGTTTCCTTTGAAGATGTACCGTAGCATCTGCTTTCTTGCATACTGCTTATTGGCTCTGCACACTTTCTGCTTTCTTCTGTCTCGTCGTCGGCGTTGGATGGTTTTTAAATAAATTGTAGCTTAGTGCTGGAACTGCTAGGCTGATGCTCGATGCGGCTAGGCTGAAGTTCGATTTTTTGATGTAACTGGTTTCTTCTGTCTCTTCGTCGGCGTTGGTTCAAATCTGCATTAAAGGGTAACCACCGCCTGATGATTATGGAAGTTGCTGCTCGAAGTTGCACGTTCTGCTGATCCTTCGGCTTGGCTTTCCTTGTTGTCCACCAGACGTTAAATGGAAGTAGCTGCTCGAAGTTGCACGTTCTGCTGATCCTTCGGCTTGGCTATCCAGTGTTGTCCACCAGACGTTAAATGGAAGTAGCTGCTCGAAGTTGCACGTTCTGCTGATCCTTCGGCTTGGCTTTCCAGTGTTGTCCACCAGACGTTAAATGGAAGTAGCTGCTCGAAGTTGCACGTTCTGCTGATCCTTCGGCTTGGCTTTCCAGTGTTGTCCACCAGACGTTAAGCAGATCCCACCGCTATGGCACCAGTGTTACATTCGTGGGTGATGTGTATTTTGTTGTTATTAATATTTCCGCTGCCACCAAGCGTTTTTGCGGAACGCTACTCCGTAAATAAAACTCACTTTATTTTATAAGATGATTATCTTCTTTAATAGTAGTAAGTATACACGAGATTAGTTAGTATTACACGTTACTAGTTAGTGGTTACTAGTTAAGTAGTTTAATCGCGAGTCACTAGTTAGACGGTTCAATTGTAAGTCAGTGATTAGTAAGAGACGGTTCGGTTGTAAGTTAGACGGTTCGATCGCAAGTGACCTTCCATATGTTTAACATCAGTATATATTTAATAGACGTAACAATTTGGACCAATCATAGTTCGTGATAAAATAGGGGGGAACTCGAGTTAAGTAAAACAATATCTTAAGACTTTAATACTTTGACCCTTGAGTGTATCGAGAAATGGTTTTCACACAATTAGTTACGCAGCTTTAAAAGGGTTTTTGAGGGAATACGATTCGAGTCGAGTCGTGTGAAAAATGCTGGTAAACTAATTAAAGACAATATTTTTAGTGTTTGCATATGTATCCCTTGAGGGTAGATTTCACGCAATTCGTTGTGCGGATTAAGAGTCGTGAGAATAATGCAGAAAAGCGATAAAGTTAGTTGAAAAACGATATTTTTTAGTGTTAACATATGTGTCTTGAATGTATCGAGAAATGGCTGAGCACGCAATTTGTTGTGCAGGCTTAAGAAGGGCTTTGATATTTTTGGGGGAAACATAATTCGTCTCGCAGATTGATTTAAAGGTCGTGGGAGTAGAATACAGCTAACATAAAACAAATAAAGACTTATGTAGATATAACAAGGCGTTTAAATAATTAAAATTTGACAGCGAGATGGCACGGCGAAAAGTAATGAAACTACCGACGTGAATGATGAATTTGATAGATAAATGTCACCGTGTAATACGATGCAGTATTTTCAAACGTGTCTAATACGATATTTTTTCACCATCGTAATTGCGGATGATATTGTATACTTAACTTATATTGATGACCAAAATGAGCAATATGGCAAAGTATGAAAACGATCGGATAAGAGATAAGGGATATAGAAAATGACCGCTTACACGAAAACCATGTGAAACGTATTAGAGGTTAGTAAAAAGAGTCAAATCGAAACCAATAGTGGACCACGAGGAGAATGGGAATGGACAGAAGTGGGTTGCGGGTAGGGCGTGTGAGCACGAGTTCGGCATCGGCAATTGCGCGATTCGTGTCGGCGACGCACCGTATTCCAACTGTCAAAAATTATAATTTCACTAATAGAGGCCAGTGAAAATGTAATTGGATATGATTTCACTGAAACGTCAGTACTGTTATTATTTCACTTATATGTATATGTAAATATGTACATATATACATACATATTTCCTATAATTTAAGAAAATTATTTTCGAACATTTGAATCCTACTTGATAAATAAAATTGTATGAAATCATATGAATATTCTAAAAACAATTAGCTTACGATTTTAATATTTAAATTTAAATGAATAATTTTTTGCAACATATGTACGCCTTGGAACACATTCATTTTTTTAATGAACTCTCTTTGACACGATTTTATTTTTATAAAATGAGTATTTTTATATAACGTACGTATGCATATCTATCTTCGTTAACATGAATAAAGCATTTCCTAAATTTCTTTTACCGATCTTATTGCTTTGATGTCATCGCGCTATAAGCTTCCACATTTTGGACAGCCTCCAAGAAAGCACAATTACACCGATGAGAAGCCTTGTAGCTCTCGATACTACAAAAAGAGAGCTGAGAATAATTCCGTCATAGCGTCACACTGTCCTTTCGAATAGTCAATGTCGTTTCCTTTCGAAAATGCCACTCAGGAACGATATATTTTCTTCTTCGGCGCTCGCGTAAACGTTCATGTTTTTCCTTTCACTTAAACTTTTCGTTCGCATTTCTATTCTCGTCGCCCATTATTCATAATAAATCGTCTGATAATGTCCACTTTCTTGGCGCTCAGCATGCTCGCGGTCCGTGTATTTTTCCTCTCTTTTTTCTCCCTTTTCCTCTTTTTCTTCGCTTTCTTGCACACCCTGTATCTTTCGTTGCGGTATTGTTCGCCCTGGCTGGGAAACATTGCGGAACACTTAACGGCTAACTATTGAGAAATATGGGAACTGATGAACGCGATATCTCTCAGATATGATTTAAAGCTTTCAACATGTTAGATACTGGAAGATATCGCTTTAATGGACTTCCGTACAACGTTTTCTGTCATTAACACCGAACGAAATTTATTTATTGCCACGTTGCGAATTCTACATTTGCAGTCGCAACTTCCTTTACACAACGTGTATCATATTTTTCAAATCGATTTTTCAGTTGTATTCCATTTGGAACAGTTTTCGAATTACGTTAAACTTTCGTAATAGTCATGATCACAGCACACGCGTACATTTGTTCAGAAGTATCACGACAAAACTTTGATGCGAACGAGGCGAAACATTTTAAATGAGAGTAGACAAAAGAAACGAAGCACAAATAAACAACTGAAAAAAATACACGATGCGTAGAACACAATGAAATTTTGTAGAGTGCCTAAACAAACTACTTTTATGGCAGTTTTTGAAAGATTCTTCTCGTTTTTTGGTAGAGTTTTCGATTGGCGCGTTATCACTATAGTACTAGTAGAGGTCTAGTAGAGTTACCGCGTCTACGTGACAAGAATGCGGCTACAGAATAAATATAGCACCACTTATTTTGTTTCAAGATGTTTTCTTAAAACCTTCTCTATAATAAACATTGCTATTACAAAATAAACTACAGCAAAGTGCGGCATTTATATTTCCGTTATCACGAGGATTAATTATAAGGTCATACTCTATTACTGAATTAAGTAAATATAAATATATGTGGGATTTTATGTGTGTGAATTATGTAATGAGTAATGTTGAGGAGTGATGTACAAACAGTGGTACACATGAGTGTACACGGTTTGGGAGTTGGCAGAAGTGTGCTACGAGGACCCTGATGACTGTGATGACCAACGACTACTAAGATGACAAGGACATCGACGATGACATCAGCCGCGATGGAGTATGACGTGTCAGCGTCGAGGACGGAGCGTGACGTCACAAGGCGCGCGCAATTTGACATCGCCGCGACGATGACAGATGACGAGACGAGCTTACAGACGACCATCAGCTGAAAATCATAGTGTGATTGTGTGTGTGTGTTTGTATGTGTTGTTCATTGCGAATATAGTGAAGGTAAACGCGTTTTGTTAGCGGTGCAGAGGCGCGTACGCAATCCAAGGCTGACGATCCACGGTGATCTATCACGACGGCTTGTTGGCATGGTCACTCTTTTAGGTTTCAACAGACGGTTGGACCTGACGGTACCTGAGGGTTTGGAGAGGGGATCGATGTCAAGGGTCGGTGGTGCCACGTGTGAGGTGAAGCTGAAGAATGAAAAAACGCTAATGTATGGCTACGAACCACGAATATTTTAATTGTTTACGACGAAATTTGTTATTTTTAATGCTGATAAACTATTTTTTTTTAAATGAATAAAGAATGAAAGATGAAACATTACAAATAATGAAAGATGAAACATTACAAAGAATGAAAGATGAAACACTACAAAGAATGAAAGATGATTTGTGTTTTTCTTCAATTATTACTTATCACCTGTACTATTGTTTATGTGCTACTGTAAATCCGAGACGTATTTATGTCAGGTATGGCCGAATGTGGGATTTTATGTGTGAGTGAATTATGTAATGAGTAATGTTGAGGAGTGATGTACAAACAGTGGTACACATGAGTGTACACGGTTTGGGAGTTGGCAGAAGTGTGACGCCAACTGACAATTAGTAGTCGAGCCGCCGGCCGGACGGCCACCGGTAGGTGCGTACGCGCACGTGTGTATACTTAATGTACAATAAACGTACATTGATGGACCAACATCGTCTTTGATTGTCTCTCCCGCAATCCTCCCTATATCTTCGAACTCTACATATATAATAAATTTATATTGTTCATTTTTATTTTATTTATATTTATATTTATACTTATTACATGTGCAGATAAAGCTATTTAAAAATGCTTTAAATGAAATAATTTTGAATGATTCAACAACACATCGTGTATCGACTTCAACACCAGCAACATACATACATAGTTCGGTGAGCAAATGCTAATAATTTCACGGTCATCGGTCCGAGCCCTGACCTGGTGTTGCGGACCAGACCTTGGATATTTGTATATCACTCAAGGTCGATCGTTTCCTATCATAGTTTGCCAATTTATCTGATTTCATTTTTGAAACGATTCCTATCAAATTGGTCACCTACCCATATTCTTCACCATTATTTGAATATTATTTTAAATTTATATACAGTGCATATTTACATATGTATGTAAGAATTCGGCTATATTTATTGCCGTGGAGCAACCCATAATAGCAACATGGTAAATATATATATGTATGTATGTACATATGTATGTATATTTCTGTTTTTTTCATTTTTTTTATTTCAATCGAACATGTAAACTCGTTTATACAGATCGCTCCAAAGTTACGAGTGTACTAATACATACATGTACAATACAATAAAACAATTAATACAAGTTTATTTAATGCAATTAATACAATTTTTACGCAATGCGAATTCATACAAACATCATCCATAGTGACATTCCAAGAGAAATTTTTGCAGAATTTTATTATATAAATTGGCAAATCTTAAGACGCTCAATAACTTAAGATTCGCAAGAGAGATTGGAAAGGAAATGCCAATTTACAGGAGCCGTTTCAATGAAAATCAGAAAAATTGGCAAACTCTGAAAGGAAACGATCGACCTGAAGTCTCAAACCAAGGTCTGGCCAACAGCTACTAGTGGGAATCAAACCGTGAACACTGCATTCGAAAGCCTTATATGCCAACCACTAGTCCACGCTGCTGGTTATATGTACATACATACATACATACATTTAGCATAAACTTACACTATGTATATACTCTGTAACTTATGATCCTTTTCCTAAAAGCAAAATTAAACAATATAAATTAAACTATTAACTCAATAGCAATATTTTAATAGGAATGTTTATAGAATGCCTTTTTTAAGTTAAAATTATTTACTTTTGTCATATTTTGGCAGTATGTGTTTTGATACCACGAATCGTGTTGTATATTTTCTTGTAAAATTCAAATGTACAAATTTGTGCTTTAGATACACAAAAATTTCATGAGAATTTATGTAGGTATCTACAATCGTGAAAAAAATCATTATTTTATATTATCAAAAAAAAAAACGTAACTTTGTGTCCTAATTTTGAAATATACTCAACCGCCATGTGAAAATGTGAAATATTGGGGAACGTATGCGAACCCCCTTCCAAGGGTGAGCTTGTGGGTTATTAACACACTTTAACAGACAATAACGAAGTGCGTCTAAAAACAACGCTATATTTTCATTTGGTCGAGTGGAGGTCGAGGTATGCGCTGTTTTTTTTATTCTCAACGCAATTTTTCCTTTGTATGGAGCTATCACCGCAAACGAGGGAAAATAATTGCTTAAAAGCTTCCGAGGTGAAAATAGTAAATGTGCTCACTGTCTTCTGGTAATTAAAATTAATTAAACGCATTTGCGTCCACTTTTTATCTCATTTATTTTTCAATTACATATACCCATACTTATATATAATTTATTATATAATATAAGGGAAATATTTCATAATGAATCCACAGAATATTGAAAGTTTCCCCATTCCTAATTGGCAATATGTATAATATTACATAACTCATGACTCAATTCATATTGTACGCACATGTATGTTCGCACACTGTATTATAGTGCGATCAGAATTATATTTCGGGTTTTATTGAATTTAGAATTTCATACATCTCGGTTAATTTGCCGAAAACTTAAATCCAAACACGGTTATAAGGGTTAATTAAATTATTGGCGAAAGTTCTACTTATGCCTCCAACTATGTTCAACATTGAGGTCAGCCATTCGCTAAATTCATTTTAATCCTTCGAATACCATTCGAAACATTAACAAATCACTTATATTTCGGCGAGTTTATATTCATTTCAACCCTATGTATGTATGTCGGATCTCATTCAACTATGTAGAAAAAATTCAATTAATTTCGAACTTTGAGCTAACATTTTAGAGCTGAGATGAATGAAGTGGAAACAGGGGTGTTTCTGGTAGTTGGATAAGCGCTTATCTTGGCAACGGTGGGTGGTTTGGGTGATGGGATACCATGTGAATAAGCCTGGGGTTGTTTTGCAAGAGGCGCCATCAACAAAAGCGGACTTTTGATTGATTGGTTCAACGGATAATCGATTTTTTGTTTACTGTTTTGTTGTGGTTCCCCTGCCAACGACGCTAATCCTTTTCAATTATTAATGAGAAATGAGATGAGCTCGACTCCTCCTCATCCTCATAATATCGACGGTTGGAATTCACCCCACTTCTTCCCGGTGGAATTCTAACGTAAAAGGTATTATTTGAATGGATTCCGATAAACAAAAACAAAAACAATTTTTGAGTTTTTCTTTACTTTATTGATTGAATATTTATTTTATATTCCTTTTTTTTCAACATTACAAAATATTGACATTTTTTTGTATATTTGTTTAATTATAAAAGCCATTTCTTTTCAGACAAATAAGACAAGGATAAATAATATTAATTGATTACAGAAAAAGCGTAGATGCTTTTGTTTTCATCCTTTATGCCTATCTACCCAATTTCACTTAGCTTCAAATTCTTAAATAAATGATGAGTTTGCCGAACTGATCAATGCTTTTTCCCTCTCCAATATTTTTAATGTATCCCACTTGTTTAGTATTCATCGTATATCAAACGTTTTGTTTCGGAACTTTTTGACAGCTTTTGTAAATTTTCAATGAACGGAATTTTCCGCGTCATGGAAATATATTGCGAATAGCCGAATGCCTCCGAACGAAAATTTTCCTGGAAACGCAAACGAAATTTGCGGTCTACTACGCAATATACGCATAAATATAATTTAGTCCTGCAATACTCTGCGCAAAAGTTGACAGATAATCAAAATTAGATCGAACTTTAGTCAACAAACGTCTGGTGCTTTCATTCAATTATTAAACAAGATTAGTTTGAACTTCAAAATTAAAAAGTTCTCACATTTATCATGCTTTATTCAACTCTCAACATGACAATCAAATGATCAACTGTATTTATTACATTACCTTATACAAATTTGTGCGGTGAATCTATATATATATATGTATGTATGTAAGGTTCAATACGCGTAAAAGGAAAACGCGCTCTTTCCTGGAAAATAGTTTAGTGCACGAGGAAATTTTCATCTTTATCGTTGTTTTTACGGCTTGGCAACGGCTTTATTTTTCGTTTCGCATCTAACTTTTAGCAGATTTAAGATTAGAAACATATCTGAGATAACAACTTTCCAAAATGGGAACGTCAGACGCACGCGCTACCTCTTCCACGTGTTAATAAGACAAACGAAGCGATTTTTAAAATATCATGGAAGAGGAAAAATTCGGCTGAGAAAATTTTCTTTCCGACTAGCGTTGTTTCCAAAGCTATTTATGGTCGGTAGGGGGAGAGGACTGTCATTCGCAGCAACGAAGCTTTTTTCCCCTCTTGTAAGCCTTTGATATTCGAAACCGTTTTACTCTAAGTGTGACACACTTTAAAAAAAACATGATTCATTTTTAAAACAATTGAATGAACAAAAAAAATTACATTAGAAATTCTACGGCAAATTGCATTTAACACTTTCAATGAAGCGAAGCAATTTAAGTTATGACTTTTTAATGTGAATCGTGGGAAACTTCATCAAATGCGGTCTAAATTAGAGAGGACTGTGTGTGTACAATGGAACCAAAATTTGCACTGGTGCAGTCTTCGGCCATTGTGCTCTGGAATTCTAGTGTTAAAAGTCAAAATACTGTTACGTTGTCCCTGAGGCATCGGGACTTCTCATTACGCGGTCCAAAACGAAATGCAGAAATGCATGCATTTCACACATACGTATACAGACACGTCTGTACGAATGCACAGTGTGAAATGTGAGAGTGTATGTACATACATATGTACATATGTATATGGAAGTCGAAAATTGCAACCGGGACGTGGCGAATAAGCGTAATTTGGATTTAGCACGCAATACTAACCGGAAAACCAGAATATGGTACTACATTTCACACGATGTCCGAATCCGTGAAGTAATTGGAAACGCGCTAATTGCTAGCATTTTCTATCATAAGTCATTATTTTCACAAATGACATGCAAGTTTATGAAACGTAACATAATAATGTAAAAGGTTTTGAGTGTACATAATAACCAAAGCTATTTGATATTGTTGATTTTCATCCTTTCATATTCAGATTGATGATGTGTTCTTTCATATGATACTTTGGTACAAAAATATCATAAAATAAAACACGTAACTCTAAACACCACCGACATATGTATCGTTACGTGTCAGAAATTACATAATCGCGATTCAAAACTCAACATACATATGTATGTATATGTAGCCGTCACGATACATATGTACATGTATATGTATGTTAGACAATAATTACTTATGTAGATCAATACAGATCTCGTATACATATATGTACTTGTATCAATACATATCTCATTATTAAATAAAAACAATATTTTTCTATAAAAAATACTCACAATACCAATTTGACTTAATGGGCCATTGTATCCCAACGTAGGGCGCACGCTCTTTAATATTTTGGGGGGGGCAATGAGCAAATAATTAATATTTGTTACATGTTTTTATTTTATCTACCTCATGAATATACGCAGTAACAAAAAAATGAAATTTTGTGATCTTGCAAAATTTCAACCTCAAGATTCTGACTGATTTGAATTCAGAATCGATAACTGATCACGTTTTCGTGGTCTAGAAAAAATTTGTGTGTATTAGTATGTGTTTGTCTATTTTAAAGATAATTAGAATACCTTTAGACCTGTCGTACTGAAAGCTTAGGACTAGTTATTGAAATGCTTATCGATTCTTAATTTTTTTTTTGAAATTTATTTTATTTTTATTTTATTTTATTTTATTTAAATAGGCACACATACAGAATAAAATATAAAAAGAAAGTTGTATAATGAGACAAAAAATAATAATAAACATAAATAAAAATATAATATTCCATTTACAGTGAGCACCACATGGTGATATAAAAAAGTAAAATTACAAAAACATCAAGATTTAAAAAAAAAGAAAAGAAACAGATAAAGAAAAAGATACAGATAAAGTAAAAAAGAAAAAGAAAGACTATAAGGGTGAAGAAGCAAATCAACCACATATTATTTTCTTCACCTTTGTCCTAAAAATACTAAAAGAGTCTCTAAAGAGGTCAGGACAATCATCTAAGCTATCGTAAATACGGCATATACGAACGATTGCACTATTGAAAGAGGTGTTGCTTTGACAAATAGGTGGATAAAAAAGATTTGTGCATCTGGTGAATCGGGCATTAACGTTAAAATTAATCTCGCTTAAAACAGACGTGTCAAGAATACCATTAGCAATCTTATATAAAATTAACAAATCAGAAACCCTTCTACGCTGAGACAATATGGAAAAAAGAAAGTCTGTCATTATAAGATGGTAACAGTTTTTTAAGACCAGTTTTTTAGGATGACCGGAAGTAGTACCTCCCCGTATCGGTCTCCTCTTTCTTTTAGAGTTTTTGGCTTCAACTATCTCCTAAGCTGCTGTGATACATTTTTACATGTAATTAATATGATAAATTACAGAAGTCTTTTTTTTTTTTTTTTTTTGAGAATTACAATTGTCAAAATTTATTTTTGAAAAATTAATAATAATAACTTTATATTCCAGACGATACGGAGAATAGTGCAATCCCTATCGTCCATATAAATAATATTATAAATATACATATTTAGGTATATATATACATATATGTAGATAATATAAATGAATGATAAAGTAAATAAACGTAATACATATAATGATAAAATAATAATATATGTACATCTAATATATAGCTTCGAAAGAGACTTTCTATGTATGTAAGGCTTAAAGGTTTGGGTGGGAACATCGAAAACAAATCAAAGTTTCTATGACGACCATATCGATATCATTGAATATTATTTTTTTTCGATTCAAATAAATTTAATAAAAAAATAAATGAATGTTTACTATAAGATTAACCATGTTTAAACGGTTTATATTTAAATACCGAGCGAAGCCAGGTAAAACCATTAGTATAATATAATAATAATAATAATACATTATATACATATAACAGTTGGGCTGAAAGGTTCGTAGGCTAGGATAGAAAAAATCTTTTTTTTGTTAGAATTTGATTTTATTATTCAATATAGTTGCCTTCGAGGGCGATACAACGATTATAGCGGTCATACAATTTTTCGATACCATTTTTATAGTACGATTTGTCTTTAGCCTCAAAATAGGCTTCAGTTTCAGCGATTACCTCTTCATCGGCGCAAAATTTCTGTCCAGCGAGCATCCTCTTGAGGTCTGAGAACAGGAAAAAGTCGCTGGGGGCCAAATCTGGATAATACGGTGGATGCAGAAGCAATTCGAAGCCCAATTCATGCAATTTTGCCATCGTTTTCATTGATTTGTGACACGGTGCATTGTCTTGATGAAACAGCACTTTCTTCTTCTTCAAATGGGGCCGTTTTTCCGCGATTTCGTCCTTCAAACGCTCCAATAACGCTACGTAATAGTCGCTGTTTATGGTTTTTCCCTTTTTAAGATAGTCGATGAATATTATACCATGCGCATCCCAAAATACTGATGCCATAACCTTGCCAGCCGACTTTTGCGTCTTTCCACGCTTTGGAGTTTAAATGTGGGAAAAAACCTAATACATTTAAACTTACTACGTTTCACTTAAACCAGTTTTATCTGTATTTCTCAAAAAAAAAATCTGTAAATAGATTACAAAGATGTCAAAGAAATGCGACTGTACAGTTACATATGTAGTTGTAGAATGGATGAGATGTTTAAGACTGTAGAAACACAACTTATTGAAAAGCTGAGAACAATAAAATTTTCAATATATGTATGTACATACATACATACATACATAGATAAATTAATCAACTATAACAGACCGCGAGACTGTGTTGATTTCATATTTTGGCTTATGTGTATAGTTGTATTAATGGGTTATGACCATCAGTTATTTTTAGAATTTGGTAAGGTATATATTAAGAATTTTGAGGCATTGAAGGTAGGCGTGACACAAACAAGGTTAGGAAACATTGCAACTAGACTAAGGCAATTTGTTTTGTTTTGTTTGTTTCTGTTAAAATGTTATGGGCATTGGAAAACATTATTCGAAATTTACCACAATATTCATATGTATCTGCAAAATATTATAGATATTTTAAATAAATTGATAGTAAATAAAAACGGTTACACATATACATACATATGTATATATAGTATCAGCATTGAAATTTTGACCGAGCCTATATACTAGAATTTTTCATGAAAACATAATTCAGTTTCGGGTCGATTAAGCGTCGCTGTGTGCGAAAAATTAAATTTGACAGCGCAATTTGAGATGCACTGATCCACCACATCGCATCGGTCCGTTTAAATATTATCACGCAATAAAACTCGACAATTAAATATTTCAACGCGGGTAATGTGTCATTTCGTACGGGCAATTTAACACTTTGCTCGCCGCTACATCAAAGCGAACACGTATCGCACGATTTTCGGTCAATTTTGCAAAAAGGGCATATCGTTTATTTATGGGTCATTTTTTATACGCGTGTATGATGTAGATAATATGCCAATCGAAATTATTTCGCGATCGATCTATTAATCACTGTAAACGGGTTTAATACGGTGTGAAACATCAGTGCTCTTTATCGTTACGAGCTTAATGGTATTATATACATTGAGGTTTCATGTAGGAATATCATATCCCAGCAACGTTAGGGGATGATAGTTGCACTCCATGTCTGCGATGGGATAATATGCACAAACTAGCATTTAAGGTAATGCAACCGTAAAATCACACCTTCAACCCTCTCACGGCGAATCGATTCAATTATAAAATATTCTTTACTTTTAACAAAAGTTATAAAATTATTTAGGCTGCTTTTTTATATGGAATTTAAAACATATGTGTATATATTTTTTTTTGTATTACTAGACTTACAGAATGCATTTTCATATTAAAAGTCCAATTTTCAGTCCCAAAAACACTATTTCTGTTTGAATTCACAAATTGTTATTATCGCTTATTTTCATTCGATATGTCCAGAATGTCAGAAAAGCAGGATAAACGTTTTACAGGCCACCAGTGTTTTTAAATATTGTTAAACGCAAAACATATTTAATATTTTAAATGAAGAATGGTGGACTTATGCCATTTTCAAATACAACGGCTCATATAATAAAATATGAATGAAAAATGTAAGCAACGATTCCATCTCTATTTTAAACATTAGCAGTGCAATTTATTGACCGATAAATTTCTCACTACGAAATTTTTCTTAGTGAGCGATGCTACAACCGTCTCTACAAAATTCTTTATCAAAAATCACTCGAGAATCTTCCATACCTAAATTGTTAGCGTGTAATGCTATCAACTGTGGGGTCAGGGGGTCAAACCCTGGCCTGGTTTTGCTGGGCAGATCTTGGATATACATAAGTATGTACATGTATGATTCCAGGTTTATCGTTTCCTATCAAAGTTTGCCAATTTATCTTATTTCATTATTGGAACAGTTTCGAGCAAATTGGCGATCATTTTTCACCATTATTTGAATATATTTTCAAATTTACAATAATCATATTATAAATTTATATCCAATACATACATATATGTACATATTTGGCCATAGGTGTCACCTTTAAGCAAAATCCGTAAGGGCACCATGGTATAAATATAATTAAAATAAAAAAAAATGAGTGATTTTATGAAAGATAAATCAACGGACAAGTTTCTACGTCAATGGGCAAGATTCTAGCACAAAGAAAACTGATTAAAATCAAACCATTGATGTATATTACTGTCCTCTCAACAAGTTATATTGTAACATATATGTATTAAATCAAATGAACATATTACATTACAGTCTAGCATTCACAATGTCTAGTTTGTTTAAAGCATATGCGAAAGTGGAAACAACCGTGACCGTCTTTAAGAAGCAATCTTCACAAAACACGACACTTTTACCCCAGAGAGGAGCTTTGGGGTTAACGCTATTTCGGGGCAGTATTTTTTGTTCCTTTATTTTTTTGTTATTGGGGTTCTCTACAATAATATTATCGTCACATTGTTCCCCGAAGTCATCCCACTATTATCCTTTTGCCCGCTTCATCCCATTCCGTAGAATTGTTTCCAGACATTATACGAAACGAGATCGCGCAAAGTGTGAGAGGACATTGCCGTGTTTATACAAAACCTCGTCATAAAGGCGAAATGGAATGTCTGCGACAATTTTCGCTCGGAGGCCCGTGTTCGCAATTCTAAGATTTTATATGCGAGATTATGAAATTTTCAATCTATTTCGGCCGTAACGCAAGCGGGGAAAACTATGCGCATAAAACGAAAAGTGCCGCACTCGATTTTTTTCCCGCGGAAACCCTGTGAAAATGTCTCGGTAGAAAAATTCTCTTCTCGTATGCAAAAAAACTCGTTTTTAATATATCACGTAAATAATTTTCGCACAGCGCGTACAAATAAAGCTATACACAAAATTCCATTAGAAATAACTTTTATAGTAATGTCCATAAGAATAAACTTTTCTTGATCGTTTGTTACAGACATTACTAACAAACTAACCAGTAGATTCTATGACAGAATCACTAATAACCATACAAACACACTTGTGAAGAGTCTCGTTGATTACAACAAAATGTCTATACCCTTCAGGTATAAACACAGATTATCTAAACACAATCTGCTTTAGGTCATCGACTTTAGTGAGTCTTTAATTAATATTATGTATTAGATGTATTATGAGCATTTATAAGTATTGTATGTAAATAGGTTTTTGAGCTCTTTTTCCTATTATGCTGTAGATTAACATTAGAATAATATAAAACTATGATTACTAACCAAATTAAATTAAATTGTAAAATAGAAAATGATCAGTAGATCAGTAGCTATTAAAATAGTTATAAGATGTATTGTGAACGTAATTTCGTAATAATAAAAAGCATTTAATAAAAAAAAATCAAAACTTTTCTTGAATTCATTGCATTGCTATGTTGCATATACGAATGTAAAAAATTCACATATTAATTATACAAATTTAATTCGAAGTAGTTTAGTGCCATGACAACCATGACAGGTTGTCGTGTATTGTACATATGTAAGTACTAGACAATTATATAATACAATACAATACAATTATACAATACTAGTGTTGTTCCCGTTGATTTTAACGGGTGATTTCAGAAAGGAATCGATACACGAATTAAAATAAAGTTATATGTTTTATAAAAATATAATTTAAGGTAATTTATAGGCGGCACGGCACGTTTTTATAGAAAAAGTTGAGTGATGAATGATGAATGAATGTGTGTGTGCGTGTTCGTGGATGGTGTATGTAAATACGCTGTCGTGCAACGCATCTGACGCTGACGCCACCCGCTCCAACTCGCTCAATATCAGAAGCACGTTTCAGCCGCTCCCCACTTCCCCGCTACCCCGTTCCCCTGCGACTCATTAACACAATCGGTCATCATGCCACATCCCTACGCGTAACGTATACTCCTGGTATTTTAAATTTGTTCCTTTGAAATCTCCATACTTGTCGATGTACTCGCACATACATACATACAAACATCGCGTCTGTTTTTATATATATTATAATACAATAGCGTCATCTATTTACAAACTGGTATAATCAACAAATTCGATACATGAGGAATTTGCGAGATACACATTATATGTACATACAACATAGGTAACAGTAGCGTGCCGTCATTGAACTAGAGGGACTAGGCTAGTCCCCTTAAATGTTTTACCTAAACTTTAAAAGTATCAAAAATTCAATTATAATAAAATCAGATCAAAGACATTGTTCACTCGAATTATCGAAGTCCAGAAACTGGAATCGGCCCTACGTGAGGCAGTTTTTGTGGTAGTGGATTGTTATTGTATGGTCCGCCACATCGTTCGCTTGCACGGCCTCGCCGTCTAAATTCTGTTTTCCCTTCGCGGTACTGACGAATTGTTATTGTATGGGCGTTCCGTCAAAGACAAAACATTGTTTTATTTACTCATATTTTCAAGAATTTGTGTGAATTTCACTAAGAATATTCTGATTAGTGTCTATCAAATATCATTCTTAACTTTTTTTTATTTAAATAATGTTTTATAACCCCGAACTTCTTATGTAAAAAACGATTCTCCTCGAACAAATAAGTGCAATGTGCGTGGAAACAAACAACGAGTTCTCGATCGATCGTTCGACAAATCATTCAGATGATTAAATTTTGAAGACAAAAAATATGTTATTAAAGGATATTTCTATTTGCACAAAAATGAAAAATTATACTCATTATTCATCAGATTATTACACACTAATCCCCTGTTTTAAAATTCGTGGCACGCCGTTGGTAGGTAGGCACATTTTTATTGAATACCATCTACATTTAAAAGAAAACATTTAAATCTTGCCACAACGTACCTACATACATATATGAATTGATTAATTCATATAGGCCGGGATTCAAACTCACGATCTCTCTACTGGTAAACGATGCCTTAGCCAGTAAACTATGCTGTGTTATACACCAGTGCGCGAACAATGTTTATAACCAAAGTCATTATTTACCTATGTAAATATGTAAATAATGACTATATTTGTAATTGAATTGATTTTAATAATCCTAGAAGGGATAGAGTTTAAGGATAGGTTGTTTTACTATAAATTATAGCAACTAAAGTGAGAAACCGTAAATAAAACAATACATCCGCGTATCGCAATTTATTATGGAGGACACGTTTGCGTGGGAAGAGGCGGATCGTGGTAACCATCTTCCGGCCAGACCGGAAGCGGTGTCCGGAGGCGGTGGTGCGCCACGGTTGCACTCATCTGCTTCCGGTCGATGAAAATCTGAGGGAAAACCCCGATCCTTGCGAGTCCTCTCACGGCCGATAATGCTTCGACAACATCGACTCTATAAAGGAAATCATCCCTCATTACGACACGCGGCTTCTTTGTTCGCTCCTCTGTATTTTCCCGATTTCCTGGTCGACGCCAGAACCAAATGATTTATTTATAACGAACCCAATACACCGGCACGAATTGTTTTTATTTATTTTCTTTCCGTGTGTGTGTTTTCCTCATTCGCTTCAACTTTTTTGTACGTATAAATGTTTTGATTCTGGGATATGAATTTCCGCTCACAATTCCGTACGAACGTACGGAAAACAAAGCAAAGATAAAAGGAATTTCGAATCAAGAGTACTGCTTTTGATTGGTAGAAAATGTTGAAACCTTATCAATCACATGAGAAGTGAAGGCATAGTATATGTACATATGTATGTAAAATTTTCAACCCTAATAAAATATACGTATACATACATACATTTTGGAGCATACATATGAATATTATCGATCAATTATTAAGTTATTTTTAGAAGCTTTTTATAAGCTTCACTTTGTTAGTTCAGTGACATACCTGCCCGTCAAAAATATGGGATTAGATTTTGAACCACTTCTACACATCAGCCCGCATTGATATCTTTCCGACATATGGTTGTTAGCTAACATTAAAGTAAGCTATAAGTCTCCGACATGAAGCTAGAGAAGTTTAATCAACAACGAACTTATTAAAATTTACATCGGAAGCAGATCTGGGCGATGGCAACTAGCTATCCAAACGCAGGCGTTCTACCGCCCCTTCACAAAGCTCAAAAGAACTGCTTAAAGTTACTTTTTTCACTCTCACCCTTAAATTAAATCATTTATCATTTGAAATACATATAGTACATATTTGGTATTTCTCGATAAATAATTTTATATACAACTAGTGGTGCTACCCGGCTTCGCTCGGTTACATTTTTGACAATCAATCGCGCCTCCTGAGCCTTTGCCTTCTAGGGCTTCGGAAATCGGAAGTTATTTAGAGCGTTTTTTCTATTGGGACCGTAGAGTGTAATGGTCAGCGTACACTGTTCTGGGCGCAAGGGGGTGGGTTCAACTCGGCAATCTGGAATTAATTTTATTTTTCAAATATCGTTAAAATATAAATTAATTTCAATAATTTCAATTAAAAATATATATTTAATTATTTTGTTTTGTGATCATGCGAAAATTCGAACTCAAGATTTTGATTCGAACTCATAATCGATCACTGATCACGTTTTCATGACCTAGAAAAAATGTGTGTTAATACTGTTAGTCCTATCGAACTGAAATTTAGTATCGGACACTAAAATTCATATCGATACAACCTAATTTACAAGACTAGATATTTGTTGAGATCTCGCTTCAAAAATTAAATCAAACAATCGGCAAACTCTCATAGGAAACACTTTAGTTTAGTTATGCAATGTGCTATTTAGTCATGTTATAGCTTTTATTATTTTCTTTTTCATTTCTTTATCTTGTATTTATATTTTTCATTTGTTTATCTTTTTAAAAATCTGTAATTGGACTCGAATTTTATATATACATATATATATATATATATATATATATATATATATATATATATATATATATATATATATATATATATATATATATATATATATATATATATACATATATACATACATACATACATACATGATATATGTAAGTTTCAGCTCCAAGTAGAACCCACTTTACAGAACATGAATACGTTTATACTGACTATATTTCATACATCTAAAACTTTTCAACCACACTTCGCACATCCTTATAAACTGCATCGACACGAAGTACAGCCAACTTCCATTGGTATCATATTTCTCAGTAAGCACTCAACTTCACCACGACTAGGTACACACTCTCGAACCAAACATACATACTTACATGCATATAGTGTCCGTCTGCTGGAGTCTTTGGGCCACATCTCACAACACCCAACCAGCACGTTTGTACACACAAATAGGGTAATTGTTGAAAAGCATATTTCATAGGAGCAAGCGGCAAACCAGCATAGCTCGCGACACATCTCATTCCGCATTCCACTCGCCTGTTAATCACGACGTGACAATGACAAACACTTGTTTGGATTCGCACCGCGTCGCAGATGGCGCATGCGGATATACACACACATATACCATGTAGGCTTATATTTATATACAATGTATATAATTTAGGTATGTGCCTGTGTGAGGATTCATTTGGTGCACCAGTTCAAGGAATTTATATCATTTTAAGAATCCCACCCCTTTCGTCGCGCCGCAGACCAACGAATGGTATCTTCAGAGTCGCTATCCATCTTCAGCTCTGCGGGTCGCGAAGCGCAGATAAATCTTCGACAACGAGTCGCGTTATGCGGATTATATCCCGTTGTGTATATGTACACAGGCTACTATTTTCAGCACGTTCCCACAAACACATACAGATGACCGATTTTTGGCGGCTGTTTGCGTACATGGGCTATTTTATAGTTCGAAAACTTAATATTGGACATTTTTCAAGAGAATCTTATTTTATTACAAGTCTCTTCTACTTCACTTTCGAATGTTTTCGTCTGACAAAATTTGGGTTCTTATCCGATCGTTTTCAAACTTTGCCATTTTGCTCGGTTTGGTCATCAATATACATATTTGGAAATGACGTCCGCCATTACGATGGTGAAAAATAATCGTAATAGACACGTTTGAAAATACTCCATCATCTTTCTCGGTGACATCTATCGTCCACATTGTCCCATTTGTCCACACTGTTCCCATCGTTTTTCCCTTTTCGCTAACATCTCGCAATGTCAGATATATATATATATATATATATATATATATATATATATATATATATATATATATATATATATGTGTGTGTGTGTATGTATGTGTGTTAGTATGTTAGGGTGCGTCGAATAGAGAGAAGGGAAGTTCCTATTCCCTCTACCTAATAGTATACATATTTATATTGCCTCATGTACGGAGTATTTTACTATTGAAATTATTTGTCTTCTTCTAGTACTAAATTTCACCTCGTATCATCTTGAAATTTTACATTTCAACCTAAGCAAAAAAATGTAATATGAAAGCCATATGTATGCTTAACTTCTCTATATCTAACAGACTTTCATTGGAAATATTTTAAGAAAACTTAATTTTGTTTCCCTTATTTTCAAAACTATACACAGCAAGTTGTTTTACCTAAAGATTACAACAAAATTTTATCGATTGAATTCAAACGTTTTTTTACATACCTCCTTTACGTTTCATATGGCTTTCGTGTCAGTGGTCATTTTTATCTCTTATCCGATCGTTTTCATACTTTGCCATATTGCTCATTTTGGTCATCAATACATGTTAATGTATCGTCTGCTATTACGTTGGAGATAAAATATCGTATACAACGCGTTTTAAACACGCGGAAAGTAAATCTCCCTGACGTTTAATAAGCGTTCGTCCCGTATCTTCCAACCTGTTCGCCTTGATATGGCGATATAAGATTTTAATTGTTTAAACGCCTATAATTCACTCTATATTTTATAAAATTTGCTCTATAGGTTCTCGTTATCTCTAATATTTAAATATTTATAGTTTTAAATCTCATATGTATATATAAATTTCAAATTTGGCGTCTAGCTTCATGTAATGTAATACACGATATATATTGATTTTTGGCCAAATATGTCAAATCTGACATTTCACGGCTAAAAGTATATCTCTTCACGGAGTTTTATCTGCGAGATAAGTATTCAATAAGAAGTTATGTTGTATCTAATTGTTTATATGATTTACAATAAGCTTACATACATTAAGTTTTTAACAATAAGCTTACATACATACAATTAGTTCAACAGCTACCCATAACCTCAAATTGCATTGTTTATTTCTCCAAAACAAGCTTTCTAACCAATACAAGCTACACATGTGCACAGATCAAACAGTGATAGTTTTATTTTTAGTTATCAGCTGATTTGATTTATCTGATGATTGAAAAGTTCATTTCTGTAAATACATAAACTCATTTATGGACAATCATACATTGATAAACTATTCTTAACTGTATGGATTACATTGCAATTTCATTGTTAATATGATTACAACTTCAATTTTATCATTAAAGCAATCTTAGTATTAATAAGCTATTCCAGGGGTCGGCAACCTGCGGCTCGCGAGCCACATGCGGCTCTTTGGATGTGAAGCTGCGGCTCTTTAGTTCCATACGCAAATATTATTTATTTTATCAAAAAAAAAATTAAAAATCGTTCTGAATCGATTAACGAGGATAAGGCACCGATTCTATCACACCGAGTCACTTGTAGTCGCTTTTCACCGCACCCTTCCTCCGTGACTCGCGTCGTCACTGACGTCAGTCCGTCGGAAGCTCTCGAATTCCACAAAGAACAATACAGTCATAATTTATTTGTTTACAGTGAAGCGTTCACCCCAGCTCGCAGTTTCGTCATCCGCTCGCCGCTTCCACGAAATGGTACGCACGGCCTGAATCGTGTTGCAGATTTTGTCCTCAGCTGCAATGATATTCGAAGCATATATTGACATTTTTTTCTTTTTATGAGACCTGTGCTATTTAGAATCGAATATGATTTTCTCAGTCGTACTTTGGATTTTCAAGTGCTTAGATCTCGTTACGCGGTGTGTGTGTTGTGCTAAGACGCTGTTGTTTCTGTTAATTGTACGAAGATTATCTATTTTTATGTAAGTACATTTTATTACAATATTTATATGTCCAGTTCTTCGATACAGCGAAGAATAAATCATCAATAATAAACATGGTTGTAAGTATGTCCAAATACTTCAGAGCCCGATATAGAAATAATAGACAATGACATAGAGAAAGTTGAACTAGAAATTGAACAGTCCTTGCAAGAAAAACTTGATCAAGCAAAGTAAATAATTGCAAAACTTGTCATCTGCTGTTTTGGATACCTAAATAATAATTTTAAAAATTCTTTATTACCGCAAGCATGGCATCTACGAAAAAAAGGGAAGAACTGAAGAAGAGTATCGAGAATTCAATCGGGATTGGATGGAGTCGTTCGCTTTCATATGCAACTCAGATGGCCTTCCGACTTGTCTCATTTGCCAAGAAAATCTCGCACACAATAAGAAATCAAATTTAGAGAGACACTTCACTAAAAAACATACTCAGTTTGCTAGTAAATATCCAGCCGGCGAAGAACGAAAAAAAGCTGTCGACGAGCTCCAAAAACAAAAACAGCAATCAAGTTCTACGTTAATTAACTGGACGCAATCTACAACGTTAATCTGGCAAGCTTCGCGGTATCACTAGAAATTGCAAAAAAAGGTAAACCATTCACAGATGGTGAGTATGTCAAAGATTGCTTCATACGTGCAGCTGAAGAACTGTTTTGTGATTTCAAAAACAAACCAGAAATCTTGAAAAAATCAAAGATTTGCCACTATCCGCTAAAACAGTACAAGATAGAATAGCTAAAATGTCTTCAAATGTAACATATTTGCAGGTGGAAGATATTCAACTTTCTTCTGCCTTATCACCTGCTATAGATAAGTCTTGCGACATAAAAGACACGGCACAAGTTGCCCTTTTTGTCAGGTATATGTCATCCCAAGGTCCAAAAGAAGAACTTCTAGGATTGTTACCGCTCTTGGGACAAACTAGAGGGGAAAATATAGTGAATGCCGGGCAAAAATGCCTTGAAGACAATAAGATCGATTTAAATAAAATCGTTTCAATAGCAACTGATGGAGCCAGAAGTATGACAGGAAAGAATAAAGGGGCAACAACGATTCTTCAGAGCAAAATAAACCACGAAATTCTTACGTTTGTTTGCTCAATTGTTTGTTATTGAAGTACAAGTTAGTGTTGTAAGTAAATGTTCAATTGTTTCAATTTTTTACTTAAATAATAAGTAATTATTTAATAATGCCATATACATATGTATATATATTATCTAATTTGTTGTGAAAACACTACTTATGTATGTATGTATGAATAAATAGATATTTTTTCTTATGAATAAATAGATTAGTTTTTTTTATCAAAAAACTTTTTTTTTATTTATGCGAGTACTATTTATTGTTGGCAAGAAAAAATTTTGTGGCTCTTTAAAAACTTTGAAATGTTGTAAATTGTAATTTTTGGCTCTGCCGACTCAAAAGGTTGCCGACCCCTGAGCTATTCTAAACGTTCCCGGCATAAGTGAGTATACATATTGCCGTCAGCAACTCATAACATCAAATTTCATTGTTTATTCCTTCATAACAAACTTTCTAACCAATACAAGCTACACATGTACACAGATCAAACAGTGATAGTTTTACTTTTAGTTATCGGCTGATTTAATTTTTATGTAATACAGCACCTCTCGTTCGTAGATGCATATATACAATTTTAACATTCAAACAGCTTTGAAACTGGACTTGATGACTATGATTTTTAGAAATACTACATATTGAGATTGTAAAGTGCCTTCAAAGTCATTTAGATTCGATATTACTCAACAATGAAAATAATTATAAATAATAATTAAATTACTTTGTAAATAATTATAATTAATTTGTAAATGATAATTAAATTACTATGTATAAAATAGTTAAAATAATCTGTAAAATATTGTATTCATAAATAAATGTCTGTAGCATTTAAAACAGTGCTACTCTAACATTTTCAGTTGGCGGACCAGCATATATTTTTTAGTAATTCTCATAGGCTGCCTGTGGTATTATAGTAATTTCTGTAACACTAAAAAGTAGAAAATAAAAATCTTTAGTAAAAAGAGGTTTTTTTTTAAACATACCTCTTTTTGGTTTTGTATATAATTTTAATTATAATTATTGACTTCAAAATTATGTTATTAATAAACGAATGTTGTTAACTCAAATTAATTTTCTCATTTTTTTATTTAATTTAATTATAAATAAATAAAGTGTATTGCAAAAGTAAATTATTTATTTTATTTTATTTTTATTTTATTGTCACAAATCAATACACACTCGCCATTACAGATTTGCTCCAATGCGACGGGTGTACGTTAATGAAATACATAAACAATCAGAAATCAGAAATACAGTAATACATACATATACAATCAGAATATATAGAATATAACAATAATGAAATACATAAACAAATCAGAAATAATAATCATAGTGACATCTATGGATTTCAGATTACTGTGTATAATTAATACAAATTATACACAGGCAGATTTTTGTGACAACAGGATTAGATTATTTTAATACCAATTTTCAGGAACCGTTTCAGCAATGATCAGATAAAATTGGCAAACTCTGATAAAGAAACGATCGATTTGGAGTCACAAAACCCCCAAATCTAACCAGCAGTGGCGAGGACACGAACCTATGACCTCAGTGATGCTAAATATATACGCTATCACTAAGCCAAACTGCTGGCTTATATTATATTCGACATGTTTGCGAAATTCATACATACATACATGTTAATTAGAAGTTATTTGTATGCTAACTGCCATTCTTCGCACAAATTTCTCCCCATGTTCTTCTGTACATTTTCTTTCGTGTTGACGATTTGAAGTCATTCAAACAGTCTCTTATAGCTGTTTTTATAACTTCAACCGTTGTTAAGCGGAATGGAAAAACTTTCTGCTCACAGTGCCCCAGCGCGAAATACGTACATTTATTTAATTTCAACTTTCAACTAACAACATAGTTAGATCTAGTTTCTGAATCCCACAATTTCACAATTACATGATTTGAGAATACATTGTAAATAAATTTTATCTATTCAGTTATTTCAGCCGTTTATGATTTGCGCACTTTCGCCGTACAATCTTCAAAGTTTCCGAAAAGTTTAAACGCCGCGAGAGTGATATATGCGTTTGTTATTGTTGATTATGTCAGACGTCGGCATAACGGATAGACGTTTTTCCTGAACGAAAACGGCGTTAAGATACTGGAAAATGGAACCGTTACAGAGCCCCGTCGTCGGATGGACCATAAACTTATTTATTGTGCGGTTATAAAATGGAGGCGTCTCGGGGATCGGGAAACTGGAGAGCGCGCGCGTATCGGGATGCGAACTCTCGAAGATTCCAAAATTTAGATGATAAATTAATAAAATAAATTAATTTAGTGCTCCCCGAGTGTTATGTTTATTGGCAAGGAACGTGATCGTCCCATCTTTGGAGCTGTAGCGTGTTTGAATTATTTTTCGTAACACGAAGTCGAGCATGTACCCTGTTTGTAATGTGTCGCATCAAAGCGAAATTGACGTGTCTAAAGATATTCAATCTTTGTGTGAAACGGTTGACAATAGCAATGGAAATAACATAAATGAACTTTGGAGTGACACGTGATCTTGATTTCACCCTCCCACGTCCATTATTCTCTATATATCGCATATAAATTTTAATGTTCGCTAGAAGTTTTATCGGAAAACGTGAAATACGCGGAACACGTTAACGATTTGAAACGTTAGACGATTACAAAATATTCTCTTCTATTTATTTTTCACAATATCTATTACATATGTATAGCCAAGGGTTTCTTTATTTTTCTTCAATCGCGTGTGAATTATGTACTATTGATTTTTTTATCATTCAACATCGTATGTCTTTGTAGTGAAAATGTCTTATTTTTCATCATGTATTTTTTTCATTTTTAAAATTCTACAAGTGACAACAAATAACCCTAAAACATCATTATGACCAAACATATCTGTAATTACAAATACAAATTTAAATTATGAAAACACCTGAAATGAAAAAAAATGCGAAAAATAGTAAAAAAAAGTAATCTATATATGTACATATATATATATTTTATATATGATTATAAGATATATCATGAAAATGAAAAATTTATAGGCGTTTAAACAATTAAAACCTGACAAAGCGCGAGGGAAGCAGAGAGGCAGATAAATGCGGCAACTTACAATTAGACGTCAAGAAGATCGATATTATAGCATTTTTTAATGCCAAAATCGGGAACGGGAAAACAGGAATGAGTGGCATTGCAACGCAATAATTTCAAATGTGTTCGCGTCGCTACCTGTTAGGGTAAAATAAACAAACAATTGAATAATTTCAAATGTGTTCACCGCCTGCGTTTTTCCAAGAAAGTAGCATTACTGTAATTTAATTTGATTATTAAGTATAAATTTGAAAATGAAATATTTTCTTATCGAAAAACATCGAGAAACGGGAACGGGAACGGGAACAGGTACGGAAATTGATGCGTTATTGTGGCATTGCAACGCATGCCGCATTCAGCTAGTAAGATTATAAAAATACTTTTTCAATCTCGACAGTATCAGTAAAAATGCCAACATATGTATATATGTATGTACATATACAATGCTGAGATGGTTAATAGTTTTAAATATAATATGTAGATAGAAGCAATTAGATCTGGTTATTACGGCAGGAAAAATATTCGCGAGCGATATTTCCTACTACCTAAAACTAATGGTAAAAACACACTCAAAAGTGCAGCATGGAGTGCTTAGATATACTCCAGCTGTGATAGGCGTGTCATGTCATTGTTAATTCGTACGATCTGATTATTTCAACAAGCTTCTTCTACATTTCTTCATATATGGGAATGTAAGGTTAAAATATCACCGAAAGCACTCCAGTGGGTGATTTTACAATGTAGTAAAAAAAATACTTGCCACGTGCCTCTCTGTGTGTTTTCACCTATAAACTCCTCTCGAATAGACGTATTATGAATTTCCTTTTTTAAAGTAAGTAGTAAATAGATAATTTGTAGACAATTCTCATCCAAGACCAAATTTGATTAGAATCGTAGCGACGGCCTCTCATTATTTTTAAAAATGAATTCATCTATGTCAAAATGCTTAAATTTGGAATATGTACACATGAATTCTGATATCCTGAGTATAATCGCTTCCCGTTGAGCAATTCCGCACCGCTTGCGGCATACACTTTGGGGAGGCGCGCCACAGTTTGGCAATCGCAACCGGCTGATTTAGTTTACGGCGCATACATCATCCGGCGGTGTAGATTTTCAAGCAATTCCGCAAGCAATTCCCGCGGGAGAAATTAAACCGGCGAAATCCGGGTGAGGAGGACCTTATTAACGCGGAATAATTGATAGTTCGAGCATTCCAAATTTCGCTTATAAAACATCCAGAGATGGCGTAGCAACGGCACACAGCGAATCGATTGATAGTTTCAACCGTGGACTTTTCGATCGGGGGAAAAAGGAACCATATTGTCGACCATCAGAACTCATCCGAGCAACACACGCAGTTGACGCGTAATAAAAGGCAAATTTTATGCATTGAATCGTGATCCGAATTTTATATTTTGCCTTTCTTCACTCCTTTAGGCTCAATAAACGCCTTTCGCATTTACATATCTATTGGAAAATTCAGAACGTGTGGAGACACCGACACATATACACATCCCTAATATACGTACACACACGAGAATAAATATAAGGGGTGGCTTTGTGACGCAAACACAACAATACAAGCGAGTGGCATTTGAGCGGACGACTATTCAAATTTCTAAGCGGCTTTGCATACGTATGTATGTATGTATGTATGCGGTCAGGTCAACCGCAATGTCGAATAAATCACACTATAGTTGGTTCAAAATAAGTTGACCTAGTCGAAGACAAGCATAGACTCGACCTAAGTACTCGTTTGGTCTGCGTATCTTCGATCAATATGAAAGTCCTTTTCTTGTGCCGCATTATCTGTATTATACCGTTTAATATTATATTGGTTTTGTGTATACCTACTTTATTTTAATGGCTATAACATATGCACATACATATATCTACAACTTTGTTCAAATAGAAGAGTGCTCTCAAACAATTTAATAGCTTAAAATTGTATACGTACCTATGTACTCACAATATTTAATTTATAATAAAACAAGCTGAGCCCGGCTTGCGTTGCAATGCATCAATAACGCATGCAATTCCCGTTTCTCAATGTGTTTCGATAATTGAATATTTCAGTTTCAAATCAATGCTTCATCATCAAATTAAATTACAAGCGGCGAACACATTTGAAATTAGTCAATTATTTGTTTATTTTACTCAAAACAACCATCGCGGACATACACACAATAACTCCAGTAAGTTTCTTCGCAATCAGTTGAATGGTATAGGAACGCATACGTGACAGACAAACATTGATTTAAACATTTTGTAATTTTTACCAACTCGGGTACATTAGATGCAGCTCTTCTCTCCTCTCCTGGGACACGTACTAATTTGATGTTTTCGTCGCCTTTTGCTCGAGGCATCAAGCTCCTCAACCAAATTTCTGTTAACTTGGATTTGTTCATCTAAAATCTGCTGATCTGGTTGAGGAATTGTTTAATTTGAGATCGTAAATGTGTTCTCACATTTAATTGTTCATATTTCTTTTTTTTCTATAATGTTTGTTCTTTACTTTACATTGTCTTCATGCTTTATTTTTATTTACATCTTATTACATTTTGATTTTTTTGTATCTTTTGTTTTTTCATCGACATGTATATATGCCTGCCTAGCTATAGTGATGCCCTGGAGTACATATATCGGTAGTGTCCAAATGAACATCTGTATGACCAAATGGACATTTGACCGAAGGACGTCAGGCCGACAGACGCTTGGCCGAACGGACATTAGGACGATTGTGTATCAAAACTGATAAATTATTCGGAAATCACCTCGGCCTCATTAAAATTTGATAGTTTTGATAAATTTAAGGAATTAAAAATTTCATTCGGCCAGGGGTCCGTCGACCTTATTTCTGTTCGGCCATGAGTCCGTTCGGCTAATAGTCCGTCAACCTAGGTGACTTATAGCCAACTTTACATAGTATATCATCATCAGTCATGGGCATTTTTCATCCACTGCTGGATGAAGGCCTTTCAAACACGCTTCCACCCGTCTCTGCTTTTATGAGCTACTCTCATAAATCTCATGCCACACGGTTTTCTGATTTCATCCATCCCTATTGCCTTTCTTGTACCCTTTTACACCGTCTGAAGTACCATTCAAGCACTTCTTTTAACTACGTGATCCGCCCATTTCCATTTCAATTTCTTTACTCTCACTATTACATCAACCACCTTTGTCATACTTCTAACTCACGTATTCCATTTTCTATCTCTATTCATGATTTCCAGCATACAGTGTTCCATACTTCTTTGAATGCCTTAGACTTTATGTCGCATTCTGGCGTTCAATGCTCAAGTTTTACATCCACACATCATCAATGGTCTCATTCATTGAAGATCTTTTTTCACAGGCACAGTGGCATTTTAGATGCCACAACAAATAGACCTACAATCACATAGATCCAAGTTCTGGTCCAGGGCTCAAACCCATGACCGCTCAGCTATTAGCCCCATAAGCTAACCATTGATCTATGTTGCTGGTTAAATATACATATGTATTTGAGTTTGAATGATCTCATTGGAATGATTGCACTTAATGATAGGGGGAAATCCTCCAATGGATATTTCTCAAGCCTGTCTCAGGACTCTTTAGGACATTCATGATTTTTATCATTTATGATTTTTATAGATTATTTCAATTCGAGATTTGTTTGCGGCTCATACAATGTTCATGGTTTGTCCTACTTTACATGTACACACATACGTAAGTGTATTTTGAGATGGATAATATGTCTCATTGATAAAAATGAAATAAAACTGTCAGACAAACATCGATCTAGTCCTCAATCATATTCATGCTCATTAAATTCTATAAACTTGATCTCAACGAAGAATTGTTTTTATATTTAAATTGCGATTCCAAAGACTCAGTTTTTTCATGAATTCAACGCTTCATCGAATTACTAACTAATTATACTTATTTCGATAATTGCTCGTCAGAATAATTTGTGCTAGTATTTATAATAATTTTATGTATGTAGATACTTTGAAGAAAATTAAGGTAGGATAAATAATTTTGTATAAGCCTAATATTGGGTTTGGTGCATCCGCTCTAAAATCGCCAGACAAACCAACGACAAATTAACAGAACGGCAGCTTTAAACGTAATTCTCGTTTTCTCGAATGATAGATTGCACATCAGATGACGAGTAACCTTTCAATGTGCTCAGATGCAATTATTAAAATGGTAATTATTAAAATTGAGTTGGATCTTTCTGGCGAGTTTAATAATTACCATTTTAATAATTGCATCTGTGCACATTGAAAGGTTACCCGTCATCTGATGTGCAATCTATCATTCGAGAAGACGAGAATTGTATTTAAAGCAGCCGTCCGTTAATCTGTCGTTCAATTTGTATGGCGATTTTAGAGCGGATGCACCGCATCCCTAATATTTTCGTATATATACGAAGGTAAAGTTTTGTTGTCTATTATTGTAAACTAATTTCAAATAAGCGATGCTGGCCGGAAGAAGTTAACGGTCTGCATTTTGATTACCTACTTGGAGAAAACCAACATACTGTCTACAATATTTCCATTCGAACTAGTTCGGTAAAATAATGTATGCAAACCGTTAATCCGGATAGATATTTTACTTATAATTTAATGCGATATTTTCGAACTTAATGGAAGTGACATCGGCACTTACAACACTCCAAAGGTAAAACGAAAAAATCGATCAACGGAACTCCGAGTAAATAATAATTAATTACTCGTCCGCAAAGAGAGAGGATAAAGTCAATTAACATTCTGATTTTTTTTCTTTTGTTTTCACCGTCGGGTTAAAATCTATTTCGAAAAAGATGCGCCAGTACTCTTTCGACCTTTTGCGCTTCACGCCAATTTTCCGACCATTGATTGCGAAGAAAAACTGAGGCTTTTCGACGTTGACAAGAATTGTTACGTCGAATCTTTAATTAAACGCGACAATGACACTCGATTAAAATCGAAAATTTCAACGAGGACCACCCGTCGACGAGACCCTTCACTCGGATGAAAATCCTCAATTTTTTCCAACCACTCCATCCCCCGTATATCAGCAGTGCCCCCCTCAATTATGACCCTTCACTTGCGTTTCAATCACTCTTCTCGATCCCGTAATTAAAATCAAGCATTCGAATCGCACTGAAATATAATGAGTAATTAATCGCCAGAGAGCCTTCATTAGAATTCGGATTTAAATTTAGACATTTTCAATTTTTAACCGGAGTGCCTATCTATACGTACATTTCAAGAAACCTATCTACGTTAAGTCAATCACATTAAGATCCCCTTTTATAAAATGTGCCTATACCAATACCTACGCATCCATTATATTAAGAAATGTGTACATCTCTTTTAAATTCGAAACGTACCTTATCTAATCACGTATCTTCTTTACGACGAAATTTGAATTTATCTCACTCAAATGCGTTTATAGTATCGCTCGCGCAGACTTCCATTAGTCATATTGAATTTATCTCTTGTGCAATCGCAGTATGAATATAAATATGTACGTACTGAATCTCATTTTGTTTACAACTCAAATGTAATACTCTTCTCAGTGTGAATTTTCCGGAAAACTCACATATAAATTTAGCATTATAATGATGAGTCCCTGAGCGACCACTTAGCCTCGTCAAAGTCGGATGCAAAGCTCCCTTGAGTGCAATGAAAACCCTTCTCACACATCTCCGCAACATATGTATGTATGATTAATGCAAACGACCCATTTTGAAAAAAAAATGCATTTGAAAAATCACCCTCGCTGAATTGTCAGACCGCACATACATATAATGCATTATACCGCTGCACTTATTGGCCTGATTAAAAGCCGCTAATGCATTTTGGCGGTGAGAGCGGGACACCGCGCCGTCGTGCATTTCGTGCAATTAGATGTGTTTGTATTGCAGCTGCGTTCGCGTATAAATCATATCCGATTGAACAGTTTCACTTATTAAAATGCGATTCGGTGCACGTTCGTAAATAAACGTTTTTCGAATGTAGGCACGTCGTTACAATGGTGGTCGGGTCGAATCAGTCACCGTCATGAACTGTCGAAAATGACCCGTGCACAAACAGAAATTAAAAAAAAATGCATTTGGTAGAATCGCAATTTGTATATGTGCATAATCAAACAAACGTCAAATACTAAAGCAGTAAAAAACAATTAAATCCATATAAATTGTTGTATATGCATAATATAGATGAGGACAAAAAAAATATCAATATCAAAGTACATACATATATATGTATATGTACATACCAATTACCAATACAATTTTTACCAATTAGGGCTAAATCAAACGTGCTCATGAACTCCCCCCTCTCGAGAGCTATTCGACTCCTTAACTTACTGGCACAATACTTGGACCTATTCGATGCCAGTTATGTTGAGTTGGTGGAACACATCCTAAATAGCACGATATAAATTTTTCAATCTTATTTCTTTGTTTTTATTTTGTGTACATATTTTTTACTTGATTTTTATTATTTTTTTATGATGTTTTTTTTTATTTATGATTTTTATTATTTTCTTATGTTTTTTTTTTTTATTTATGATTTTTATTATTTTTTTTTATGATGTTTTTTTTGTAATTTTTATGATTTTTATTATTTGTATTAAAATCACATTGACGCTTTGGGGCAACCTGTCAAGTCTCTGTGGTATTGATTTTTTAAAATAAAATAAAATAAAATAAAATACATACATGTATATGTTGATACATATATGGATAGTCTACTTTTTAGTTGCCTAGCATATATTTATGGACATGAGCATTTTTTTTTCTCCATAGTTGTATATGTACATACATATGTCTGTATCTCATTCGATTTTCACTTTATCTATGTACGTAGTAACAATAGATGAAGTTTTGTGATCATGCGAAAATTCTAACTCGAGATTTTGACTGATTTGAACTCAGAATCGATCACTGATCATGTTTTCATGATCTAGGAAAAATTGTGTATGTGTGTCTGTTTGTATGTGTGTGTGTGTGTCTGTGTATCTGTGTATTTTAGGGAATTTTTGAGCACCGTTAGTCTTATCGAACTGAAACTTGGTATTGGGTACTAAAATTCTTATCGACACGACATAAATATTTTTAAAATTTTTAGTTCACCGGAAATGGTACCTCCCCTTATAGGTGTCTTCTTTTTTTAAGTTTTAAAATTTTATTATCTCCCAAACCTTTAACTATGTAAATCGGACTGAAGTTTTTTTTACATATAATAGAAATTATGAATTTTATAACTTAAAAGGTTTTTATATTTTTCTCTGAAACTTTTTAGTTTATTGAACTGAAATTTCATATCTAAAATTTGAAGCTTAATACCAAGTTATGTATAAAATTTGGTAAGCATCCATCAACCGGAAATGGCAGTTTACTCTTGTTCGATTTTTCTTCCACCAAGTGGGATTTCTCCTCTTAGAAAGGTTAAAAATGATGTGACCACGATTATGTCCCCACCCCTGACCGTATCAAGCTGAAAATTTATATTTGAATTATATATGTACTAACTTAGAGCTGATAAGGTTTTGGTCAGAAGTCGTATACCGGAAGTAGTATTTTTTTTAAAACAATAATTCATTATTTTATTTTGACCTTTGAAATTATTTTTATTTTATTGATATTTAATGTGTATAATACTGATAGTGATTTTAAGTAATAAAAAAAATTGAACTAAATCCGACAACCGGAAGTAGAACTTTTGTCTTGAGTAAGTTTCCCTACATTTGCGCTCAGTTTGTATCGAAAATGCTGTCATAGCTATTAGTATTTCATAATGCTGCCGGTATGTGTGAATGTATCCGTACGGCTCAATATCGATTTTGTTTTGTGACCTTCATATATTTCTCAAATACATAGATAAAGTCATGGGTTGGTCACATCCGAATCTTTTCCTCTTTGATCCAATTAAAACGATCGTTGTAAAAAAATTGTCGCATCATCTGTCAATTTGTTTGGCATTACCCTTATGTGTCAAAAACCACTCAAGTATCTAGTTTACGTCATTTCGAAATAGACTTTGTATGTTTATAAGTTTTGGTTCGTAGAATTAATAAAAAGACCTGTATATATATTGTTTCAATATTTCCTCTTGGAAAATAGTGGCACGAGCATTTAGCGCCATCTACTGAAAAATAATTAAATTAAATAATTAATTTTTCTCTTGCTGTTTTTTATTGTTTATATGTGAAATGAAAATCGAGTCTATCACTTGTGTACAATACCGTCACGGTTTCGGAAGCCGGAACACTTGTGATTTTACGATTTTTGGGCAATAAAAATATTGTCCCTTTAAGTGTGTGGTTTTTAACGGTCGGGTCTTTTAAATGTGATTGTTTTCTACGATTTGAGTTCAATTTAGTGTGAGTTTTGGAGGTGTACGGATCGAAATCGTTGAAAATAAAAATACCATGCAACAATACACTCAATTATCATTGGAGGAGAATATAAAAATCGCGGCTTTGGCAGACTCCGGACATTCATTGCGATCAATTTCTCAATAAATGGGACTTTCTGCATCTACTGTGTCAAGAGTAATGAAAAAGAAAAAGGATTCTGGAACTTTTGCTCGTAAGAAGGGGACAGGACCGAAAAGATGCACATCCGAGAGACAAGATCGCCTGATAACTCTATTATCTTTACGCCAACGGTTCAAAACTGCTGTAGAATAAAGAAAAGAGATCTCGGATCAATTTTCAATTGAAATTAGTGATGTAACTTTAAGAAAACGAGTCAGAGAAGCTGGACTGCACGCTCGGAAACCTGCGAAAAAACCATTACTTACGAAGAAAATGATGAAAAACCAATTAGAGTGGTCGAAATATCACGAAAATTGGACGACATCGGATTGGCGACAAGTCATATTTTTTGATGAGTCGAAATTTATCCTCTTCAGCTCCAATGGTTTTCCGTTCGAAGAAAAGTTGGAGAAAGATTCGACCAAAAATGTACCCTGAGACAGTGAAGCATCCCCCAAGCCACATGGTTTGGGGATGTTTTTCCTATTATGGAATTGGTCGAATACAGTTTGTGCAAGGTTCCATTAATGGAATAGCATATAAAAAAATTCTAGAAGAAAGTTTTATCCCATCAATGGAAAACCATCTTTCAAATTCTGATGATGTCATATTCCAAGATGACTCTGCCCCTTGTCATCGAGCTAAATTAGTGAGTATTAATTTTATTTAATGATATTGAATGTAATTAATAATATTTTGATCAAAAAACTGAAATATTTTTGTTACTTTTTATTAGGTTCGGGTTTATTTGCAGGAATTGGATGAAAAGACATTAACATGGCCTGGGAATAGTCCCGATTTAAACCCAATTGAAAATGTATGGATGGCTATTAAATATAGGATTAGTAAAAAAAATGTGTCTAGCCATCAATCATTAAAAGAGACCATTGAAAAAGTATGGTATGAAGACTTCCCCATCGACATTTTAAGAAACTTAATAGATTCTATGCCTAACCGTATAAAAGCCGTCATAAAATTAAAAGAAGCCGCAACAAAATATTAATTAACTTTTTATAATTTGTAAATAATACCATGTGACTAATAAAATTAAAAGTTTACGCTCAACTGTGTTTTTTCATTCAAAATTTCATTCAACTGTGGAGACTGCGTTTGGTCATAAAAACCGGCTCGGACTAAAATTCTCCCTACCTTTTTTGTTGTTGTTTCTTTTCTTAACAATTGTCGTTAAAATAAAGTACTGTGATATAATCTACCATTTTAATGAATTTGGTTGTTTATTTTATTTAAGTTCACTGAAATTTCACGCAAAATCATATTTTTCTATGGTGTTCCGGTTTCCGAAACCGTGACTGTTTGTTTGAAATTAAATAGAAATAATAGCAAATTACAATACAACAATTGTCGTTGGAACCGAAGTCGCAAATGAAATCGGAACTGGAACTGAAATTGAAACTGGAACTGAAATAGGAACCGTAAATTGGAATCGCAATCTGAACCGGGACTGGAATAGGAATCGGAATCGGAATCGGAATCAAAATTTTCAAATAATTAATTTAAAAAAAAAAAATATTTTATTTATTATTTTCGTACTAAAACTAAACAATAAAGATGCTTTGCATTTGTATAAATAATATTAATCACACTAAAAATATTTGTATCAAATTTAATACATGCTTTATAACTGTCATAGATAAAAAAGCTACCTGAAAAGACTTGATTTCTTTTATATTTTAAAGTGATATCATACTAGCAGTGAAATTATACTTTCACTGGCGTTTTAGGAAATTCACATTCCTATTACTTTACATTAAATTCTGTTACTTTTATTAATGTTGTGACTTCTACCACCAACAAAAGTTTTACATCAGAAGGCAAAATTTTTATGATGTTAGACCCACTTTTGCAGTGTGTTTAAATACAGTTTCATATAGGAACCGTCTCATTCCGGAATGAAATGCCTATACTTTTCATCAATTGGCCAGACCTCAGTCCTTTCTTTTAATTGGTGCTGTTATGATCAAGTATCCAAGTTGACTGCACGTTTTCAATGTCCTGATTTGTGTGATTTGCTTTCACCGACGGAGTTTGCGAAAGTATACTTATACAATTTAATGTATAATTTCACTGGGGAATACGGATTCACTGTAACATATGTATGCACTAAGAGTTTAACTTGTGTTTCTAATTTTTATTTCTAAACGATACTCTTGATTTTCATTTTGTGTAACTACTGCATATGTACATTTCAAAGAACTTTGATTCTTAGAAGCAAGAACCATAGCTTTATCAACGGTAACCAGACAATTCCACCCAAATCACTTTCACATGAGAAAAGTACATTGTGAAAATTACTAATCAAGTTTGTGTATACATAGTTAGAAAATAAAATAGCATGCTATTTCTAAATTGCTTATATTTTTTATTAAATGAACATTCAATTTTTTTATTGTTTCATATATGTATGTATGTATTGTCATGTTCCTAAACGCAGTTTATATATTTTTTAAATTACTTGGTGAACAAACCAAGATTTCTTTATTATCATAAAAACGTTACATTTATGTTATTGATAGATATATTCGAAAACTACGTTTGTTCACTTTGTTCTGCTGCTGTACTGAACGTCACTTGCGTGGTCGATATAAATGACTACCACTATCGGAATCTCGATGGTGATGAGTACCATTCTCGGAGTCTCGATGGTGATGACTAACTTATGTGATCGAATCGTGATCTAAATAAATGATTTTTATCTTTTGGGTTTTTATCTTTTCAAAGCGGCACTCCTGTCTTATCTGACTATCTCTTTACAGGAATTTTAATGGACTTATTGCTCACGTATATGAATGTGAGAAAGTGAATTTTATTATTGTGGGAACTATGTATGTACATTGAAAAGCGAGGTACATAACAGTATGTATGTATTTATATTTTTAAATTTATTTGTCATGGTAGTTTTTCAACAAATGTCTGTAATTTGAGAGCCGTTGATTTTTCCAAATGTTTTATTAGTTAGGTTGGATTTTTTAGTACATTAAAAAAAAAACGCAAAATTTTGTGACGCACGCGTGGAAAGTACGCGTTATCGGCGCTCCAAACGCGCCACCATTCTTCCCCTTCTGTCGCTCCCCTTTTTCCCCTTCCAACTCGTTGTATGGAAATAATTGCGCACTTGTACAAAATAAATCCGGATTTATTGTGTGCCGTTTTGCAATTGCCGTGCTCGAACGTGGGCATTATTACGGTACGATTCCCGGGATGTACAGCACGCTGACTACACCCAGTTTCAGCTACGGATGTCTTTTTTAATTAAAACTTATAATTGTTTTTGTATAAGTGTTTTCCATATTATTTAGCCAAAATCAACCTTCGGCCTTTGATTGAGTGTTTCATTTTGAGCCCAAGCAGCTTCCTTAATGAGACTTGGCATAAACGTAATAAAAAATGGCATTCGAAAAAAATGACAATTCCAATATATGTACCTATGTATGTATATGTCTACCTATGTATAGTGTTCACTCCCGCTCGTGTATAAACTTAATAGTTTATTCATAAGCAAACTCTTGGCTTTAGTTAACGTGCTAACAATCAAAAGCTATCTTCACATAGTATGAATAACCGGGCATGAAACTTTTAGCTGTCAACATTTTTGAGGTGTCAAAAAGTATTTAAAAGTGCAATCCTTTGGAAGCGACGTATGTATGTATTATATGTACAATAGGCCGGATCGAAGAATGCGAATTTTGATATCAATTTATTTTTACAAGCCTCTTCTATGTTTTTTAATACTAGACTTTTCTATGTTTCACTTCGCTATCGATTCAGTATCTATTCGATATTCCTCTTATGGCCAAACGCTGAGTTTGTTTACAACTCTCTGATTTTGGCTGTTCCTCGAAGAGATATCTGCAATATTTTACGAGATTTATATTTTTATATACAAAACATAGAAAAGCCTGGTTTTTAAAAAACTTTTTTTTAATAATGACAAATTTTCCACTAGGTACATCGATGAAAATCCAAAATTCAAATCCAAATTTGTTTGCTTATGTACATACATACATATGTATGTATGTACATAGAAGATGGGACAAGCGATTGAGAATAATTATGCCTAATCGTTTGTGCATGAACAAATTACATATTTCGTTTGTCAATTTGTTATTTTGTATACAGTACATATAACTAGCTTGATAGGTTCGTGTATGAACAAACTAGTATGTTCATGAACGAACGAAATGTACATTTGGACTTTAACATATATAAAGATAAAATAAAAATCGTATAATATGAAATATTTATATTTTTAAAAGTACATATAAACAAGCTTATTTTTTTTCTAAAGTTTATTTTATTTCGTAACCAGAATACCTTTAATAGCTTTTAGTTTGAGCGTTCAGATATTGTTACACGTGCACTGTGTTTATTTTGTTCAAACGTAAACATAACAAGAATCCCTAATTAAATTAGTTATCGAGGTAAAATTTTCCCAATTTAAATTAAATTATTATTCCCTTTCCTATCTTTATCTATGGACGAAGGACGTAATCCTTATGAGTAACACTTTAATAATCTCATTAATTCAATTTTCATTTAATTTAATTGAGGTTAAATCTTAACAACTCATGTTGTAACGGTTAGTGCAAATGGAATTTTAATTAAAATTCGTCCGCAGTGACTATAATGAGCACACATTGAAACCACCGGCGAGTAATCGAAAACACGAATATCCGACTACGTGCATATTTTGTACAATATCACCGAAACCGCAAATTTATGAACACGGCTAAATTTTGTTGGAATTAATTTTCATTTGTTAGATTTTTGCTAAGCAGGGTGTGGATTTCGACCATCTATCATTGTTGAGTGTCGCTGTCAGACCAGTGTGTGTATTTTCGAATCAAAAGCTTCAAACTCGACACTGGCACAATTGTTATTAAATTTGGCCTCACATATTGCTTACAATAAACTTTTTTATTGCAAGTACAATTTTTCAAAAATGAACGACACAAAAATTTAATATACGCGCGCGGCCATCTTCAACAAAAATTGGTCGCCATCGTAAAATTGTCCTGAAATGAAAATTAACTTTCCTCGGTGAACAAAAAAATGTTATTTTATTTCAACTTTTGCGGCCGAAAAATTTTTCACCCGTTTAAATTAATTAATAAAGGTCAAACTTCCAAATTTGTGTTTAATTTCTTTTTTTTTCAAGGTGAAAGGAGTTAATTGAGTTTTGCTTTATTTTCCAACTTATATTTTCCTGTCGTTTGTTTTTTTTTATACGTACGCGATTCTTTTAAAAAGAAATTTAATAACAAACACCGAAACGTTTGAAACTCTAAGTGAGTTAGCGACTCAGTGTAAAGGCTCAAGCGCAAAACACGACAAAGAAACCCTTATAATTTTTTTTTCTTTGTTAAAATCTTTCTTGCCTCTCTCGTTTATCGAATCGCGGTTATGCAGATAATATTTCAAAGAGAATAAGTTTTATTTTATGGACCGAATTCAATCAAAAAATGTATCAATTTCATTTTCCAAATAAAACAAATTAACCATAAACACATCATCCATATTTAATTATGCATAAAGTAATTTTTTTCAACGTTACGTTATCAATACCTCTCTCAGTTAATATCACCTCTTCTGATGAATTATAAATTACTCCAAGTCTAGCGTCAGGCAGCTAAATTGAATACTACTATAATATGAAAAGGTCAGAGCGAGTGAATGACGAAGCCTTCCGCGAATGAATAAATCGGTGTTTCTAAGATTTCCAACCCCCGGCGACGAACTTTGAACCCCAAGTTTAGATTTCGAGGCAATTAATCGAGTAGCCCGGAGCTACTAGCACAAGCGATGTCAACTGGACCGTTCCCCACGTCCACGAGATAAGCTGCTCAAACTTTTGCACGACTGATATGCTTTCAATTGATATGGACAATTTGCTCTTCTGGCTCTGACAAAGAAGAGTTTCCAATTATTGTAAAAATTTTATCCCCGAATTCTACCTTTTGAAGGGGACGCTTTTACACTCGAACCTTCGCCGTATCTGGATGGGAAATATTTATTTTGATAAAATTTCGACGGTACCTACTACAAACGTTTGTAGATGCTTTCGATCAGATTGTCATACATACATATATGTGTGTATATACATATGTACATATGTAATATAATATACTAGTGGCCTAGTGGACGTATTACGCAATGACGCTTAGCCTTTTTATTACTAGCCTCTTTTCAGCTTGCTTTCGATTTTTTCGTGTGGCAATATTTGGGCTCTTATCCACACTCTTCCGATCGTTTTCAAACTTTGCTATTTTGTTTGGTTAGCTTGGTTTATTCATCAATATATGTGGAAATCAAATCCGCCAGTACGATGGTGAAAAATAATCGTAATAACCACGTCCAAATTAGTGAAACTTTTGATCACAGTGACGTTCGTTCGTAGGTATGTAGTTGCCGTATTTGTTTAGCTGTTCGCCACCCACTCGTCTTGTTGGAGTTTAAATATTTAATCGCCTATACCTTTTTCATTTTCACACTACATATATCTTATAAAATTTGCATTATAGGCTCTCTTTATCCCTATTATATATTTTTACTTCACTCGTAGGTTAGATAATGATTGTTAAATAGCGTAGTGTTAAGTTAAATAGCGTGGTGTTTCGGCCAAAAGTCGAATGACGTTTATATCTGTCATTTCTAAGCGCGTGTCGAAAAATGACAGATCCTAATCAGGTTACTTCATACAGGCTTACATCGGCGTCTCCTTAATATTTAAAAATTGTTAAATACAGAAAACAGTTTCACTTTTGTGTTTTCGATTCAATAAGCATATTACCAACAGAAAGACTACTCCGACACCTTAAGCTTTCTAGAACAGCTTGGATCCTGATGTGATTCAACGGCTATCGCTTGTGAAAATCATCAAATATGATGGTCTTTTTGGACAGTACGGTATTTTAAAAGCTTTTATTTTATTTGACATCCAGATTTGGGCCGACTGCGACTCGAGTTGGATCACTTCCGATCGTGAAATCGATCTGAAATTTTGGCTAACTATGTATTTTCTGCTTATGATTACTTTTGAAGCGGTGACAGCTCGCTATCAATATGGGTCTTTCTACTACCCCTTCACAACTCACAGGCTAAACAGTTATGACAGTAACATTTTTCACTCTTATTTCCTCTCATCTCATCTCAATATTACTAGCTTTTATACTTTCTCGCACAAGTTTTCAATTATTTTTATTTCTAGTGTCCTGTCAGGTCCCACCGACGTTGACTACCACTAGTGAGTATTTGTCCCTGTCCTGAGCAGCTCTAAATAGGGCCTTGACAGTTCTGATAATTACGTCAGCGTGTTTTTATCTCAGACCTTTTTAAACTTATGAAATGAACTATGCTAAATAGACAGTGAAAAAACCGAGCATGATATTTCCTGAATATTTCACGAAATTGGCAAATTATTAATTTACATGGAATAAGCAATTTTACGAATTGAACATATAATATGTGTAAATTAAGGAAGTAGATTAATAAAACCATTTATCCACATACATCTTGGTCATTTCCCACTTTTCCTAATTTTTTCTTGTATTAAACATACGTACATAAATAGTGCATAAATATACATATACATATGACTCAGTGCATATGTGCAAACGACGATAAATATTTGTAAGGCGAACAACTGTAAACAAAAGTGTAGTTTGTTGGCGAAGCTGCCGACAAAGGGTAGACGCACTCAAGGGTTAAGTGTGATTTAATGCGATTACGGGGACCAGAGCCTGCACAGGTATTATTTCTAATTTGCGTCCCCCACGAGGATGAGCTTTTTTTCATTTTTTTCTGTTGCAAATTACTCGTCGACGCGACTGCAGGTGTTTCGCCTCGCAAAAATGATAAATTTCCACAGCGCCGAAAGTTCCGCGCTCCCTAGCTGACCGTATTTTCTAATTAGTACCAAATTTTCATTCCCGCTTAATGTATTTGCGAAATGACCGCACCTCGTGTCGAAAAACTGAAACGTTGTTTATTGATACTTCTTCTCTGATTAAATTGCGCGCGCACTCACTTTTGCGTCTCGGCAAATCTGAAAATTCGCCGACGTTGTTGTTTTTTTTTTTTCGTATTCTTTTTATTTCGTCGTCGGGCTCCAAGCTTAAAAACGGATTTAAAATTAGCGGTGGGAACTTTTCGCTTTTCTGAAAACTCGGTGCACCGTTCGTTTCATCCACTTTGCAGATTTTCCCGTTTTCATACGGCTTAACGCTGAAGTGGAACAATTTAACCGCGAAAACTCGCCGCCGAAAACAATCTACAACCTTTCAACGTTCGAACGTTTTTGCATAGTGAAAGGAAACTCCTGAAAGTTCACCTGAATATGTGTTTTAATGAAATTAAATTTTTAACTTACCAATGAAGTACTTTCAAATATTCACACACACATAATGTTTTCTTATATAAACAATTCAAATGTACATATAAGCAATATATAATAATATAAGTAATAATAATAATATTTTATGAGACGTATTATGTACAACACAAAATTTAAAATGGAAAACGACAAAATAAGGCTTACGTTCGTTGCTGTTGGAAAGCGCTCTCTTCTCAAACGAGTACATAATGGTTTCCATGTTATTCTCATATCATTTTCAATTCTAATATGAACCTGTCTATTCGGAATAACCCAGTTTCTCCCCCGCCTTGCCTCTTTGTAACCTAATATCGACTTCGAAAGTATATTTCACCGTTTCGTGACATACTCGTTCAAATATTTAAGTGGTAGAAGCTCTCTCGCAGTAAACACAGACGACTCAAGGGAACGAAAGGGTTGAAGAATACCAGAAGATTCTGACAAATCTATTCGAGTCATCTGACGATGTCGCCTCTTAAGCGAAATGTAAATTTTTTTCTCCGAAATTTCTTCCACTAAAAATATGAAATATTACATATTTACATACATGTTTGATCTTTTTTTACCAATGACGATTTACATTGCTCAAAATGTAAAATCTTGCATATATAATATCATACTTATCAAAAATATATTGATCTTAGTATTAAAAACAAATCAAAAAGTCACGAGTGTTAAAGGCGCAATTTTTCATGTGGGGGATAAAATGTGTGAAATTTTCTTGTGGAATTTCCACATATGTTTCCGGTTGTAAGGGGGCAAAACAGCAACGACGATACGACGTCGAGGTCGCCGAGTCCTCCGACAAAAAAGGAAATATCCTTCGGAATCCAATCTCGCGGATAACATAAAAGTGCAGTTTGCGAGCAATTTTTTCGCCATCCGAGTCGCAGATTGGCGTACACGCGAGGCTACATCTGTCCATATTAGCAGTTTTATGTCGGAGATGAGCCCCTACCCGGCTCCTTTCGTATCATACATAAAATTTATGCCCCCTCGTCCTCCAATCTCCCCAAACTACACCCAACCTACCTTACTGACACCCTAGTCGTTCATAAAACGACGGGGCCAGCTAAACCCCAATCCACACCCCATAAGCGGTTCGGTTTTGCGCACCTAAAACATATAATGACCTCACTTGAAATTTATCCGGAATTAAATCGTATTACATACATACATAGCTACGCATTACACAAGTTACAACTATTATATGTAAAAACCATCCTCACATAATCTATTTACTATAATATTTATGACTTAAGCCTTACCTAAAATAAGTCACAATTTCTTCACACAGCACGGTTTCTCATCCAATGATTTTTTTCAAAGTGTTGCCTTCTGGAATAAAATGTAAAAAAATATTATATTGAGCAAAATAATTTGATACGTGTATTGCCTAATTAACCATATATCTAACTCAAAACATCGAATTTCCGAGAGAAAAGAAATTTGGAATTATTGGATTTTATATCATGAAATTGCACTTATAATTTACAGGCTCAGTTTTTTCCTTAAAAATAATCTCAACGAATGTACTTAATATATTACATGGTTAAAATATGTACGTATACACCTATGGTTTCAATGAAGACATATTCATTTCCTATACGCTTAAAACTTGCCGGATAGAGTATTGAAATTAATATTAAGTTTAAGTTTAGTTTAATATTACTTTCAAAATACTCATTTTGTGTCTTTTGAAAGTAATTTTAAACTTTTCCCCAATTATTTACACCGAATACAAAAAAGGATTCATGAAATTTTTAGTTTAATACATACATATGTAAGTGTAAAAATTACCATTGAGCAATCTGCAACCTTTTTCTCCTCACTTTCTACGACATAATTATGTACATGTGTATGTATATATATATGTACATATTCTTAGAATATAAAAATACATCTATTATATCAGTTATGATAAGAAATTTTAGTATAATCAGACGGCGTTTAAATAAATTATTCAAAGGAAATATACTCCTAAAAACATAATAATTTTTTTTGCTATTGATTTTATTAATTTTTACAAGCTTTTTACTTGTTCATATAATATTTTCACAATATTTTATTATATTTTTACATACTCGTACATCGATAAACAATTTATAGAGTAATTTTTTTTTTAAATCGACCGTTAAATAAGCACGCTGGACTCGTTTCGTGGGTGTAAAAAAGAGGCGATTTTATAGATGTTTGGCGGCTCCTAGCTCCTATAAAAAATAATTAATCAAAAAAAATAAAACGATAGATGCACCACAATGGTAGATATCCATAGCATATTAAAAAATAATTTCTCTAGTGCCATAATTGAGGAAGGGAGAAGTATAGTACGTTTGTATGGACAAGGCGCTGCTGTCCAGCCCTCTTAAGGCATTGTACGGAATAATGGAATGTTTATTTTATTTATTTATTTATTTATTTGGAAAATTTACAGTTTATTAAGTTATATAGATTGATAGTAAAAAAAATATAATTATGTTAAGTAAACCATTAATAATTTTCACATATAGGTAAAAAAAAAGAAAAGCTCAAACAATTAAAATAAGAAAAGAGTAGGAAAATAAAGCACATGGAAATAAGGAACATGGAAAGTACACAGAATAAAATATAGCAATGTAATAAAAATAAGATAAATTGTAAAACGTAAATAGAATTCGCAATTGATGAGTACGTAGTGATAGACGTGTAGATATCCAGAAGCATAAATATCAGCAGTTATGTGTATATGAATATAAATATACACATACATACTTGCATCCATAGAAGCGATACGGAATTACCGAGCAAACCATCACTCGTGATACCAATTGAGTTAAAATAAAATTAATAAAGCGAATTATATAGTTTTTTGGCAAGTATTTGTTCATAATATAATAATAAACAATGATTTAGATGACAATTGACGATAGAATTGAAAATAAAGTGCGTTTAGAAATATAAGAAAGAACCAATAATTAATAATGAAAACAAAAACCATAATATATGGGCAGAATTGATAGAGTGCGTAAAGATAGACGTATAAGCCTACATGCGTAGGTAAGCATAGATATATGTATACAAATGAACATGCATCAATAATTATAAACAAAGATATAGAACTATTGTTCAAATAATAATCATTGATGGTAGTAAATGAATCTGAACATATATTAACAAAGTGAAATATGGAATTAACCAGTTTATATTCTTTAACTATAATAATATTAATATTAAGACAATAATCAATAATAGAAGTGAAACTATAGTTATAAATAGAGCAAAAAGTATGGAAGAAATTATAGTAAAAAATGTAATTGCATGTACAAGTATATGTAATTATAAATGAAGATATAGAATCAATTATCAAACAACAATTATTGATGATAGCAATTGAATTGAAATAAGTATTAGTAAAATAAAATATGGAATTAGTTAGTGTATATTCTTTGATAATAATATTTATATTCAAATAATTATTATTAATAAAAGTGAAAATATAGTAAAAAATATGGTGGAAAATACAGTAAAAAATAAAGTAAGAAATGTAGATACAAAATATAGAGAAGAGAATAACAGGATCGGTAAATATAATTATCACATAAAAGAGAAGGTAAGAAAAATATAAATAAAAAATTAGAATTGATTGCTTATTCAATGAAAAAATATTTATATAATCTTTTTTAGGTCGTCCAAAGTCTTAATGTGTAAAATCTTTGAAGTGGAGTTTTTTCTTAAAAGTATGTTTGAATTTCTTACCCAGACGTATTGAAACCCCTTATCTTTAGCATAGGATTTTGTTTTGGTCAAAAGTTGTTTATTGGCAATGGTTAATTGATCATTTATGTAGATTTTGGTATTATCAACACCAACACCTATATCATTAACTGTGAGATTCTTGTGTTTACGGGTAGTCGCAACAAAGTCTTCTTTAATATATCTATTGATGAAGCTCACTACAAGTAGTTCATCCGAAGTGCGGGTGGGAACTCTTGTGATATAATTAATTTCTGATTTTGGAATATTACAATTTACAGTTTTAGAGATCGAGTCAAAAATATTAAAGACGTTTTCATTATTTTTACAAGGGATTCCTTTTATTTCAACATTGTTGAGCCTTAATCTCTGTTCATTGCTTGCGATTTTATTTTGTACTGAAGTGACTCGATGTCTTTCACTTTATCCTCTACTGCACTTATCCTACTTTCGGCCTCAATAATCTTTGAACTGTTAAATTCACATGTTGCTTTGAGGTCGCTAATATCAGTTTTTATCGTTTTTATGTCCTCTGCAAGCGACGGCAGGCATGATATGTTACGTTTGATATCAAGGATCTCCTTAAGTAGTGTACCCAATGACGGCGAAGGTGACTCGGTCAAAGACTGAGGACTTTGTGGATTACGGCATCGTGGACACTTCCATGTAGCCCTTTTAGTAGCTCCCAATCTATTGTAGCCGCCTTCAGTAATTTTGGCACAATTAAAATCGTAATGCCTCTTACAATTAGCACATTGAACACCATTAGAAAATTGCGTTTCACAAGATGCACAACACTGCATGATTGCCAAATTGAATTGAACTAAAGGTTGACAATCTACGAAATTCACTCTGCGAACGAGAATGTATGGACTACCCACTTGAAACTTGAATTTATATTTTTTGTAATTATTATGAGTATATTGAGTATATTTTATAAGTACGAATTAAAAAAAACACAACAGGAACAAACTTTGTTGACAGATTTTTTTATTTTTTTTTTTTAAGACCGCTTAGGTACTTTAATTAAATATTATTTATGGAAGAGCTAATAACGGTGCGAATGCGTCATCGATCGACAACGAACGACGGCGAACTAATTTTGTGACTGAAATCTTTTCATGTTAGTATAACTGGGGTTTTTGCCTTTGGAAAGTATTCCTACTTATGTACATATGTACATACTCGTATATAGGTAAGCATGGATAAATAAATATACGAGTATATTAGGCGAAGCAGTTATGCTTGAACGAAGTCTTAAAACTCTATTCGAGTCGATAAATAACGGTGTCTCGGAATGCCTAATAAATCCGCGGGACACTACAAGTTAAATTGCGTAGCAGGTAGATAGGTAGGTGCAGGGTTAAAGGTGTTTGTACCGGGCAGAGTCGCTATTCTTTCACGGCCTGCCGAACACCCATATTTCAGCAACCCTCCAGCGACCGGACGGGGTTCACTTAGAAATAGAAACCTGCACAGCTGATATTATTCCTCAATAGTGAGCCTCCCGCGCCGCAGAGCACTTTTTCACTTGAATCACGGGCGACCGGAGAAGATTTCCCAGAGGGACGCACATTTATTTACCGACTTATATACACTAGTACGGGTCCGCTCTAACGAAACTTTTCTCCGAGGCTCTTTCTAGGTGTCGCAAATTAACTTGCCTACCTCACCCTTCACCCCACCCACTCGCCCACCTCGAATCTCTACGTTGAATATACCCAAGGTGTGGTCATAAAATTCGCTGAATTCCGGTAGTAATTTTTTTATTGAATTACCTTCATAATAATATCCGTGTCATCATATTAAAATTAAAAGACATTGCAATTTTTACGACTATTTTTTTGAAGGCATTTTTAATATAATCATATCGCTAATAGATATTTACTTTATCTGAATATTTAACAGTGCACGGCTTTTAGTCTCATGGACTTTTGGCAGAACGGAAAATTGGCCGAACGGACTTTTGGCCGAGTGGACGTTTGGCCGTACGGGCAATTAGCCTAACGGACGCTTCACCGAACGAACATTCGGCTGATTTTGTATCGAAATCACTCATGACTCACCGAAAAATGATACACTATTTAGAAATCACCTCGATCTCATTTAAATTTGATAAATTTAAACAATCAAAAATTTCATTCAGAAATAGAATACAATAGACATCTATGGACAATCAAAAATTTGCGAGAAATTTATTATATAGGTAGCATTTTATAAGAATCAACGAAATCAGGATGCTAATAACTCGAATATGCGAGAAATTGAGGGGGAAGATACTGATTTATTGGATCCGTCACTTCAATCAATCTAGAAAAATCTGAAAATTCTAAAAGGAGATGGTCTGTCTGTGTTTTATTAACCACAAAAGCGTGTTTGGCCGTGACTTGAACCCACGACCTCTCTCCTGTTATGCCAACCAGTTCAACCAGTGCACTACGCTGTGGCTTATGGGTTTATAAAAACGCTTTTCGACCAATAAAAATCGAGATTTAGAATTTGCCAAAACTGTTGAATTAAAATATAGACAGGTTTCAATGATACAGTTGGTCCAGAAGTTTCGCTAATATTCAGACAATGCAGAAGGGTGTAGGTTTTTACCAACTTTTATTCACCTTATATTATAAAGCAGCGCTATTATGTTCATGATATACATAAGTGGCTATCAGTCAAATTTTGTCTGTCTTTGTGTAGTTTTATTGGGTTTGTTTCTTTGATCGTCACCTGAATTTAAAAGATATTGTAGATCTATACAGATAAGGGTTTTTGGCATACGTTCACTATACTTTTTTATCATCCCTGATATGTACATTGGTAGCATGCCCACATTCATCCGTTGCAAAGTTGTTATATACCACCCTTTTAGTCGTAAAACTCACACTTTCGTTACGCTCAGTACGCTTATCTATTTTTGTTTGTGCTAAACGGAAATTCGCAAAAGCAACAGTCATAAAGTCATAACGAATCGTCACGTACATACATAGTATGTATAATTAGTGCGTACGTCGGTAACCCAACAACACACTCAGTCCTAATTAATGAGATTGGTGATGAGACAAATACGAAACTCACGTACCAAAGGTAGACCACGCTAAAATTTATATTATACACCGTTAAAATTTAACCTCGACCATATACTATAGGTATGTATGTATGTATATACATACATATATGAACATGTGTTTAATAATTCTACCTCCATTGTCTTTTTTATTAGACGACATAAAAATATCATTCGTTAATACCACAAATGCGAATATAATCCGTTGATAAATTAAATGTGTTCGGGGTACGCCACTGGTTTTGCAACGCAAAATTGCTTCTTACTCCACGTCAGATTAGGTTCACCATACGTGCGCGATATTCTAAATGGGACTGCTGAAATCCCTTTTACGCGTTAAATAATGCGATTTCGTATCTTATGTTATAAGTACATACATATATATTGTATAATATGTACGGTGTGTAGTAGCGTCGCCTTGGCTTATAAAATTACGCATATTGAGATCTGCGATTCAAACGGCTTAATTAAGATCGCATCGTAACAGCGCGCTGATAACTAAAGACGACCCATTATGTGAAATTTCATGCGTGTATGTATCAAGAACGTGCATTTATTTATTATATATGTATTATACATTTTGACGGAAATTTCTATTATAAAATTATTAAGTTTGACTTCCGGGCGAGGTTCTAGTGCTTCGGGAAAAGTTTCGTTTCTTAAGCTGGTATATACTATTTTAAGGTGGTGAAAGCACTGGTCTACTGTTGAGGCTTATCTCCCTCCGACATAAAGATTAGGACCAGCTTGAGGATTTACTAAGTGACAAGTGACAACTACTGTAAGGATTACTCGTCGTTAAATTAATATTTAAAACTGACATGAGAAAGTTTTGTTAAGTTTTTCTTATTGATTGTTAGATGTTTTTGATTATAAATACGTTATAGAATTGTATTATATACTATTCATTTACATCATGCTAAAAATAATACAAAAATCGTATGAAAATGGAACGTTAAAGTTCAATCGGAAAACCATTTTGAAATAAGAAACAAAATAATATGAAACGCCGTTGGGCATGTTATTCGAGTTTTCCGTTTTTATTTTGCTGTACATATTTTTCATTCCTTCTTGCAATTCTGAGATTAAATCTTACAAGAGCAAGCTCCGAATATTACAAGATTTTTATCTGACCGTACTTTAATACAAAAGTATTCAATGCGACGTTGCTTTCGCCCCGCAGAAACACAATTTCGAAATAGGAAACTGGCCGCACATTTTCAATTCAACTACAAATTATTTCCATCAAACTTTCCAAACCAAACGAAAAACCTTTGATCAAATTTATCACAGGCTCACTATTTTATTTGCGAGTCGCGACCAGGTAAATGACGCGCGTCGATGTCTCCAACATCCTCGGCTCCAAGACAATAGTAGTACAAGCTTATGCGGCTTATGCAGATATATGGTTATCTCTCAAAGGGGCGTACATACGTGCTATTATTTATTCAGAGGGTTTGTTCGTATGCAATGGGGTCGGATCACACGGTGGTCTGTTTCTTTCGCGTTCGGTCATTGTTTCGCCGAGTTTATAGTGATTTTATATCTAGCCACGACATACATATGTACATACACGTACATATATGGAAACGCTTAATTTGCGAGATTGCTCCAAAGACGACGGTCTGATGTTTGTGGGTCCCTCTTCTTTCTCTTTCTCCCTCTTGCTCTGGGTTAATTCGTATTTATGACCCCTGCGGGGTTTTTATTACAAGCGAATCGATGTGCGATACAACATTAGGCTGATGGCGCGGTGAAAGAGGTCCTCAATAAACGTTCGTAGCGCGCACGCACACCAATAACCGTTCTGCGCGTTCACAAGTAAGAGATTTCATTTTAGATCTGGCCCTCTACGCCGTAGTCGAGCCTACGCAATAACGTCTAAAGCCGCGACAGGAAACTTTCTACTTTGTTCTTTTTTATCCGCCGGATTGCCGGTGCGCCTTAGCGCGAACGCGCCAAGCCAGCTCTTTACATACTTTTAGTAATGATCTGTCGCAAGAGAAAAAAAAACAAAACGATCTTTATATATCCCAAACAACGACGTAACAGTTATTTTATCATAAAATTTCATTTTATGGCCAAAAAACTCTAAATAATTGCCGAAACAACTACGAAATATTTAAAAATGTTTATCAAATGATACAAGGTCGACCTTTCAAGTTCAAATAAATATACCTTTACATTCATGAAATATTATAATTTGTATTACATAAAATCAAACGATGTTCCAATTTATTATATGAGCCGTTATATTCAAAAAAATCCACTTTTCTTCGTTTCGAGAATTATTTCGCAAAACATTAAAAATAATTTTTACGTTTAATTATATTTAAAAATATCGATAGCCTGTCATACATTTATTCTGCTTCTCCGAGATTCTGGACATATCGAATTAAAAGAAGAGTGAATGAAGTCAAACAGAAATGTTTTTGGAACTGAAAATTGGACATCCGCCACTTTCAAATACATACATACACCAGCTTTTATGTCAGTATATTTTCAAGTTATTATGAAATTTTCTTTATAGTCTGTGTGTCTGTGTGTCTGAGATAACGCTCACCGTACTATAGTCGTTTCGATTCGACATAGATGCGTACGTAAGCTAGACTGCTTCCAACAAAATGACGTTCAATGTAATACGATTAGTAACAAAAGGAAAAAAGTTTCGTAAAAGAATGTTTCCGCTTGGCTGAGAATCTACCGCCATCAATTAAAAATTTATTTAATTAATTAATTTATTATATTTTTTCTATCGGTGTTTTATATTGTTTATATGTACATACATACATAGGTAGGTAGGTAGTTTTTAGCATTTTTTTTTCATATTTGAATTAAAAATGCTATGTTGAATTGTATTATATTATTTTAGATTTACTAATTATAGTTTTGTTAATTTTGTTAAGTATGTTAGAGTATACATAGTTGTTAGTTTATGTTTGCAATTGTTAATTGTAAAATTATGGAATAATTCATTAGCAATTTGCTATATAATAAATAAATAAATAAAATTTAACAATTAAATATAAATATTAAATTAAATATATTTAAGGTATTTGAAAAAAATTGGACCGCGTGGATGATCGAACTCATGACCGATGACACATTTCTATTATTTTTTTATTATTTGATAACATAATATGCCAACACACATGCGATGATATGTCATCGGGTACAACACTAGTATCAATATAATCATATACATATATATATATGTATGTGTGTATACAATACAATACGACAATTCACTGCTAATGCAATCAAACGATGCATTATAAACGATAATAATCAAACGATGTTCCAGTGTATTATATGAGCCGTTCTATTTGAAAGTGCCATAAGTCCACTTTTCTTCATTTCGAGAAATATCTCGCGAAGCATTAAATATAATGTTTTGCGTTTAGCAATATTTTAAAATACTGGTGGCCCATAATGCGTTTCTTCTGCTTTTCTGAGATTCTGGACATATTGAATTAAAAGAAGTGTTAACAATTTATGAATTAAGTCAAACAGATATGGTGTTTTTGGAAATGAAAATTGGACTTTCAAATATAACAGCTCATATACGTAATTGTCTTTATATAAGATGTCATTGTTTTTCTTGTCTAAAAAATTGTATTTATAACCAATCGCCTTGCCTACATACCTACTAAGGGATTAGACGTATTGCTACAAATGTTTTCTTGTAGCAATACACTACTACATAAAACAATGTCGACTAGCCTAATTTCGAGTCACAGCGTAGCTCACTAGTTAAGCCATTGTTTACCAGTAGAGCGGTCATATGTTGAAATCCCGGTTGGAATCGAGTATTCATTTGATTTACTCGACCGATATTAAATCTGGCTAAATCTAGATCCAGATCGACCATCTTCTGTTAGAATTTTCCAATTTTTTGATAGATCCAATAAAAATCGGCTTCTTACAAATTTCTCGCGTATCAAATTTGTTGATTGTTTAAATACTCGTATGCTTACTTACATTGTATAGTGTGTTAAGTATTTGTGTAAAAGTTTGCCCATAGATGTCTCTATTGCAATATGCTTAGATTTGTTTAGTACTTATGTACAAAGTTTGGTCATAGATGCCGCCTTGGTATCTTTATTTATGTCGTTTTACCCAAGTGTCTTCCTACAGCGGATGGATTTAGCAAAAATATATAAATAAAAACTTTTTTTAATTTTGTATATAAATGCCCCGAAATATAATGTCGTTCTAAATTAAAATATAATTTATTACTACTATAGATCCTCTTAATGATTCATTTAATTTTCCCTGTTACTAACTGGCACGAGGAAAAATATGTTAAAAAATATTTTTTTGACTTCCGTAGATAATAAAATATAAGAAAAAATATCCGATTATTGATTTAAATGATCACTTTTATCACAGCAATACTAGATTTTGAATTTAAAGACAACAAAATCCAAAAAGCTTTAAAAATTGCGCATTCTCTTAAACGCTTTCTGTTGGTTAGATCTCATAATCTAAATCTAACCAACAGAAATCACATTTTAATTTAGAGACTTAAATTCAATAACGATTGATTAATCTCCGCTCCAGCCATTTTTTTGTTACTCAGTACTTCATTAAGTGTAGCTTTGCATTTGAATACGTAATTTTTCATTGAAATAATAAACTTATATTGATATATTATATTATTATTCAATATTATTCGCTCTTGTTAAGGTACCTATGTATATGTATTTCTATGTAAATAAAAACTTGAACACTTCTAATTGTTTTTTAATGGTAGATATAATATATATTATTACTCTCGATGGGATATGGATAAAGTAACAATTCAAATGAATCGAGCGAAAGCACCATTTATTTGAATTGAATGTCGACAATCGTTCGTTGGCTTCGTGCGTACATTTGTTTGCGTTTGCAATTCGATTTAATTTATTTCCACCGAATAGAAATAATTTGATTTCATTCCACTCTCTTTTATTACATCTGCGGGTAATTGGTACATATAAAAGGAAATAGGTTTTCTACATATAAAGCACACAGGGAGAACTATAAACAATGGACGGCCTACTGGTTGCGGTTAGGAAGGCCGATGGCAGTTTATACGATCCGATTTCTGAAAATATTATGGTCGCCCGCTGAAACAAGTTTTAATGTAGATTTTATCGGCGAATCTCTTTGCCTTGCTCTGCTTCAGCTTCCTAATGCGGGAAAGTGTGCGTCGATTCATTTATTTGTCATTTCAAAACTATGAAAAAAATCGCACGCCGAATTTTAGCATATGGGATTGATCGTTTGTTTTTCGTATATTCTGTTTTGTATTTTGAATATTCGAGTAATTTATTTTGAAATGTAATTTTGCTGTATCGGCGCAATGTTCTATGATAACCGCCAGGCGACGGAATCCTCTTGAACAATCTCATTCTCTCTGTCTAATCAAGATATCCGTCTTGACGACATTATTTTTTCGTCGTGCTACGATGACGTTATTTATTTACGCTTAATTCAGCCAAAGCGCTCTACAAATTGCTTTCTTTTCTTAACCGTCGACATCGCAGATAGACACTACGATATATTCTATCTTTTTCCGTCACTGTATGGGGATAGATATCTCAGCCTCATCGTAACCGCTCGACAACAAAACCACATTTTGAAAACCATTGAATTTCTTATCTTCACTCATATTTACTTCCATCTACATACATATAAATATATGGTTTTCTATTGACGTATGAATACGTGTAGGATTTATGTACATTCATATCCACTATCTATTTAATTTAATTCTATTTAATGCGTTTTTTATTTACTTAAAACTTATCAAAGACATCAATTTTAAATCATAATTAACAAATCTTCGATCCCATGAGCTGACCTCAATTGAAAAGAATTTTTCTGAGTATATCTGTAGTACTGCTGGTCAGACCTGGATATTTGTGACTCCAGGTTGATCGTTAACTATCAGAGTTTGCCAATTTTCTCTGATTTCATTGTTGAAACGGTACCCGGTAAAATTGGCTAAATTTCCTTCCTACCTACTATGTCACCAATATTTGAGATTAATTAATGTACATACACTAAAATTTATGTACAAATCACAGATGTCTCGTTAATTTGCGAATTTTTCAGTGTCTCGTAATTCAGCGACTTGTATAATAAAAAAAAATGCTCCAATGTTTGTAATTGGCCAGGAAGGCGCATTGGGGTTATCTTACATCGAGCATTAGGGCCTTCCTGGTATACATATATGTAAAAAAATAAATAAATAAAATAAATTGAGCAATAAAGTTTTCGATCAAATATGAAACAGTATACAGTTTTGATAAATTGAAATTTTCTATTCAATTTTCAACTGTATGAATTTATTTACACATGTAATGATGACTTTTCCTGTGCAAATTTGTTTGGAGAATGAAAGTTGATAGTTGAAGTTTACAAAATTACAAATAGCCAATTTATATTTTCCTATGATTAACTTCATAAAAAAAAAATTAGAAATGTTGTCTTTTCAAATAGAGTAGCTTAAACTTGGAATAGACTAAGTACGTAACTGTGAATAAGTACATAACTTATAGTAATATTAAATTAACATATTTTTTTTCGCGTTTTTGTTTTTATTTTACACTCGTGTTTTTACCCGGCTTCGCTCAGTATTTGTAATATAAACTGCTTAAACATGGTCAATCTAATAGTATACATTTTATTAAATTTATTTGAATAGTTTTATTTTATTTAGATTTATTTAAATAGTTTTTTTTTTATTTAAATTTATTTTTTATCATATTGAACGTCACGAATTTTACGACCCAAACAAACATATATACATACATACAAAGTCACTTTCGAAATTATATATTAGATTGATTCTTGTGATTTTATTTATGTACATACGTAGTAACAATAGAGGAAGTTATGCAAAAACTCGAACTCGAGATTTTGAATGATTTGAACTCAGAATCGATCACTGATCATGTTTTCATAGTTTAGAAAGAATGTGTGTCTGTATTTTGGAGATTTTTTGTACACCATTAGTCGGACCGGAAGTGGTACCTCCCCTTATACGTAGATGTCCTCTTTTTTTTTAAATTTTCGTATTCAATTATCTCCCAAACTGCTAAACGAATCAGTCTGAAAATATTTTACATGTAATAGAAATTATAAATGTTATCCCGTGAAATTTTTTAACATTTTTACCTTAACAAAAAGTAATATTTTATAATCGAGATATTTTATGTTTTTCTCAGAAACATTTTGGTTTATTGAACTGAAATTTCATATCTAGAAGTTTATTTTTATATATTTTTACTTCAATCGGAAGAAGTACTTTTACTTGAGAGAACCGCGATTTTTATGTTTTACTTCAAAACCAAAACTGTTCTTATTGAAAATTTTACATTGCCTACTTTTCATTGTATGACGCTTGAAAATCCAGGAAACGAAAGAGTAAAAATACGTACAAAATTATGCGATCACAAAAGGACAACACGATGATAATTATGAAAAATTTTCTGTGTACAATTTTTTCAATGTATGGTTACCACTTTTTACTAACCTCTTCTTAGTTCAGAATTTCAGAAAGTTCAGAAATTTGGGTTCGTATTCGATCGTATTCAAACTTTGCCATTTTGTTCGATTTGGTCATAAGTGGAAATGACGTCCGCCATTACCATGGTGAAAAAAATCGTAATAAACACGTTTTAAAATACTGCATCTTCCATCCACACTGTCCCATTTGTCCACAGTGTTCTGATCGTTTTTTCCCTTTTCACTCCCCTCTCGCTATGGCGGATTGAGCACTTTGCCATACTCATGATCAAAGTTTACGGAGAGAATTGGTAATTTCTTAATTAGGTTTTTCAAATACATATTGTCTTAATTTTATAAACAAAAAGAGGTTAGTTTTTAAAAAACATTTTTTTTACAAAGCTTTTTTGATCAGAATTTTTCTCGTTCAATTTGTTTCGTGTACGGTTTCATCACAGTATAATTGGCCCTCTACTTTAACATAAATCCCCTCTCCCATAACAGTAAATGTTGGAATGAGATTGTCTGTTAAAAAAGGAAGCGATTACCCCAACACTTTCTACGAAATTGAACTTTGATTTCTTTTATCCTTAAATATCAACTTATCAAAATAAACGAAGAAAGCATGGAGTTTATTGAAGTGCAGGGGGGTTGAGGGCAAGTTGCGGTTTTATGTGCCGATAACTCGCCGTACTTGCCAGCAATGCCCGGCTTATCAGCAAATTGCCAATTTTATTATGACCAATCAAAAGAACAAAGTTGGGAATTGAGCGGAAAAACAAGAACGTAAGGGGAAACTTTATTTCAACTTCCAAAGCTCTGCAAGATATGAATCGCGCTTTATTGTACTGTGGAGAAGGAAAACCAACCAGGGGGTTTCGGGGGACAAACGTTCATAAGTCTGACTGCGTACATACACGCGTCACATACGCACACATTTATTATATTACGTAAGAAATGACGTCTGCAGGATATCGCGTTGTAATATTTCTCGAGACGACGGCAGATACGTCTATCTATCTGTTAACGTCTACTTTATTGTGTATCGGCGAAACTATGAATTTGTGTCGTACGTGCTCGGATACATCTGCACAAAGCGTTTATGTAATATCATACATATGTACACGTACACGCTTATTGTTTTTGTCAGTCAACTATTGTTTCTCACAAACTGGATGTACAATAATTGTGTGTTCGACTTGTATTTCAGATGAGTTTTGTTTCGTCTACTCCATTCAAATATAAAAATCGACAATGTATGCATGCCCTTTCCGTGCACAATAACATAGTCGGAGAACGATGCGCTCAGTACATAGAAGACATCTTTGTTTGCTGAGATCTGAAAGAAAGATAGCGTGTCTCTCTTTTGTGCTTAAATATTCATGCTTTATTCAATTTTCTTAAAAATATCTATTACAAAAGTCTCTATAATATCGGTCTCCGTGACGGGCCCGAATTTGAAACGCCCGCAAACGCAAATATCGGATCGAAAATCGAAAGATCTTAAGTCGAAAGATCAAAAAAAAGGGTGCATGGTAAACGGTACACACTCACTTAATTTGCGCGAGCAGGGTACAACAGGAAAAAGAGGAACAGGCTTTTCCTCCCGTATTAATGTTGCGCGCGCAGAATTAAGTGAGTATGTACCGTTTACCATGCACCCTTTTTTTTCTTTCGACTTAAGATCTTTCGATTTTCGATCTTTGCCTTCTGATATTTGCGTTTTCGGGCGTTTCACATTCGGGCCCGTGAGGTAGACCCCTATAATATATGTACATATATAACAAAAATAACTAGCACTTTTACTGCAGTGTCGCTTCAAAGAAATTATTTCATTTGTATGTATGTATAATCATCATGTTGAATAAACTTTATTATTTAAATTCTACAAACTTCACTCTACCTTCATTGTTTTTATATAACGAAGGCGTATTTCATCAAGATGTACACAAATAAAGAGGCGCATTTTTTTTCCTTAGTCGCCATAAGTATATATGTACATACATACATACATATATAACCAGTAGCATAGATCAATGGTTAGCATGTAATGCTTCCAATTGTGTGGTCACGGGTTCTATCCATGGTGTACATATACTGCTGGCCAGACCAAATATGACTCCGAGATTGATCGTTCCCTATCAGAGTTTTCCAATTTATCTGATTTCAATGAAACGATTCCAACAAATTGACAACCCTGTCCCATCTGTCCGAAGATTCGAGTTATTTAACATCTCGATTTTCGCCGATTTGTAGAAATGCTGCAAATTTGTTCATATATATATATATATATATATATATATATATATATATATATATATATATATATATATATATATATATATATATATATATATATTTTTTTTTTTTTTTTTTTTTTTTTTTGGATGATAACCCACGAGTACCGACACTTCAAAAATCACACGAGCAGCGACATGGGGTTCAAAGTAACCCCACTACAAAATTGAGCAAAATGCATTCAAATTAAACTTAAAAGCTTATGTAAAAATGAGAATTTTAACGTAATGTAGACCACTATAGAAGGAATAACTTTTATAACAGAACAACTATTTATACTGTTATATATATATGTATAAAGGGGCGGTAGAAAGACCCGTATTGATAACGATCTGTCATCGCTTCAATCTGACACAAGATTCCGATGTACATTTGAATATGTTCATTAATGATTAATCTCCTCTAGCTTCATGTCGGAGACATTATCTTACTTCAATGTTAGCTAACCCCCACATCTCGGTAAGATATCAAAGCGGCTTGAAGAAATGGTTCAAAATCAGTTCACAGTTTTCTGACGAGCAGGAATGTCACTGAACTAACAGATTGAAGCTAATAAAAACGTTGTAAGATTCAGGGACGTCGTATATGTCTTGTCTTGGTTGCAAAACATTAAAAACTAGACAAGAATAACTACTGTGAGAAGAAGTGAACAAATTGGCCAAAATTGGAAAGAGGCCGACGCCTGAATCAGACATTCCATAAGAAGAAGAAATCAGAATTCAGTTTTTATTTTATCTTTATGAATCATTAAATGATATTGTACTGTATACTGACGTGTATACATTACCATTATATTTCTCATTATTTCGCAATACAAAATAAAATATTTCCATCTATTCGATCGTTTGACTTCTAATATATCAAAATAATGTACTTTGTTCTTTTCTAAAAAAATACATAAATTTTGAAATGACGATGCCGAAAGTATTTAAACCCATTTTTAAATATTTAATTTGCGAATTACGCTCGTTCGAAATGTACCGACTCACCGTTTCCTTCAAACACTTATTTTATCGTCTACGAGAGTCAAACGCCTGTAAAATTTTCTCAAGTTTTCATATTGTTTTAATTGGCACTTAGCTATAAAATCGAAAAATATATTCGTCAAGTTTATTATACACTGCGTGACACGGGTGTTATTGTAAAATTGCCGTGAAATATAAGCTGATAAACGCACCCCCCCCCCCATAGTATGTATGTAGACTGCTTTTCTATTTATATTATACACACATCGATTCACCAACATTTTCAGGCAGCGTATAATCTTTCCGAGGTATACACACACACACACACACGTACATATAATGCGATGAAATGTATAATTAAATTATTAATTTAATTAAAGGCAAATCCCCTTATAGCCGTATTTCATGGAAACGGCTACATGAAATTCCATGCGTTTGTGTGTAAGTGCTTTTCATTTTAATTAGTAAGTTTTATTCGATATACGTGGTAATTAGACTTATTATCCAAAAACATTTATACGCGTTTATTATTATAACGCAACTCCAACTACGTGTCGTATAGATTATTATCGGCTACAGTCTCTATTATAGAAATTGATAGTTACAGACTATTTATTTGATGGGAATGATCGTTTTAATTTATGAGAATAATATCGTACAAAAACTTTTGTATTTTGTAACAATTATAATATATTAATTGAACCTTCACTTTTCTTTAAATAAAATTTTTATTTTCCCATGAAGCCATTGCGGGTTGCCCCTGGGCGACGCACTGAGTGGTATTTGGTCTGAAAACTTTTTTTACGTTTTTTCCCAGAAAATAACTTTCTGTACTACATGCGAGTTGTTGACGATTTTAAACAATCTTAAATTTTTGATTATTTTTCAAAATTCATCAAGTTTCGGAAGAAAGCACTTTAGAACAATTATTAGTTTTTTCTTCTAAATCTTTGAATTTTTTAATTAAAAGGTTTTCGGTGCTTTATCTTATTATATCGTGTAGATTCTTCCGGTTCATAGAAATGACAGAATCCTTAGATACTGGAATATAAATAAAGAATGAAAATAAGTCGAAAATTAGAGTTCCGAAATACGCTTAATTATTATTGATTATTTTTTAAAGTGCAAATTCGTTCAAACTTTGTTTTACTAGAATAAAAGTAGAGATCCTAAAGTTTTATACCACATAACCGATTACCGATTGTTGAGAAGATGCTGGAGGAAATCGTTATGATTCAATTGAAAGAGTTCATTAGTATAAATGATTGTTTGGTTGTGGAACAGTCTGGATTTAGAGTGAAACATTCAACAGAAACCGCTATCCAATTGGTGGTTTCTGATTGGATGGAGACGATGGATGAATCTAGCATGGTTGTTGGAGCAGTTTTTCTAGATTTTAAGCGAGCGTTCGAGACAGTAGATAGGAATATTTTATTACAAAAATTATATAAGTTAGGAATAAATGGTATAGTATTAAAGTGGCTTCAATCATACTTAAATAATAGAAGGCAAAGAGTAAAAATTGATAAGGTGTTATCCTCTGAATATGTAACACCTCATGGAGTGCCGCAAGGGTCCAAATTGGGACCCTTATTATTTATATTATATATAAACGATATTGTTAAGGTAATTAAGATGTGTAAAATACATTTGTTTGCAGATGATACATTGATATATATAATTGGAAAGAATGTTGATGTAATGTCTGAGATTTTAAATATAGAATTAAATTATGTGAATGACTGGTTGTGTGAAAATAAATTAAAGTTGAATGTGAATAAAACAAAAATGATGTGGTTGAATGGTAAAAATAAAAATATATTGAATGAAATTAGAATTAATGATAAGTTAATTGAAAAAGTTGAAAATATAAAATACTTAGGTGTATACATAGATTCAGGACTAAATTTTAAAATGCACGCTGACTATATAATAAAAAAAATGGCTAGAAAAGTTGGTGTATTATGTAGATTAAGAAATATTTTAAGTAAAAAAAGTAAAATTTTAGTGTTTAATTCAATTGTCTTGCCACATGTGGTTTATTGTGCCACTGTGCTTAATTTGTTTAGTGGCCAAGATTTAGAAAAAATGCAAAAAATACAGAATAAAGCTATGAGAGCTATTTTGAATGTGAGTAGATTTAAGAGTATTGGAAGTATGTTAGATGAATTAGGATGGATGAGTATTAGAATTAGTCTAAATATTAGTACATTGTCTTTTGTTTATAAGTTAGATCATAAGTTATTACCTAAGTATTTTGATGATTATATAATAAGGAATAGAGATAAACATAGTTTTTATACTAGAAATAAGGACAAACTAGTTGTAAGTAGAGTAAGAAAGAATAAGACGGCTGGGGGTGTTTTTCACAGGGGTGTGCTCATGTATAATGCCCTCCCTGAGTGCGTCAGGTCTGCTAAAAACATGGATGCATTCCTGCGAGGTGCGAAGAGACACCTCTGTGAGGGACAGTACATATAAGTTAATTATAAATTTTAGAGTTAAGTATAATAATTAAGATGTATTTTTTTTTTAAATTAGCTTGATAGCTAAAATATATATAAATAAATAAATAAAATTGACTCTGCTAAAATAAGCACAATACGTTTAAAAACATCAATTTGTACAAAAAAGTAAACATAAGTGAAAATAGTAGGGCTTGTTGACAGATCGAAACATGTGAAATAAAATTTTAAAAGGAATTAAATTTAGTTTAATTAAGTGTTTATATCTTGTTCTTCATCGTCTATACTAAGTTTTTCATTATTAGCATAAAAATAATCACAAGGAAAGTTGTTTAACAACAAAATGCTGCAAACAAAAACAAGCGTATCACGTAAATGACAGGATTCTCACAAACTTAACCAGTAGCACTACAAAAATATTTCCAAATAAATTCGTTTCAATTGAAGTCGACCCAGGGCTTGAACCCGGAAACCTCTCGGTGGTTAACATTAACGCAACCTGATGAATTAATTACTCTTTCAACTTAATGTTATGAAATCATGTAAAGACAACGGGCCTCCGATGGGCTGCAGACTGCACTTTATAAAATACTGCAGATTTCTGCAAAGTTAGGTTTTTAATTAATTGAGATGAAAATATGTTATTTTTCTTCATTTTTGTTTTTGTTATTAGAAAATTATTTGACATCATTTATACTGAAATAAAAAAAATTAAACTGAAATAAATAAAAATTTACGCCTTTCTTAAGTTTCGAAAAAAATTAAAATACATTATTCATATTTTTTTTTATGTAAGTAACGGAGTTTAATTTTTTTTTTGAGTTTATACATATGTACATCTAAAAAAAATACACGTCTTTTTAAATCTAATTTCTAAATGAGTCAATTGAAGTGTAATCCAATAGTTAAATCAAATCAAATGATTTTTATGGAAAATATTCGTCGATCTTAATACACAAAAATCTCAGCAGGCAATTCAGCCACGTTTAAAAGACAATTTTTCAGGGCACTGACCATTTTCAGATGCAAATCATTAACTATAACCCTCCCTATCCACCCCTCTTTTTAGAGGACGTGAAAGGGAAGGAGGTCGCCCGCACACCCCATAAATCAAACGGCTAGAATGAAAGCCGCGAATTATTTTTCGATTACATACACCCATGTATAATGAAATATATCGGTCCTACCATTAAAAGGCTATTAGAAACCGCTGTGGAAGGCGAACGGGCGGGGGAGAAGCCACTTGACCGGGTGAGAGCACGCGCCACAGTTTGGCGATCGTCGGCGATAACTTGGCGAGAACTACCACGACGCGTGACAACGTAACAAAGGCTGCGCTTGTGTAACTTTTATTCGCTTGAAACCGTCTTGTGAGATAAGTACATATGCATGTATGTAAATATGTATATGTGAGTTACTGTGACGCTTTATATATATACATACATATGTTCCTGTATTTTCATAGTATCTAAAATGTATGAAACTATACAGTATTGTTGCGTGAACATGAGGAGTTCCATATCGGAGTAAAAGACGTAATGAGTAGTAATGACGGAAGCACGTGGTTTATTGTTCACATTTTAAACAACCAGATTTGAATGAATCAACTGCGAAATCCATCGACCTATGTATATTTAGGTCTGCTCTAGAATATAGTCGATCTTTTTCTAGTAGGTTTTAAAGACGATATCGATTGCTAGCAAGTAATTATTTATGTAGTATTAGTTAGCATAATAACTTGTGATCAAACTGCCTAACTAGTAATTACATACAACAATCACTTGCTAGCAATCGATCTCATCTTTTATTAAACCTGCTAGAAAATTATCGACTATACTCTAGAACGAATCGATAGATCCATCTCTTTTTTTCACTTTAAATTACAAAGGTTGTAGCGCTTTGAATAGTTGTATGCTTCTTATTTATATCATTACACGGATAATATTTCATTTTGTGTTTTTGTAATTCATTTTACTTGTTCATCATTTTATAAAATGAAGTCATAGCTAAAGAAATATTGAGTTAAACAGTTTTTTGAAGTAGAGTCAATTATGTTCTAGTCCTATTAGGCTGTACATTAACAATAGAATAATTTAATAATATAATTACTAACAAAAATAAAATAAAATTTTAAAATAGAAAATGATCAAGTAGATCGGTAGCTATTAAAATAGATGTAAGATATATTGTGAACATAATTTAGTAATGATAAAAATCATTTAAAAATTAAAATAAAGTAAAGTAAAAAATTAGATATCGCTTTTAAAACCGATATTAGTCCGAAATTACCTCACGCAATAGTAACTATTGAATAGATCATGGAAACAAAATAGTGCCTTATAACGATAATATATTCTTGACCTGGAGACTTAAATTTAGTCCACAGTATTTCGTCAAAGTAATTTAAAAAAATGTTTCAAAATTATTATCAAAACTATTGTAATATATTTAATAACAATAGTTTTGTTTAAATATATTTACAAAGCAAATAAATGATTATTTGTATTATGTGTACAAATATTTAGCACATAATTTTCACATTTTCATAATTTTTAAGAAAGTCGTACGTAGTTACATACATATATTTGTTTTAAAACAGCAGGAAATCCACTCCAGAATCGCATCCAGAAAATCCTGCATCGGCAATTTTTAATTAAATATACATATGTATATGCATCTAATTACATCATCTACTAATATTTCTTGAACAAATTATTCAATAAAAGCTCAAATTATGTATGTCCATCCAGATCATTTCTAAGTATACACGTATGTACATATGTACATATATCTAGTGCTGAAATAAATTTGTAAATAAATCACAGCCCAATTCTAATTGTAACATTTGTACCGCTTTATCTGCTCGATATCAATAAAATATACTGGCATACTGAAATGTTCTAAATCAAACATCGAACCTAATGTCCATCTGCAGGCAAAACAGAATACGTAATGTATGTAGATAAATGTTCCAAAATTTCCAATACTCAGAATTATATCAATATATATTATACATATGTACATATATATTGGGGCTCTATATTTTTCCAATTGTCTCCTCGAGGGCATGGCGGGTGAAAACATTTCCCTTGCCATTTATCACGCTGTGAAAATTTAATCCATACATCAGCGTGTATTTTGAATGAACCGTCGATGTTTTTTCGAGTGAATATTAATTTATTTCCGCTTTTCAATCTGCGTCGATCGCTCGCTCTCTTTAGAACGTTTTCAATTCTGCCGTCGAAGAATTTTGATGGAAGAAAATCCTGTTTTTCATAATAATAATAAAGCATAAAGGAAAACTAATCTTCTTCGCCATAGAAAGATAGAGTTTAATAACAAGCAAGATCAGATCGCCTCGTACGAGCCTCGTCCAACCTAAATGAAATTCTTTTTTGTTATCTTCTTCACTGCCTTTTCTTATTCACATTCCAAAATTCGATATTCATACGATATCTACTTCCACAAATATATTAAAAAAAACATCTTTCAATATTTATTTATATATTATTTTACACATTTGATTAACTACTTGCTGGTGTTTTTCAACTTATTGCATGTTTTTCAAATTAAAGTTTATGCATTATATATTATACCTACATATATTTAATTTGATTTTAAATGTTTATTTTTATATGAAATGATGACCATTAGTATTAAAATCACAAAATATCCTGAAGGTATATTTTCCAGTGCCAAAATTATAATGATTATTTAAAAATTAGATTATTTAAATTAAATAAGATTATTTAAATAAAATTAGATTATTTAAAAATTAGTAAATTTATCTAAGCAAAACAAGTACATAATGTATATATATATATATATATATATATATATATATATATACATATGTACATATTTATTTGTATCAAACTATTATACATATGTATGTATATTATTACGTTTTGGAACGCTGTATGTTCTGCATAACGAGAAGAGATATAAAACAGAATACGTGGGTGTGAAGTGTGACAAGAGTTTTGGATATAGTGGAGAGAGTGAATAAATTGAAATGATAATGAGCGGGTCACGTAGCTAGAAGAGTGGAAGAAAGGTGGATAAAAGAAGTGCTAGAATGGTACCCGAGAGAATGTCAACAAGTTAAAGGAAGGCTGCAAGGAAGATGGGTAGACGAAATTACAAAAATGTGTGGGGATGAAAGTTGCGCAAAACAGAGATGAATGGGAGCGTGTTGGAGAGGCTTTCATCCAGCAGTGGGTGGTAAATGGCTGTAAATGATGATGATACTTCATATACTAGATATATGAAGAGTTTGAATAAATCTATGCAGTCTTGCTCTAATTCCCATTTGACCAATACGTACGAAAGCTTTAAATTATAGTTTCAGAATTGATTTGGATTAAAAAAAAAATGTTATGTAAACGGGAGTTGTAACTATTTTCAGAGTAAATCTACTGAGTATACATATGTATATTAACAGCATCCAGACAACTCGTTGCGAATATTTAGTCTGCGCTCATCGTCACTTCCACCAATTCCCAAGATGTGCTCGACATATGTAGATGTACACATTCAAAACTCTATAAATTTTAATGACTTTCTGCATAGTTGCAGTTGCTTTTGATCTCAACTCGGAGCGATAAAAAGTCGATGCAAATTTATTCAAATTTTTGCAGCGTCGAAAACGATTGCATTACACACATTTTCAAGTGAATATGCACGTAAAGCCAACAACCGTGCAACCGAACTAAAACTATGCAAAAACATTTTCAAATCTGCATAGAAACATGCATTAGTGTCGCAACACTTTCGACAAGACATTTTTAAAGCATTTAAAAGCTCGTTACTACTCTTTTGAATGTGATAATTTTCCAGATGGCCGTTTTCCACAAGTTTTACTCAATTATTTTCATTCGTGCGTGTGGGTGTTTGTCATCTATTTTTTCGAGGAAATTATATCAATTAATTCAAGTGCTTTTCGGCTAGATGGGTACTTATCGAAGTTTGTTTTGTATGAATATTTTAACACCAATTTTACCAAAGTTGTGTACGACAATTGTCATTGAACATAAACGACGCTTTCATATTGATAACTTCTATTTTGCAATTAATAAAAAAGCCATAATTCATAATGAATGTGCTCGATAACCCAATTTTTTTTTAAAGTTCAAAGTATGTATGTATGTATGTAATTTCAATTATTTTTTATTGTCAATTATTGGTTACAAAAATTATATTCCGACATGATATTGACAGATTGTTTGATGTATAATGTTTACTTTTTAAATTTAAATATGTAGAAATAAGGAACTATTTATACGAATATCTAATTTTCATAGAGTAAGACGTAGTAGTTATATGTACATGTACATAATTTTATAAATATAGACATATCTATTGTATATTTGTCGATTTTCTGTATTTTCAATATATATATTTTTTGTAAAAATGTACATACATTAATAGTTTCAATATAAAGACGAAAGGATTTCAAAGCTCGGTACAATTCATTTCACCCTCGTCAATTGCACCGTGGTCGCAACTCTCATCATTTGCTGCATTGCGGATTTCCCAATGACGGTCCTCGAAAAATAATGATTACAGTGAAGGTAGAAGACAAGGACTCTCTACGAAACACCGATCACATCGAATACCGGATTCATTATAACGGTATCCTCGATTGGTACCCGAATCCACTTCAAATACGCGAATATCGAATCATCGACAAATTGAACACTATTCAAAGTTCTAGTATTTTTTACATTTTAAGTGAACCAATCAAATAAAATGTAATCAATAAATTCATTATCCGACCGAAAAATTCAGCATGAATATAATGTAGCAAATACTTGTACATATCTACCTTTATCTTCTACGCGTAGACTTAAGGTGCAGACACAAAGAGTGGTACGTGGCACGTATTTTTTTCTAGGTAGTTTTAAGCATGTAAAAAAACGCTGAAATCTGTACCATCGCGTCCCTTCGCAAACCTCAACCCTTAGAGTATTTTTGATGATATTTGGTCCTTATATTGACGTTGGTTTGACAGCGATCGATTACAGTGATTCCCATATTGAAAAAATGTAGGAAAAACAAAATAATAAAATCGTACGAATTAACAATGACGTGAAGATAGCCCCATCACATCTGGAAACCACGACCGCATCCCCTGCCGTTCTATTCACTGAGTTCTTAACGTTATTAACATTGAAATCTGTAACGATGGCACTGCGACATCAGCGCGCTGATGTATGAGCGCTAACATCAGCGCGCAAAACTAGAACGTAAGGTACCCCAACAAAGGGCACGACACAAGCGCACTAACATATGACATGAGCGCGCAAAAAAGCTGAAACAATAAATAAGTATTTTTTTTTGTAAATATTTGATTCACAGAACTACTAATCGAAAAAATAGGACTGTCGATTTTTGAACCCCAAAATGAATATTTTAACATTGCAAACTCGGGGGTAAAGGTACCATTGTACGTTTATATTTTTAAATTTAGAAATTATAAAATACTTAGGAATAGAATTTTAATGGTGATTAAAAATAGTTGGCTTTTTCTTTCAGAACGAACTATTGTTTCTGCTTTTTTTTCACATAACGAGTATGTTTTTCTTTCAAAATACTATAAAATAAAATACATGAGAATAAATCCTCTCTTACTTCATTAAATATTGCGCGCTTATGTCGGCGCACTTTTGTCACGCGCGTTTATGTTGAGACACCGTAAAGATACAAATGGTGGCAAATGTTTCTGAGATTACTCACTAATATCTGACATTTATTATGAAGACATAAACTTCGAGATTTTAACGTCATTACCATACACAAAATACCGATTCTTGAGTTTTTCCAAACAAGGTATCAACATTCCAACCCTCGTCCGTTGAATACCGTTGAACACCCCTTCCAGCTAAATTACACAGCGCATTAACACCAAATCGCCAATTATGAAGTTAAACAGAAATCTAGAGAGAATTTATGAAATATTTGCAAAGAAAAATTTGTATCATATTATTTCATAACAAGGTATATACTACATATGTACATACATACATACATATGTAATATAGATTTAATAAAACAATTTTAATTTTGTTATTTAATTTCAAAACAGTCAGTTTTCCCAGCCTCACTCACCCTGTAACACAGTTTACAAACACGAAACTAAGGCAAACTATGACTATGAAAGTTTTCCGTGTACAATACATATATGTATTTATATTTTGACAACATATTGAAAAGGCGTGTTTTTCCCACGTACATATTATATGTATAGCGATGTTTTTGCGATGGGTCGCTCGTCGTACCGTAACGGTTTCGCCGAAAATTTCCAACGAGAACATTGTCCATCAGAGGTCGCCACTTTCACAAAACACATATTCAGAGGCGAAGGGGTCAACTCCGACTCATTTTAATACACCAAGTGGTGGCGACACAAAGTCTATTTTGTTTTGTCATCGGCCTATGGCCCTTTAATGACGCTGTCAGAGCGACCTAGCTGGAGAAGATTTAATAAAGCGTGCGGTTTTTACTGCGACACGCGTTCCAAAGGTTTAGAAAATTAGATACGTCCGGTTGATAGTCCGATGGTTAAATCCTGTGGACCTTCATTAGAAACAACTTCAATAAATACTACCGTGAAATTTATTATTTAGGTGTGTGAGGTAGCAAAATATTATTTTTATTGGTATATAATTTATACATACATATACATATATGTACATTCAGTCAATTTATAAATTGGTTTAGCAAAAATGACCTTTTAAATCGATCAATACAAAATACGCAGGAGACACAACCTTATATAGTACTATAAACCTTTCATAAGTTAAATCAACTATGAATACTACTTCACATATAAAAAAGCTAATTTCTCGATTTCGATATCGAATTGCTTATATACCGGGAACCTTTTTCGAGAAAATCTATCTAAATTGAGAAAAATTCGCAGGTGCATAAAAACCGAGTGGTATGCGGCAAGTGTTTTTTTTTTTTGATAGTTTTGCACCTATAAAAATAACGCTACTTAGTCAAATCTTATCCACTGAAGTATTTTCGGTGATATTTTATCCTTGTATTTACAGTAATCGATAACGTTGATTCCAATATTTGAAGAAATGTCGAAATATTAGATCGTACAAATATATAATTACATGAAGATGCGCCCATCACAGCTTGAAAACACGAGCGTATCCCGTCCGTACTTGTGTAATACAATAGTTTGTGTAATATTAAAAACACACTTTTGTGTTTGTATAATAGTGTTACGTACACCGCCGAGTAAGTGCAATCGGATTAGGCCAAGTAGCATCTCAGAGACTGTGTGACCGTTATAATTGGTTTCAAGGATTATCTCCAGACTAAGTGCGAGTAGGCTAAACAATGGCCACCGAATTGGCCGCTATTGGTCCCTTCTCAGAAGTGACCGATAGCGTGGGACTGCGTGTCGTGGGAATACATATCCGGGTACATGCCTAAACAATAGGGAAGTAACCGGACGTCGAAGATGCCCTGAGTGACCTATCCATTATATGGCGGTACTTAGGCGATATCAAGACATTCTGGACGGAGCACTGCCAGTGTGTGTATCTCCTTAATCACCAATAAATGTTGTGAAACGACTTTAGCCATTTACTTGGATCCTCCACCCACCCCTACGCAACAATAGTAAGTTTGTTTATTGTATAGTAATAGTAAGAACACACTTTTGTGTTTGTATAATAGTAAGTTTGTACTTTGTATAATATTATAGTAAGTTTGTATTTGGTATGATAGTAAGAACACACTCCGTGCCATAAACGTGTCCCTACTATTATAGTCATTCACCATCCAATAATATGTACGTTAACTACGAGTCGACGAATCGATTTTAATTTTTTCCATTTTTGACTTTCCATCAAGTCACTTTAGTTGCAGTGACCCAGACCCTAGGAAAACACATTGATCAAAGATCTTTTTCTTCAGATAAATATTGCAAATATAACGTTTCTATTTCATCAACCATAAATATCAATTTCAATATCGAAAAAGTTATATTACGCATTGATTTCCTCTTACTTCTATCTCAATTTATGTTGTATTAAGCACTTGAAAATTCCAATTATTTTAGCCACTTTACTGCATATGATTCAACTCCTTGTGCACTGCATGTTTGGTGCATATTCGAACGTTTCGCAAACTCTAATTCCAACTGGAGTGTAAAAACGCAGCAATTCGATTTGGTTTTTTTTTTAAACAATCCCGCCGTAAAACCCACAAATAATCTAATTGGCACTCGAAAACCCCGGTTTTTTAAGGACACCTCAACCGGAAACGGTTTTTTACAACACAGCGCTGTGAACCTGTATAATCGCATAAACTCGTACATCGGCCATGGGAAGTAACAGACAACAGTGCGTCAAGGGATTAATTTTTTCCCCTTTTATCGGAAAAAATATTATGCAATAGTATTTTTAAACACACAATGCATTGTATGACGTACTCCAACTTATAATCACCGCGGGTAATCACTGTCATAACGACAGAAAAATATATAAATATCTTTTTTGAAAATTTTCACTTTTAAATGTATTAGAAAATAAAAATTCATGCAACAATTTTGGTGGAAAAATAAAACTGTTCAACTGTTTCACTCTTGAGTTGCTTTAGCGCAGTTCGATCTGTCTTTAGCGCAGTTCAGCTGTCATCGCGTCGATCTGACAGATGCTTATTTATTTAAACGGAATTTGATCATTATTATTTTTAATGATTAAATTCAACCAGCATTATACCGTAGAAATTTGCTTACTTAAATGAGAGCTAAACTCTTTATGTCGGTAAAATATCAAAGGGATCAGAATAGTGGAAGTATGTAGTTCACAAGTTTTCGATATTTCGATAACGAATTTCATCTAACCAACCAAGTGAAACTAATAAAATCTTGTAATTAAGATATATAAATTATTATTTTGAATAAAAACACCAATAATTTTATTTTATCTATGTATAAAACTAAAGACTACATAGACATCACCCAGATTTCAAATTTGCAAACTTCAAACGCGTCTTAAACGATATTTTATCTCTATCGTAATGGCGGAGGATCCATTTACTTATATTGACGGCCAAAATGAGCAATATGGCAAAGTATGAAAACGATCGGATTAGAGGCAATTTTTTTCCTGAATTGTAATCGTAAGTGAAACGTAAAGGAGGTTTGTAAAAATACGTAGCATTGGTATTGGTCAGGTTATTAACAAGACTTTTTTATTATTTAAATTATATTTTCCCCATGGTGCAATTACGGGTTGCCCCTGAGCGACCCCCATGGTATTGAACTTGTACATACATACATATATAAATTTATAGATTATAAATTTGAAATCATATTCAAATAGTGGTGAAAAATTACTAGGGTGGTTTTTTCATTTCGATTTAGAACCGTTTCAACAATGAAATCAGATAAATTGGCAAACTCTGGTGGGAAACGATCGACTTGGAGTCACAGATATCCTAATCTGACCAACAGTACTGCATACATACCCCGAATAAATCCTCTTAGATCGAGATCAACCCAGGGCTCAAACTAAGGAACCTCTGGGTGGTTAGCTTTAACGTAATCACCGAGCTACATACATATACTGCTGAAATGAAACTTCTATATAGTATAATGTATATTTTCACTATGTATGTAGTGCGTGATGCTGTTACCTCACAAACCTAACCAGTTTATTACCTGTTGTGTATTAAGATTTCGTGTAAAAAAGTTTCACTTATGTAATGTGCAATATCAAATTCACGTACGATTATCACTTCAATCCGATTATTCTTGCTCAATGTTGCATATATGTATGTATGTATGTATGTATATAACTCTCATCGCTATGTGACACTTTTTTGTAGCAGCTGCCACTAACATATGCCATTTCGAATATTATATTATATACATATACATACATATATTATATCGCTATTCTGTCTGTCTGAGATAACGCTCGCCGTACTATAAGGCCGAAATCACACAGCGTGGGATGTGGGACGTGGGCTTTTTTAGTTAGTTTTAAACATATAGAAAAAATGTGGTGTACATGGTACCATACATGATATCGTCTTTTCAAAACATTCGAGCTGTTTCGTTGAAATTCTATAGTAGTGTTTATCCTTGCTTGACAGTGATCGATAACAGTGTATCCCATATTTGAAGAACTTGTCGATACACCGTTATCGATCACTGTCAAGCAAGGATAAAATTTTACCGGAAATAGTCCATGGGGTCGTTTTGGTATGTATCACTGTCAAGCAAGGATAAACACTACTATAGAATTTCAACGAAACAGCTCGAATGTTTCGTTTTGAAAAGACGGTACCATGTATGGTACCATGTATACCACATTTTTTCTATATGTTTAAAAATATCTAAAAAAAACCACGTCCCACATCCCACGCTGTGTGATTTCGCCCTAATAATCGTTTCGAAAAACATATGTACTTCACAGCTAAACCACTGCCAAAACGTATATACGAATACAATAGCAAAAGAAAAAAAATTCTATATATTCTATTTGCTACCAAATTCCTCTTGGCAGAGAATTTACCGCCATCTATTGAAAATTTATTCAATTAATTAATTTTTCTATTGGTGTTTTATATTGTTTACATGTAGGTAGGTTTTTACCTTTTTTTCTTATAAAACAATTAAGTATATTAAAAAGGTATTTGAAAAAAATTCATGCGCGTTCAAATCGAACCAAAACATTTCATTTAATTTTTTTTTTTATTTAATAAATATGTCAAATCCCATGCAATGATATTTCATCGGGTATAACACTAGTACATATACATATAAGTACATACATAGTTCTGCATCTAATAAATAGAACATTGAAAAACATACATCAACGAATGAATCATCCATCCATAAACAAATAAATTTTCCAATCGCAACGTCGCGATATACGCTCATCGAATAATTTACGCGATCGCTTGTCATTTTTTTTTGTCACCGGAAACGGAAGAGCGACTCGGTGACGTATCGGCAACACCTATCCACCCACTCGTACGGCACATCCGGTCCATGGATATAGTCGCTTCTAGACGCCTTTTGTCATGATTTAGCGAACCGGCGTCACTGTGTTGCCGCCCCCACCTGTAAATCATAGTCACCCGAAGCGAAGTGCATGCGCTTTCCGGCCACGTTATGCCGCGTGATTGCACGCCGTAATCTATTCCGTCTATGTCCTATCTTGCTCAACGGAATTCATCAATACGAAATTGCTGCCAAGCCTTGCGTTACGTACCCGTTTGTGACAGTAATCCGATAATAATTAACGGGTCCATTGCTTGTCTCGTTAACACTATCCATGCAAAGTGACCTATACTAATGTGTAATACAAGGATGGATTTTGTATGAAACAAAGATATCCGGCGACTAAATCACAACAATTACGGTAACTAAGTTTTTAAAGCGTAAATTTAAATTGTTTAAAATAAAATGTATTGAGAATATATATATATATATATATATATATATATATATATATATATATATATATATATATATATATATATATATATATATATATATATATATATATATATATATATATATATATATATATATATATATATATATATATTATATATATATATATATATATAAGAAGACTGTGTAAATAATAAATATATGGTTGGAACAACAAGATAAGATAAACATGCAGTCAACGTAATAGGAATAATGTGCGGAATCGGTTTAACAAAAAAGTCAAAATGTAAAAATTAAATAAAATAAGAAGGTCACAAAACAAAATTTGTAATTAGACAGCAGTTTGGCTTAGTGGTAGCGTATATATTTAGCACCACTGGGGTCAAAGGTTCGAGTTCTCGCCACTGCTGGTTAGATTTGGGGGTTTTGTGACTCCAAATCGATCGTTTCTCTATCAGAGTTTGCCAATTTTATCTGATCATTGCTGAAACGGTTCCTGAAAATTGGTATTAGATCTAATCCTGTTGTCACAAAATCTGCCTGTGTATAATTTGTAATAATTATACACAGTAATCTGAAATCTATAGATATCTCTATAGACATCTTTATAATTTCGTATTTATTATATGTATAAAAATAATATACAAAAAAAAAAAAAAATCTAAAAATAATCCATAGATGTCTCTATGATTATTATTTCTGATTAATTGTTATATGCTATATATTCTGATTGTATATGTATTTATTACTGTATTTCTGATTTCTGATTGTTTATATATTCTGTATTTCGTTAACGTACACCCGTCGCATTGGAGCAAATCTGTAATGGCGAGTGTATATTGAATTGTAACAATAAAATAAAATAAATTTAATTAAATTAAAAAACTGTAGTAAAAAAATGTTTTTTTAAAACAAACTTATTCTAAGTTTTGTACATAATATAAAGATAAAAAAATATATAATTATAAAATAAAAAAAATTATGTACTAAAATATTAAAAATAATTAAATAAAATAAAAAGGCAATTTAAACAACGAATGTAAGACAGTATAATCTATCTAATATATATATAGTTAGGATTTCAATCAAAAAGATTTCAATGATTGGGATTTCAATCAAAATTATGATCCCGGCTTAAACTAATGTGATTAAATATATTACTAAGAGGTTTGGGACGCGTAAGTACGTATGTAATGATATAAAGGCGGCCCAATAGAAGATTTTAGTAATTAAGCTTATTGTAAATAACTAAATGTATGTAAGCTTATTGTAAATCATATTAACAATTAGATACAACATAACTTCTTATTGAATACTTATCTCGCAGATAAAACCGACTGAGGAAATATACAGTGAAATGTCAGATTTGACATATTTGGCCAAAAATCAATATATATCGTGTATTACACTACATAAAGCTAGACGCCAAATTTGAAATTTATATATACATATGATAGTTAAAACTATAAATATTTAAATATTAGAGATAACGAGAACCTTATTAAACGTCAGGAAGGTTTACGGGCCCCGTTTTTAAAACGCGTTGTATACGATATTTTATCTCCAACGTAATGCAGACGATACATTAACGTGTATTGATGACCAAAATGAGCAATATGGCAAAGTATGAAAACGATCGGATAAGAGATAAAAATGACCACTAACACGAAAGCCATGTGAAACGTAAAGGAGGTATGTAATAAAAAATACATACACGTTCACACAAACCAGTTATAAAAGTATTTTCCATGCAAATTGTGCGCAAATGCAGTGAAACTTACACAAGACAAAAGTTCTTCTTCCAGTAGTGGGATTTGGTTCAAATTTTTTTATTACTTAAAATCACTACAATTATTATACACATTAAATATCAAGAAAATAAAAATAATTTAAAAGGTCAAAATAAAATAGTGAAATATTGTTTTAAAAAACATACTACTTCCGGTTTACGAATTCTGACCAAAACCTTATTAGCTCAAAGTTAGTACATAAAGAATACAAATATACATTTTCAGCATGATACGTTCAGGGGTGGGTGTGGAAAGAATCGTGGTCACAATATTTTTGACTTTTCTAAGAGGAAAAAACCCCACTTCCGGTTTATTAAATTTAGTAATTATTTTTTATTTTCATCACATTAATACAAGAACTATACTTGAATTTTTTTGTGAAGAGCACACATGTTAAAGTGTTGACTTTACTCACACACATGAAAACATGATCGGTGTGTGAGTTTCTGACTTCGAAACAGTCAAAATCTCGAGTTGGAATTTTCACATGATCACAAAACTTAATTTATTATTACTACGTACATAGATAAAGTAAAAATTAGTGGAAATATAAGAGGACGTTATATCTGGTATCATTACTTTATCAATAGATGAAGTTTTGTGATCATGCGAAAATTCAACCTCGAGATTTTGACTGATTCGAACTCAGAATCACTCACCGATCACCTTTTCATGATCTAGAAAAAATGCACGTGGGTGTGGGTGCGTTTGTGTATTTTGGAAATTTTACTTCGAATTTAATTTATTGAAGGACATATCTGGCGCGTTGTAGAGCGGTTTGGTTTTTGAGTTTTAAAACATTTTTATTGATATATAATGTTCACAGCACTTTTTGAGTATATTCGAATAACTACTGATTCAATTATCATTATTTTTCTTGTCAGTATTTATAATGTTATCTTAGTTAAGGCATAATAGTATAAAAAGCTCAAAAACCTGTGTACACACATGATTTAAATTATTTTCATAATATATTTAATAAATATATATATATATATATATATATATATATATATATATATATATATATATATATATATATATATTATTTATACTATGTTTTACTGAAGACTCATTAAGTTAACGATCTAAAGCGAACAGTGTTTTGGTAAATTTGTGTTTATATCTAAAGGGTAAAGGCAACTTATTGTAATCACTGAAACTTTTAACAAGTATATTATAATAATTGTTATTCTCTCATAGAATCTCGTCTAGTTGGTTTGTTAGTAATATCTACGACTAAAGGAATGTTATTTTAGCTATGGGTTGGTTGATTGTATATTTATACATATAAATGTTTATAAAAAGTAAGCACCTAATATGTTATATACATATGTACATACATGAATGTGAGATGCGTAAAGCTAAAGAATAGTAATTGAATTATAAAATTACACATAGGTATACAGTCTAGCGATCATTAAATTCTTTTAAATATTCCTTAAAGACGAGATAAAAAAAAACTAAGGATACTCAATTGAAAATGTTCAATATAGACTTCTTCCGAAATTCAACTTTATTTATAAATTGATAAAGGTGATAATTAGAAACATTTTCCCATCCCTGTTTGAACGGAATATCAATTGAAGAAAAACACTTAGTACATGCATAATTTGGATTATCGATAGTCCATGTTCTGTTTATTAGTGATTTTGTATGGTGTTAGCCATAGGGTCAGTGCGATAATTGGATTATGCCATAACGGTTACCTGCCAGGGGATAAATTCGACGGCACATAATGCCAAATGCTCGATAAATGCGTAATGAACCATGCAGAATAACATTTCGCCCGACTAAAACAATTCGCGCCTTTTTTCAATCGCAGCAAATATGCAAATATTTAAATATATTTATAAACACTATTTGATATATGTACACACCTAAAAATTTAATAAGATCCCCATCCGATTTGTTTTTCTTTAATACTATAATATTTAATTTATGAAACTGATGATTCAATTTTTTTACTGTATCTATCTGAATATAATTTGTAAATTTTAATATTATGATAGAAATAAATGAATTCAATGACTATATAATTACCTATCTGATTTCAATGGAAAATCTTCAATACGATAAAAGGCACGATCCGTCACATTGAAGTAAACCCGACAAAAACGAATGTCCTTTTCACTCCACGACATATTTTCCTCCATTCAAAGTTCTCAGATCGTTGTCAATCTTGAACGTGTTATTTTTTATTATTATTACTTCTTCGGGTCGTTTTTCAATAAGTCGGTTTCCACGAAGCCCAAACCCAGAAATAGGTACAGTACAGCTAAGCCGCAAATCGGCCACGAGGGCTGGGAAAGGAGAGGGACGTATTAGGGACTTTATTATCCGGCCGAGACTCACACAAGAGACTTTTTCGACTTTACGAAAATGATTTGAAAATACGTGGACCTATCGGACCGCACGAGATAATCTCGATTTTTCCCTACGTGGCATCCGAATTGCTTTTTTCAGGCGCTCGCTCAGCGCTTTCATCGCAAAAAAAGGAAAAATACCTGTATAGTGCATTACCCACATACGTACATACAAACACAAACCCACACATCCACGTATGAAAGTCTGAGAAAATCCTATTGAATTTTTATTGAAAGAAAAAGACGCGCTCGTGTCACAAGGATCGCTTTTATCGTCGAGCTTTCGATACATCGACGAATATTTTTCAGTCTGAAAGTTTCGGCTATATTGCCTCGTTCAATGAGGGTCCCCCGTCGAATTCGGTACCTTTGGGACACCTTGATGAATGCTCAGACCTCTGTCGGTTGGCAGACTCGCACTCGGGAATTCACAAATTTATTACAAAATACAATGAAAGCCCAATCCCAGCATTTTTACTCCCGAATCGTTGAAGCTCATTTTTTGTAAATAATAACCGCTACTTCGTCTTCTCCTTCATCTAAGTCACTAGAGACCGGAATCACGAAAACAAATAAAAGCAAGAAAAAAAACAATAAGATATTATAAAATGAAAAAAAAAGAAATCGCTTTTTAAAAATTCTATTTACATCATTATACATAATTTAAACGTATATTTTTTCGGATTTTATCTTAAACACATGTTTTGACATGGAGCAATGTGATTAGAAGTAATATTTTTTTTTAGATAGATAGCGGGATAAAAAATTTAGGGCAATATATGTATGTATGTATGGATGTTCAATAAAACCTTCTAAAAAATGCACTGCTATTCGTGGGGTTACTATGAATTAAAATTTACGCATTGTAAAATTTATAATTAGATTTCCTTGTGATTTACAGTCAAGCCGTAGTATTGCATCAAATTTCTTTAACTCTATTCTTTGAAAGAATTACAAAAAAAAAATACATTAACAAAAACTAAATTAAATCAAAGCAAATTTAACAATAATAACAATTTGTATATAATATTAACTGAACCCGGAATGCGTTTCAATGCCACAATAACGCATGCAGTTCCCATTTTTTCCGTTCCCGAGTTAAAGTTGTGGTAATTTGACTTAAACAGCGTTTAACAGCGGTTAAACCCAGGCGGTGAATACATTTGAAATTATTCAATTGTTTGTTTATTTTACCATAACAACACAGGTGGCGACGCGAAAACATTTAAAATTATTGCATTGCAATGCCACTAATTCCCGTTTTTCCCGTTTCCGTTCCCGTTTTTGTGCGATTTCTTCAACAGAAACCATTGCGGACATACACACAATAACTCCTGTAAGTTTCATCGCAATCGGTTGAATGGTATAGGAACGCATACGTGATAGACAGACAAACAGACAAACATTGATTTTTATATACATACATACATATAAATATGTACGCAAAAAAAAGAACAAATGATCTCGAGATAAATTCAATATTTCTTTCAGATTATTACGTTCGGCCCAGATAAATTGAGAGTTGATTTTGGACCACTTCCACTCTTCCAATCGTTTTAATTTTTTACCAACGTACGGGGATTAACTCACATTTAAGTAGGCAAATGTCTTTGACATGAAGCTAGAACAATTTAATCATTAACGAAATCATCAAAATTGTCTCTCAAATCAACCTGATGACAGTTGGTTTTATAATGCGCCTTTTTGCCGCTACCTACGCAACTCACAGATTAAATAATTCTATTGGTATTTATAATTATCTTCTAAAACTGATGAAGAAATAAATACATACAAAATAGCGCCAATTTAGCGTTGAGTCATAATTTTGACATTTTTTAAATTTCAGACGAAATTCTTTCATACCCGAGTAGTCTGAGCACACTTCACCAAAAATCTAGTCTAGACTGTTAGTAATCGTTTTCTATTTAATGCAATATGTACATATATATATCTGCTGGTTAGATTTGGGGGTTTTGTGACTCCAAATCGATCGTTTCTCTATCAGAGTTTGCCAATTTTATCTCATCATTGCTGAAACGGTTCCTGAAAATTGGTATTAAAAAATCTAATCCTGTTGTCACAAAAATCTGCCTGTGTATAATTTGTATTAATTATACACAGTAATCTGAAATCCATAGATGTCACTATGATTATTATTTCTGATTAATTGTTATATTCTATATATTCTGATTGTATATGTATGTATTACTGTATTTCTGATTTCTGATTGTTTATGTATTTCATTAACGTACACCCGTCGCATTGGAGCAAATCTGTAATGGCGAGTGTGTATTGATTTGTGACAATAAATAAATATAATATATTACAAAGGTCAATTAGACTTGTAATATTTTATCAATTAGTCGAACAATTTAATATAACCCACTACTGAAACATTCGGTAATCTTATATACATATGTAGCTATAACCTGGGAAAAACTAAACATTTTAATACATATACATTTAATAAATATTGCATTAATAGTCAGCATATGTAGATCAATGTAATTCTTTCAATTATGTGGTTACGTATTCTGACTCCAAGGTCGATCGTTTCCTCTCATTGTTTCCCAATTTATCTAATTTCATTGAAATGCTTCCAAAAATAAGCAACTTTGATCTATTTCTCTTCGCAAAGTTCAAGCTTACAGCATCTCGAAATTTCTGATTTATAAAATGATGCAAATTCGTCCATATACATACTTATGTCTCTATAATTGTTAACGAATGTTTTTGTTAATTGGCTTTGAATTATACGTATGTACATACATACATTTTGAAAAAAAAAACTAATTAAATAATTATTCCAGAAAATAATATACCAATATTGATAGTATTGATTGATTATGTTTAGAAAGTTTTTTATTTATCTATGTACGTAGTAACAATAGATGAAGTTTTGTTTTACATTATGAGTCATAATTTATTACTCGTGAATCACAATTGTTGACATTTAGGGTTAATTGTTGACAAGGAATTTATTTGTAGCCGATAATCATTTACTATTATTGTGTTTTTAACAAACTGGATGCACTAATAGTCCATTCAAATTAGCCATCAACCTCGGAATGAGAGATAATAAGCGTGGTATTAAAAACTCGCGAAAATCTAAAAATCTATATTATCTCTCATTCCAAGGTTGACCCCTTTTTATGCTAAAGTGACTGGACTATAATGTTATTTGCAAATAGCAGATTTTAAATTCAATTCAATTCGAGGATTTTATGATTCCATGTATTTGTGTCGGCTTTGAGCAAAAAGTTTCAATTTTGAGGCCGACAATTGGCATTTTAATTTGCGAAACTCTGTCTCCTCGCCAAAGATCGGTGTTGGAACGATGCTTTTAACACAAAAAATAATTCACTATTGTCAATTACTATTATCAACCGTGTTTTTTTGCCATCTTGCTTTGTACAATAATGGAGGCGTCTATTGTTATTTTAAGAGCCCCAAGCCAACGCCTAAGTCAACTCATCACAAATAATATATACACACATACATTCATACATACATACGGGTCTACCTTACGGCACCGAAAGTCAAAAGATCGAAAAAGCAAATATCAGAAGGCAAAGATCAAAAATCGAAAGATCTTAAGTCGAGAGATCAAAAAAAAAGGGTGCGTGGTAAACGGTAGCATGTATATAATACGTATATATATCAGTGTCATGCGGTGAAATTATCTCTTTTTTTGTCATACAGCCTTGTTTAATGTGCGCGCGCAGGATACGGGAGAAAAAGCCTGTTCCTCTTGTTCCTGGTGTATCCTGCTCGCGCAAATTAGGTGAGGTTGTACGACGGGGAGAGAGAGAGTTTTACCACACGCCAACCGTTTTTCATATGTATGCATGGTAAACGAACATTTTCGACTTTTTTACGGTCACCCATTATCTATATATATATATATATATATATATATATATATATATATATATATATATATATATATATATATATATATATATATATATATATATATATATATATATATATATATATATATATATATATATATATATATATATATATATATATATATATATATATATATATATATATATATATATATATATATATATATATATATATATATATATATATATATATATATATATATATATATATATATATATATATATATATATATATATATATATATATATATATATATATATATATATATATATATATATATATATATATATATATATATATATATATATATATATATATATATATATATATATATATATATATATATATATATATATATATATATATATATATATATATATATATATATATATATATATATATATATATATATATATATATATATATATATATATATATATATATATATATATATATATATATATATATATATATATATATATATATATATATATATATATATATATATATATATATATATATATATATATATATATATATATATATATATATATATATATATATATATATATATATATATATATATATATATATATATATATATATATATATATATATATATATATATATATATATATATATATATATATATATATATATATATATATATATAATACAATAAAAAAATCAAAATCATGTTTTGGTAATTATTAAACTTCGGCGCGACCCTGCGCATCATTGTTATATTTTATGGTGAACCTTTTTTTTGCTCTCTAGCTTTGTAGTTTGCCATTTTTCCTGGAAAATAGCCCCAAAGCTCCCAATTTGCCCAAAAAACACGCTCCCGCGCCTATCTCTAATAATTATCAAGCGCTACCATTCGTGAAAATTTCCATTTCGAGCACTGCTTATTTATTTTACTCCGGAAAACTGACCGTCGTGGTACTGAAAATATTTCTATCAGACCCTAGGTCTAAAAAAATAGGGGACCCCTGATTTAAAGCATAATAACAGTGATAATTAGAGGTAGGACCAGAAGCGTGGTTTTTTCAGGAAACAGGGCGTTTTGGGTCTATTTTCCAGGAAACAGGGCAAACTACAAAGCTAGAGAGCATAAAAAAAGGTTCATCATAAAAATTAACAATGCACGACGAACAATGAACAATGAACGGCGCAACGTTGGTCCGCTATTTAGTCATTATATAAAAATCAGTCATAAAGTGAAGGGGCTGCGTTGGTCAATATTTATGCGGTAATTCCGAGAACGACACAATGGGCGGGCAAAGTCGAGGTCCAACAAAAGAGACGAGGCGTGGTGACCGGGCGCTTACACATCACCCTGTAGCTAATTACTTCAGCGATATAGTAATAAAGTAAGCTGGGGCCCTTGTTGTTGTCAAACAATGGCGACCGCGGGCCGTGCACGCACCACCCCCGAAACTGTTCGCCAAACACCCCTACGAAAGCCCGCAGCTTTTGAAAGCTCTCCCAGCCGGACCTTGGATTACGTCGACCGATCATTGGGAACGTCCCAAGATTACGAAAGTTTTCCCCGATACAAGTGCCTCATTTTGACCGACGACCCAAAAACTCGCTCATTATTTATGGAAATATATGTACAACGTGTGATATTTTCAGTAAGTCCTCATTCGAGCTTACATTTTGAATAAAATTCTTACTTTAGCGGTACTTAAATTCCGATACTAATTCTTGCATAGTGGTTATTTGTATTTATATATATTTTTATATCTGAAATAAAATACCATGACTTGTCACCCTAAATCGACACAATTGAACTGTGTACATCGGGTAGTTCACTGATAGAGCTATCGCATCATATCATCTATATATATAAAAATCAATGTCTGTCTGTTTGTCTGTCTGTCTGTCTGTCTGTCTCGAATAGGCTCCTAAACTAAAGAACCGATTACAATGACACTTTCAGGATTTATTGTATGCATCGGGAAAGATTACTTTGAAAAAAAAGGGAAAAAACCTCTTAATAATAAAAATATTCGTTATTACATTTTATCGACGCGAAAGTATTGGCATTGCAACGCATGCCGGGTTCAGCTAGTATGTATATATAATCGCTTTTCTGTCTGTCTGTCTGTCTGGGATAATGCACACCGTATTATAATAGTCGTTTCAATTCGACATATGTATGTAGATATGTACATCACAACTTAACCACTATCAAAACGTATATACGAATATAATAATAAAAGTAAAAACTTATATATATACTGCTCGATACCAATGTTTCCTCTGGGCAAAGAGACGGCGCTAAATCTCTAAGAATTCACCGCCATCCATTGAAAGTTTATTTAATAAATTAATTATTTTTCCTATCGGTGTTTTATATTGTTTATATGTAGATAGGTAGGTCGTTTTTACCATTTTTTATATTAAATAATTAAATATAAATATTAAATTAAATATATTTAAAAGGTATTTGAAAAAAATTGACCGACGAATACATGATCGACGACACATTTCTTTTATTTAATAACTTAATATACCAATACCCATGCGATGATACATATGTCATCGGGTACAATACCAGTATCAGTATATAGGTCATTGGTTAAAGTATACACTGCAGATTATACTCGGAATAAATTATTTTCAATGAAGGTCAACCCAGGGCTTGCACCCGGGAACCTCTCGGTGGTAAACATTAACACAACCACCAAGCTATGCTATGGCGGATGTAACAAAAAGTAAGCCACCTAACTCTTCTGGCGCAGAAGAGTTCGAGAGATTTATCTGAGGCCTAATCAACAGATATGATTTTAAAGATTTGACTGACATGGCTGTTTTTCAGGGGCAAGAAATTTATTTCCCAACAATGTTATTCCGCAATACAATACAATTGGTCTAGCGACCCTAATTGTAGTGGTCAAATATTACCAGCACAATTATTTTTTAAACATTATATAAATATAGATATACTAGTTGTTTTATCCGGCTTAGCTCAGGATTTGTAATATAAACAGCTTAAAAAAGGCGAATCTAATATTAAATATTCATTTGTGTTTATTAAATTTATTTGAATCGAAAAAAATATATGTATCGAATCGTCGTCATAGAAACTTTTATTTGTTTTCGATGTTACCAATCAACATTACATACTTATAGAGTCTCTTTCGAAATTATATATTAGAAAATGTAATATGAAATGTGGAACTTTAGTATTTTTTACCGGAATTTAAGATGTTTTTATTCCACAAAAGATTCTTAGAAATGAGGTCGAGAGATTTGTCCCTTGTACGGTTCGTCTTAGCATCTCTAGCTACAAAAAACTACATATAGGCAGAAATCCTGTGAGAGACATTGCAAAAAACATATTAAAAATAAAATTATTTTTTAAAGCATTTATTATATCCAAGGATCGAAATTAATATGCGTGGGTAATATCTATGCTTCTGCTTTCATTGTTTGATCCAAAGTATTATCCAAAAAATAATATGCGGTTGGAAAATTATGACTCTATTCACTGGGAGTGCAGTTCTTTTCTTCATAAAAAAGCTCTTCGGTACGTCGTATTATATAGCAGGTACGAAACTTAGATTTATGTGTATTTTTGCAAGCTCCACACAGTGGATCAGGTCACGCTCGGTGCTGAATTTTGAATAACTTCATCAAAAATGATGATGTCCGGCGAAATGACCCTCGCCGACCACCGCCAGAAACAATGGCCGCTTAATGGCCAAGTTATTCAATTTGATTTATAACCCCGACAGCGAGTGCACATCGTCGCGGATACTGAAACAATGGACGAGAAAATTATTTTGTCAATTCATAAATTCCGAATTCTACCTTTTTTTTATAATAGTGCTTCCGTCGCGCTGTAAAATCTATCTAAAAAATGCATATTCATAACAAAAATAAAATAAAAATATTTCAAAGAGCAAACCCCATACATGAAAAATGGTGTTACTTTATATATATATATATATATATATATATATATATATATATATATATATATATATATATATATATATATATATATATATATATATATATATATATATATATATATATATATATATATATATATATATATGTATATATATATATATATATATATATATATATATATATATATATATATATATATATATATATATATACATATATATATATATATATATATATATATATATATATATATATATATATATATATATATATATATATATATATATATATATGTGTGTATTTGATTTCTAGCAGCATTGCATTTTGTATCACACATTTTTACTTTATTTAATCTATATATACGAATATAAAATATCAAAAAAAAAGTATTAGTTTTTAATGTCTTCCATTTACTTAAATAAAAGTTACTTAAATTTTAAATATTTGCTTTGTATATATAGAGATGTACAAACATACATATGTATGTATGTAATATATGAACAATACATTACAGTAGTATTGTCATTCAACTATTGACATAACGGCCTGTCTACGCATTCAGTAAAATCGTATTTTTTTAATTCTGATTTTACTCTCATTTTCCGTATTGATTTATTTGTGTATGAAATTCGTATACATACACTATGAAAGTACTTACTTTTAATTTATACCTATTTAATTACAAATAATTTAATAAATTGGGTCACATTTAAATTTTAGTGATTTATTTTTTATATTTTGAAAATTGTTTTCGACTATTATCCGGTAAAAAATATATATATTGAAAATATGATGATGAAAAACTCCATTATTCATAAAATGGGTTGTGGATTTTTATAATTGAATACAATTTAACACTATTTTTTGGGTAACCAACTATATTTGTAAATTATAAATTATTTTGACGCAAAATGGCATACTTGTCAAAATAGGTCATTTTGGCCTGCTTGTATTTCATAAAATTCACACTTTTAAAGATAAACACCCAAGAAATCTATCAACAATTTTTATTTTCAAAATAATGAGGGAAACATGAATAAAATCCAAAAAACCGCTTTCTCCATACTCCATACTGAAACGTGGTCAGCTTTGTTATGTGAGTTTCTGATATAATACAAAACTGCGACTTTTAAAAACGGCGAAATTTATCAAATCGGCCCAATCAAATTGAAATACATGATTATTCAACTTTTTTTTTTTTTTTTTTTTTTTTTTTTTTTTAAATGTTATATACCAGGAAGGCCTTACAGGTAAATCCCAATTTTGTAAATTGTAAAACCATTTAAAAATAAAACTTCATCTATTATTACTACGATAAAGTAAAAATAAACATTGAAAAATCGCTTTTTTGAAATTTTTGTCGATATAATTCGATTAGTTGGAGGCACAGGACATTGTTTCAAATCGGTAATTTTTTTTTTTAATTTCACCTTGACGCAATTTTTCCATTTGGTTCATCGTGGGAAATCTAAAATTTGTATTTTTCTTTCATCCTAATGTATGCATGTATTCATACAAATTGTTCCATGCCATAGAAAAACTATTATTGTTTCCAACTAAATGAATTAACTCATACATGGAATATCATTCAAAATGTATGTATTTTTAGTTTGAAAAAATCAATATAATTGATTAATTAGAAGAAAATCTTCTGATCGTTAAAGACGTTTTTTGATTTTTTTGATAAATTTCAATGGAAAAAAAATTTACCTCAAATAAATTTCGAATCAAATACCTAAAGCAAATGTCAATATATGACAATACATTTTTGCACCACTCCAAAAGTCCACATCAAATAAAAATCAACTCTTCTGTAAAAATTCAGATATAGTCGAATGTAAGAGCGTAAAAGCATTGCGGTGCAAGAAAATCAGTGTGGCGTGAAGCAATGGACTTTTCACGCTTTTAATATAATGGAATTCCGCTGGAACTTTTCACGCATTTATTTTCCATTTGAATATTTTCAGATATGTCGATAAATGGCTTTCGAATTCTACTTCCACACACCTGTTTAATGTTCATGAAAATACAATCATACATAAACTTCATGACGAATGAAAAGCGGACCTGTTTTACAGCATCACCGTCAGCCAATTAAGCCAAACCTACAACAACAATAAATACGCTTTGATCGATGCACAAAAGGCCAATGAATGTTTCATTTCGCCGCTTTAATATCCGCAGAAGCGGCGGATGGGGTGTTTGTCACTAAACTGCAACCCTAAATTGGATAGGAGAGGGAGAAACTGTCACTCCATTCAGCCATATTTTCATGGCAACATTGGCGCCCGTCTCTCACCCCTTTCTCCCTGTTCTCGTTCCATTTTAATGAAATACTTCATTTGCAGCGCGACATTAAAATTTTACGGCCCTTCAAATGAAACTTAAGAAGAAGTCGGCCTTTTTCGACCCCCTCACCCTGGCCGCGTCGTCTTTTATTTGGCCGATATAATGGCGGAAGCTATCCGATGAACGAGCTTATTTCGGATTCAGCGACGAAATTGACTGCGTACCAACGCTATTCAAATAGTTGTTGCAAGCGAGTGAAAATCGCTTGGAGAAAGGAGCTTTGGCGAAAATTTTCTCTAACGTCTCACAAAAGACCTCGACTAAATCGATTTAATACCGAGGTATTTTTAATGTAATGAAAGCTTTTTGTAAGCTCTTCATCCACCTGTAAATCAATATTTTTATTTTTTAATTTAAAACCATTGATTATATACGTAATATGTGCATTTAATGAATACAATTTCACAAACATACATAGATAAATACATTAAAGAATAAGAGCAAAAATTTTTACTGAATTGTAATCGTAAGGCATGGTAAGAAGAGGTAAGTAAAAATAAAGCTTGTTTTCGTATTATGTCATCTGAATAACATCATATGCATACATATTATATATTATATTTGAGACCTTTGTTTTCAAAACAAAGAGTTTTCTAGCAAATACTACCATAAACTTGAGTGAGTAAACGTGAGTTGAAATGAACATCATCATATATGTACATACATAGTTAATGGACAGATATTTTTTTATGGTGAAATGTCATTTGGTGTGGTTCCAAAAAAAATCACATGAAACGCCACTGTCTACTTTGCTCACTCCATAAAAAAAGCAAAGCAATTGTTTCATATTTCATGAAATTGTCAGATATTTTGACAATTTTATAAAAAAAAGCAACGAGCTTCTTACCGTTCATAAACCTTTTTGTTTAATTTTCATGAAATGAACAATTTTACGAATTGTATGTATCATCATCATTACATATATTGTACATACAACACTCTTCTATTCGTCTCTGTTTTTGTTAATCCATTGCACCACACACTTTTTTTTAATTTCGTATCCCATCTTCCTTACTTTCAATTTTACTTTCTCTTAGATACCATTCTAGCACTTCTTTCATCCATTCTTCTACATAGCTATGTGATCCACCCATAGATATAGCATAACATACATACATACATATGTAGATATGGCCTGACGCTCGAAAAAATTGTATCCCTTTTGAAGAGTGCACACAAAAAAGTGCACTCTCTCAGAAGCTAACTGGCTTCTAAGTAGATTGACATTTTTGTCTTCCTTCCTTTTTTCATTACTTCTCCCACACATTTAACCCCCCGCAAATTTGACAGGCAAATTTGTTTGCAGTACTTTATCTATGGACCCACCCATTGCCATTTCAATCTATTCACACTCTCCACCATATCCACTACCCTTGGAAAACTTCTCACCCACGTATTTCGTTACCTATCTCCTTTCGTTATGACTATTCCCAATTTTAACCACTCTATTTGAAAAGAAGACATCTCTAATTTTCTTGAAAGAAATATGTCGAGTCGGAGAGTATAACTTTTAAAATTAGTGTTTTTATGAAATGTGAGAAGGTAATGGTAGTGGTTATTTATAAACTTCGATTAGTATATATATGTATATTAGTGTCATATTATAAAAATCATCAAGCGCATGAAGTACACTTTTATTTTTTTTAAAACACTTTCCAATGATAATTCACAAAATCAACATTCATGCATTCATTTGTAATATTTCAAAGATTTCGACGAAATTTTGTAGCTGTGATAAAATATATTATATATCCGTACACTTTGATATAACGCAATATTTTTCGTATATTTTATAGTCCATCCACTTTAGCTTCAAATAGGATAATCCTCAGTTTCTTACACGGTCCACAAAATTCAATCAAAACAAAATATAGAATATGTTTCGATATTTTCTCACAATATTATATACGTGCATACGTATGGTATAAAACCACTTTATTTTCTACCATTTTTTATGGAGTAAAATAGTAAAAGCAAACGTCGGTGATTTTCCCATAATAAAATTATTACATGTAGATATTTTCACGAGCAGTTTAAAATAAAATAAATTTAAAATACATTCACGCTTACAAATTTATGCACGGAACTTTGCACTTCGATGCAACGGTCAACAAACATGAATGAAATAGAGTCGCGGGCTCAAGCTCCAGAAACGCCATTGTTTTCGCGTACCCTCCGGCCCTCTGTACAAGTCCTCCCTAACCCGTAAACCCTCTTCCTCCCCCTCGTCCGAGTTTTATTAGATTGTTGCCGCCGCTGTGACTATTAGCCCGTGTGCCGGCCATTCCCCGCTAATGGGATTATGCCGGCTCTAAAGCGCACCATCCCAGCCTCCCACTCACCCCCTTGCCTCATTCCCACACCTCTACACCCCACTTTCCACCTCCTGTAACCACCCATTCGCAAAAACCAACTCGCACTTCTGATGCGATCGTTCTATTCGCGTTTTAAACCACGCTTCTTTGTCATTAACCAATTACGATTTAAATTACATTTTCATTTTGTGCAAAATGCCAATAAATCGAATGAATTTGTCACGAAAAGATAAGTCATAATGTCATAAGCATCTTCTCCGAATCGTATTTGGTCAAACCTATCCAAAATTGTATTTGATCAATACGACTTTGTACTATCAATACTAAAGTATCATTTTTATTTACTTAAAATAAAAAAAATAAAAAAATAAAATATATATATATATATATATATATATATATATATATATATATATATATATATATATATATATATATATATATATATATATGTATTAAATATATTATGAAAATAATTCAAAGGTTGTAAATGCATTGTTAAAGGTTTGCCGAACCTTTTTTACAAAGGATTTACAGCAATGGAACAATGGATAGCACTGTGACTATCCGGCGTCTAGTTATGAGTAAAGGCCGAATCCACAGCGCGCCGTTTATTGTTCAATTGTTGTAAAAGGTTCGTCCAACCTTTTTTTTTGTACTCTAGCTTTGTAAATATAGCCAAACCACCCCGATTTCTGGAAAAAGCACTGTCTTTATCCGCAGTCTAGTTATGAGGTAGTATAAAATATTATATACATATAAATACTATACATGAGGTACTAAAAATACTATACATGATGTAGTATAAAATACTATACTATATATTATATATGTCACGAGGTACATAGATTGTCACTGCCTCTTAAACATTTTTATTTGCGAATTCAAAAAAATAAATAAAGTCTACAGCATCATTTAATGATACATTAAATATGGCGTGAAGTTTTCGTCTTTTTACATTTTCATATATACATACATAGGTATTTCTGCGAAAATTCTAGATATGTAATTTTCTATTTGCGAAATCCCTTTTACGCTCCATTTCAAATGAAAGGCTTTTACACTTTTACCGAATACGGATTAATCTAAAAAAGCTAACTTTTCCCTCTCCGTTATGTTCCACATGAAACAAAATTAGAAACTCACCACCAAGAAAAACTGAATGTAACGAATTTATATCACACATATGCATGTGTATATAGCTGTTGAATAACATTTGAATATCGTACAATTCTTCTGGAGAGTCTCGAGAAAATAACAAGGAAATACTTGTGCACGTATTTTCATCTTCGCATTTCAAAAGGAAATTGTTTCGACTCTTTTATATCGTACACATACATACATATGTTCGTATATATGTATGTACATGTGGGTTCAAGCAGTAAAATTCGTAGGTATGTGAAGTGCGTATATATTTTGTTATTATTATTTCTTCGTTGTGTTCAATATAACATATGTAAATGATCGTTGCAACTTATTTGAACATGGTATGTTTTTGTTGATCGACTCTCTGTCTGTACTTAGTAGGCATAACGGAACGCTCGGAGAAAGCTCTGTACTCAAGTTAGAACCCGAGCAGTTAATAAGGTTGGCGACTTTTTTCTTGAATAATGGAGAAGTCCCTCGGGGGATGGAGGAGTGCAAAAGTGTTATTAAAGTGCAAATAAGAGAGGAGACAGAGCGAGCGCCGGTTGTCGCCGAACAAAACCCCAGCTAGAAAGATAGGACCAACTCGGGCGAGATGGGCGAATGATAAAGCTATTGTGTTTTGCTAATGATGTTTGCGCAGATAAAGCGAAGTAAAGCCGAAAGTAAACGGTGGCCCGCGAGGTGCGGGGAACCGCCTCAATTAAATAAAGACATCCCCTTCTTGTAAGTCGAAAGTCGAGGCGACATGGTATCATGAACCTTTTTCACCAGCCGAAAAAAATAGGATTATATATGTATGTATATACATATGTATTAGTCGTCATTGAATCGCTTCTTATGCCATCGTATCAAAAAAGTCGAAAATAACTCCCAAAGTGGTCTACAAAGTATTGTAGTTTGCATATAGGAAAACTCTACATGTTATATTTGCAGCTATGACAGGTCACTCAGTGAACCTGGGCCCTGGGAAAACAACAATTCTAGACCAGATAATTGATAAAAAAAAATCTGCTTGTACATTAGTGGTTCTTATATGAATCAACAGTCGTATATAATTGTCCTATAACCACACCACAATTAAAATTGGAGCTACATATTTTATTGTGCATTTTATTGAGAGTGCATTCGTGGGTAAACAATAGAAACCCCGAATCAGGCTAACGGGACTCAGTACCCGAACAAAGGATACGCTGGGGTTCTCACAGAACGGGGCGAGTGCGTGTAGACCTACGTGCCTACACAATAGACACGCCAACGTCCTGTATATGGAGGTACACACGGTAGATCAGATTATTGTGGAGTGAGCAGTAGTTACGTGTGGACCTCCTGAATCGTGGAATAAATGCTGTGAAGTGACTTTGGCCTTTCATTTAAATCCTGAACCCACCCCTATGAAATAATATTTTTACAAGGTTTATATTAGTTTCACTTTTTATTTATAATATTGGAGGCTATTTTAGAATTCTGAAAAGAAAATATTTTTCTTATATAACATTTTTAATAATTGTGAATGAAACAGTTCACATTTAAGAGATTATTTAAAAATCAGAAATGACGATCAATACCTTAAGTTAAGCCTCAGACAAAAATGTTTTATTCATGAAAATTTAATTTAAAAGCACATATAATTTATTACAGTTACAGTTGAAGTGTATCTTCCAGTTGTAGTAGGTATATATTTGGACTAATTGAAATATATTTCATCTAATCTGGTACCAACTGCCGTTATAGTTGAAGTGTTTTTTTTAAGCTGTAATATACATATGTATGTTGACTAATTGGAATATTTTTCGCCTGACCCACGTAAGTTGATTCATATGGTGAATTACATTCCAACTAGTCAAAATATATTACAACTGAAAATACAGTTCAACCATAAGGTGGTACCAGGTAAGATGGAGAAGTTAAGTTTTCGTGAAAACATCACTTCACTAGTAAGTTTAGTTAGAAAGTCACGTTTTTGTTTTGAACACATTCTTAGAATTGTCGTAATACATTACTCATTACCTTTTTTTGTAAAATCTAGCAAACATTAACACATTTTTGAATTCTAAGGCATTCGTAATAACATCAAAGCTGTCAAAACTCAACTGTTATATTACAATATAATTTAATAGCTGAATTATATTCGAATATGAATGACCTAAAACGTCAGTTGGAAAATATTACTACTGAAAATACACCTTGACTGTAAAATATACACGCTCCAGACGTATTATGAATAAAAATCAATTTTAAAAATTTGATACAAACATATACCTATATAATTGTAATGATTTTCTCCAGATTCAGGCCCTACAAATAGTAAAGACCCAGAGAATTTGTCTCCTCCCCATTTTCTTCCTCTCGTCAACCCTTTCTATGATATACAAAAAATACAAATATTCACAAATTCATCCCCGCTCTATAGAATGATGATTACGTTAATACATGCTGCTTTTAATATTAAACATTATATGTATGTACTCTTAAATTAAGTTGTATATTTTAATAAAAGTGTACGTTTTAAATATTTTTTATTCGTAAAATAAAAATTTAATCATGCCATGGTTTTCAACACCTGCTTTATTAGCTTTTTGTCATCGGTAGCATGAGTTGTCATTCAAATGCTTCTCGTGCTTCAATTTATCGTCTAACGTTTATTCCGTCTCACCGCCAAATATAACTGTAGAAAGCTCTTTATATATACATATAGTATAGTATACATATGTATGCAACGTATAATATCGCCATTTTATCCTGGACAAATATTTTGACAAGAAATCTTCACTTAGCCCGCATCAAAGTAATAGTAATCTATATCAATACGCCGCAGCAGCTGTCAATGGATACCGCCATAGACTTTCCATGGCAATCGAAACGCTGAACAAACACAGATATTGCAAATCAAAATTATTCAAAATTGCGCACTGGATATCAATGTTTACACATTTTCAATAAATTCGACGTTTGCGTTCGCTTGTATATATTAAAATAATTGAATCGACGCTTAACCTTATCTGAAAGGGAACTTTGAGAGCACGCCGCGTCTCAAAGGTTGGACCGCGGACGAAAAAGAAAAGTTAACCTCAGTCGGTCGGGTCAGAGATCAGACGTTTCGACGTGATGAGGAGATAGCGCTGAAACCTCGCCGACGTGCGATTTGCTGAAATGGACGGTTTCAGCACTGAAATTCCCAGACCCGTCCGGTAATTTGCGAAGCCCGCAACGTCTCGCCGAACGGTTACACCTACGCAACTTATCCGACATTTTACGATCGAGTTCACTTCGCGTGTTATAAATAACATAAGACGGATCTTATCTAGTTTTTTCCACGTATTTACAAAGTGTATAGTGATTTTAGATGCTATTCTGATGAAAATGTGTATTTAAATCATCTCAAAAGTCTTAGTTTTTTTTTTTTGATTTTTAAATGCTTTTTATTATTACGAAATTATGTTCACAATACATCTTATATCTATTTTAATAGCTACTGATCTACTGATCATTTTCTAGTTTACAATTTAATTTAATTTGGTTAGTAATCATAGTATTATATTATTCTAATGTTAATCTACAGCATAATAGGAAAAAGAGCTCAAAAACCTATTTACAATCCTTATAAATGCTCATAAGAATCAATGTTACTAAAATTATCTCCAAAATACATACGTAGATACCCATACTTTGAAAAATATGAAAACCTCAAAAGAAAGCTCAATCTATTGTTGAAATTTGTACTCTTGTACTCTTCCTCTCTTCTTTTCTACAGCACCAATCACAACAAGCTTTTCTAGGCTGTGTCGTCTCTTCTCGCCACGTGTCCAAAAAACTTAAGAATTCATCTCAAACATATTTTTGAAAGATGGTCTTTAATATGCAAAGCCTTGAACCCAAAATTGAAATTCTCTGCTTATATGTGTACATACATATGTATGTATGTATATTAATAAAAGGCTAAGTGAAACACAGGCGCACCTCTCTTTCAAACGTCTTTAAAAAAAAAATTATAAGCTTTTTTTCAATCATAGAATTCGTGGAAAATTACAGTTAGTATACATACATATGTACATATATAAATATTAGATACATATTTTTAAGCACGCTTAAAAGAAATATTCATCCAGGAAATTTATATGACTAGAATAATCAAGTTGATAGAATAATCGATTTTTCGTGATTTTTATGACTTTTTCAGACCAAATTTATTTTGCTATTTTTTCACAAAAAAAAATCACATCTGCAACAGTTTAATGAGGTTTTCTTATTTTATTCAATAAAATAAGCGTGTGTGTGAAATTATTTGACATAATTCTAATAATATAGCCTTAGCCATACCCTGCATACTGCCGTGGTATGTACATATGTATGTACTATATGTCTATATGAAATCAGCGACCCTCCCCAAAGTGCACGAATGCGTGTACCAGACCACTAGTAAAATCTCAAATTACTCAAATCAATCTGATTCAATCGTTTATATGAAATTTTATCATAAAATATATTTAATAAAAAAATGAAATCGTTTCATACGGGCCGGGGCCACCTTGTTAAAAATAATCTGTCTCTCCCTTAATATTTAATTTAATTTGATTTAGCGTCTACTTGAAAATCGATTACGTCGAATGGAACAGATGAGACCTTTTTAGTCACCGTCAAAAATGACGGTAAATTATATCGGCATCACGGTGGCAATCAGGTGCTAAGTCACCGTTGATGATGCCTCTAATAAATTGTTTTAAATCCTCCGCCCTGCTGAATATTCCGAAGGATTAAGGCGACGACGCCAGCAATGTAACTTTTCACTCGTCGGTGATTTTTCATAATCTGAGCTCGGAAGCCTGAAAACCCAGTCATCTGTTTTAATCTCCTCGTCAGATCCCTAGACGCGGGGGCGGAAAAACGTCTCCATACACACACAAACATAAAAGAGACGTGTGTACGTACACGTATAGAAGAGTCGGGAGTAAATTTAACGGGATTAGCGAGTTACAGATAACTGCCGAAACGTTAACCGCACTCTTTTCAAATCCCTTCTCCCGTTTCGCCACTCTTTATCCATTAGCCGAGGCTTTTTCCTACCGATAGCCCGGAGCTCCGGTTGAGGGATTTGGGGTCTGCGCCCCAAGAGCAGTGTAGGAAAAGGGTGTGGGTGGGGTGACGAGGAGGTGCTTCTTCTTATACGCTCGGAATTTCTCAGTAATTAAAGTGGAGAATCATAAAAGCCTGCTTTTTTCGGCAGCCGTTGGCCCCGCTTAAGCCCAAGGGGCTTGAGAAAACCGGATCGCATTAGCCGACTTAGGAGTCATCATCGGTCGCAGCCGCGCCCGCGGATAAACCGCGCGGATTAAAACCGCACTGAATCTGTACCAAATTCGCCTTATGCAAATGACTCGGCATTAAATAAATACTATACACTTTGACTGAATTAATTTGAAATCTTATCTACCGAATTCATTTGACGACAGGCAACGTCACATATAATTATTAAAAATACTATGTACATAATACATACATATATATAGCATGTAGACGATGTGAATGAGCCGAAAATCACGGCTTAACTAACAAATAAAAGCAAAGGATAAAAGGAAAAGCATACTTAAACTTGCCTAATAATTCGTGCATGAACAAACTAGCTTGTTCTATTGTATACAATATAATCAGCCAGATTAGTACGTATTCAAACTAGTATGTTCTTGAACGAACGAAGGTACACTTTGACTGAAACGTACACACGAGTATGTACATATATTTATTGGATATTTCACACATCTGATAAATATTTGACAAAAGCTATTTTCTCCAAAAGTTATAACTCTTTGATATGATGTATGTACATATATAAGTACGTACATATGTACGTATTTGATAAAATTTATTATATTTTAACTCCAAAATTTTCGACCTACAAATATTTTGCTCACTGAGTCGTTGGTAAAACCAATCTCTAATAGAAAACAGGGTGCTACATGATATCATTGCATCATTAATTTCAATAAAAGGATATTTTTTGCTCCGCACACTTATTAAAAATCAATCCCAATTTTTGCGTGAATTGTAGCTTTAAACATAGAAGTGTTCAGCGAATAGTATCAGCTATTTTGTTCCTTCAGTTAGTTTCTGTATCTTTTCGTCTTTATAATTTATAAAAACAATTAAAGTCTGACAAAACGAGATGGTGGCGGAAAGAGAAAAATATAAGTCTACTTAAAAGTAAACATCAAGATGGTCAAAATTGTAGCATTTTTTAACGTGTCTTTTACGACTATTTTTCACCACTTTTACGACTATCAGAAATGTTTTAAATTTCCATCATTGACCAAACCGCACAAACTGGCATAGTTTAAAAACGATCGGAAGACTGTAGGAAAAGATACAGAATCGTTTACGAAATAAACCTAAGAAGAGGCCTTGTAAAAAATTGCCTTGCAAAAATTTAAATTTTTCAGAAAATTTTATATAAAGATCCTTGACTCTGGGCTACCCTTTCCAAAAACCCTCTATAAATGACCAAAATTATAGAACCGTGAGATAGTATATCAATCTAAATTGATATACCATGCAGACTTTTGACCAAATGGACATTTGGCCGATGTACGTTAAACGAATGGACATTTGGCCAAGCAGAATTTAGGCTGACGGATGTTTGGCCGAAGGTAAATTTGGCTGACGCACTTCTGGACGAATTGACATTTGGGTGAAGGGGCATATAAATTACTCAAAACTCACTGAAAACAGATACATTATTTAGAAATCACCTTGACTTCATTCAAATTTAATATTTAGGCCAAATGTGCGTCGACACAATGTCCGTTCGGCCAAATTTCCATTCGGCCAAATGTCCCTCGGCCTAATGTCCATTTGGCCAAGCATCCGACAGCCAAGGGTCCATTCAACCGCAGATATAGATAATGGTAAACTAGTGGTTTTACCCGGCTTCGCTTGGTATTTATAATATAAACAGCTTAAACATGACAAAACAATCTAAACATTCATTTGTTTTTTCATTAAATTTGTTTGAATCGAAAAAAAATAATATTCAACAATATCGATATCATCGTCATAGGAACTTTGATTTGTTTTCGATGTTCCCAACAAACTTTACATACATACAAAATCTCTTTCTTAAATATATATTAGATTATATTTTTGCGTAGGAGTTGGTTCAGAATCCAAATGAATGGCCAAAGTCGGTTCACAGCATTTATTCAACGATCTCAGAGGTCCACATGGAACCACCACTCACTCCAGAATAATCTGATCTACCGTGTGTGCCCTCTCAATACTCCTTCATTTTCTCAAATATATTTTCATACGTTTGTAGATTGAATTAATATTAGCTTGAACTTTATTTTATTTCATTATTCTGCTGATACCTTGCACTACATAAGTTGTGGATCAAACAAAAATATTCAAACTTTAACCAAACAGATAAAAAAGAGCATCGCACTGGAAAATACAATATTAACAGAACAGAACAGTTCTAGTACTAATCGAAGAGTATAGTAGTTGAATTTTCACCGAAACAATGTCCTATTGAAGTCGGTTTGCCTCACACGTACATTTAACCCTTTGATATTTAAGCGTTTTAACGTTGTCTTTTATTTGACACTTAACGACGACTCTTTATATCGAGCTCGTTAAATGTGAACGTCCCATCGTGTCTCCTTTTACAGCAACTCCCTTCTTCAAATGTATGTACCCACATATTGTGCGAACGATTCAGTACCGAACGATTGACGTAAATGATATTTAAATACATTCTTATGTACATATTATACATAAATGTATTTATACGTACCATTATGAAGAGTATCCAAGATATTTTGTATCTAAATTCGTGAATGAATAGACGACGCACAGAGTGGTATTTGGCCTGAAAACTGGCCAAAAATTTTTTTTACATCTTTTCCCATAAAATAGCTTTCTGTACTATTGTTGATAATTTTTCAAAATTCGTCAAGTTTCGCAGGAGAGCACTTTGTAACAATTAGTAGTTTTTTTCTTCTAAATTTTTGAATTTTTGAATAAAAAGCCTTTCGGTGCTTTCTCTTATTATATCGTGTAGATGCTTCCGGTTCATAGACTTGACAGAATCCTCAGATACTGGAATATAAATAAAGAATGAAAATAAGTAGAAAATTGGAGTTCCAAAATACGCTTAATTATTATTGATTATTATTTTAAAGTGCAAATTCGTGCAAACTTTTTTTTACTAGAATAAAAGTAGAGATCCTAAAGTTTCATAACTAACTTAATCAATTATAAATGCACTCTTCTGGGCTTCAAAATATAATCCTACATACACAATGTGATAAAACGTGAGAATTTCATATCCACATATACCGCATATGTAAATATGATTGTATATTTCGCACGGCACATTTCGGGTATTAATTCCTAACGCATGTACGCCTTTATGTGTTCATGCGTTGTTGTTTATTTTGTACTTGGTTATGTACAGTGTGGTTTTTTTTTATTAGAGCAGTGATGTGCGGTTGCATGCTCTAATCGTTTCAAGCGACAATAGCCTTGGGTGTGGTTCATCCAGCAGCGTGGCTTGGTGATTGCGTTGATACTAAGCACCGAGAGGTCACCAGGTTCGATCACGTGAGCTGACCTCGATTGAAAAGAATTTATTTCTGATTATAATCTTAAATGCTGCTAGTCAGACTTGGATATTTGTGACTACAATTCGTTTCCTACCAGAGTTTCCCAATTCATCTCAGTTCATTGTTGAAGCTGTTCCTCCATCAAATTGGCAAAAACCACCCTACCCACTATGTCACCACTATTTGAATATGATTTCAAAAATGTATTATCTATAACATGGATATCTCGCTAATTCTTATATAACGGGTGTCTCAAAAGAAAATTTATAATTGAATTCAGAGCGTTATGTGGAGATGTTAGACGATTTCTTGGTGCCTGAACTGCAAAACTTTCTCTGTCTCTGCCACAAGTTCGTGAAATTTTCTCAGGCAAATTGATCTCTAGGAGAGGTGACATAAATTGGCCTCCACGCAGTCCTGATTTAACTCCTATGGACTTTTTCCTATAGGGTTATCTTAGATCTAAAGTTTACGTCAATAAACCGACTTCCCTGGCGCATTTGAAAGAAAATATGCGTCACGAAATGGCAGCCATCACCAAGTCCACCTGCCGAGCCGTCATAAGTAATTTTACTGTTCGATTAAATGAGTGCCGCGAACGCGAGAGTCTACATTTGGTCGGTATTATTTTTAAGAAATAAATTCCCAAATTGTGTACTTTAATAATTAATAAACATTTTTTCAATACACGGCTTACTTTTTTTTTAATCGATCCACTAAATATAAACTTACTTTTGAGACACCTTGTACAAATGTATATGTATGTAGTATTGGTATTATTAAATTTTCAATGTACTTTCTAATGACAGAAGATGACAATACTTTTACAGAATGGCTGGTTGGATTTTGGCAAACAAAATACTAGTGTATGTACATAATATAAACTAGGTAAAGGTTGAGTTCGTCCGCTTAGTCGAGTTTTTCTCACCGTATATATTCTCACGGGAGGGCCGGGCCGGAGGAGGACCGCGACCGAAATTACTCTCGCCCCGCCGCTAAATAAAGAAAAATGTTGATAATTTTATTTGGGCAAGCGTTGTTGTTGTTTGTCGGGGGCGGGGGCGGGGCTCGCGTACTTAAAACTTTGGTAATCCCTTTTTTATTTGCTCCCGGACATTGATAGATGGCGGAGATTTAAAATAAGTGACGTCGCCTCGCCGCGCCATTTTGTTTCTGCTTCCGTTTGCTTATTACTGTGTAGCGTTCGCTGGGCCGCCATTTCTCTTCTTAACACCGTTCTTATTTTTTCATTACGCGCTCGCGCACTTATCGTTGCCGTTTAACACCGCCAAATTCAACATTTTAATATTAACGTTCCGCATTCATCATCGTACAAAAGTTAACGTCTAAGCCGCCACATTTAAATCTCTATTCATTTGTTGCTTTTTTATATCTTGACCTTATTTTTTACTTAATTTTCATTCTTGCATTTATTGTTTTGCTTACTACAACTTAAGATGGCCCTTCACTTAAAGATTTCACGGCAGGCGAGTCTGTTGTAGGGTGTCTGGCTACAACCAGCAGCATAGACTAGTGGATAGCATATCTTGCAATGGTCAGTGTGGTTGTGAATTCGAGGCACACTGGTTGCTGTCGGACAGACCTTGGTTTGTAACCAGGTCAGTTGTTTCTTATCAGCGTTTGCCAATTTTTCTGATTTTCATTGAAACGATTCCTACTAAATTGGCTTTCCCTCCCCATTTCTCTCGCGAAATCTTGAGTTATTTTGTTATATCTCAGGATTCGCCGGTGCTTTATTTATTCATACTATAGAGTCCACTGGGTAGTAGGGAGGATTGCAGGAGAGAGAGACAAGTAAAAGCGATCTCAATTCAATCTTATACGTTTATTTGAGAACAATACTCGATGCGTGTACGCAACCGGTCAAACGTCAAACGCGACTGATTACATCCGGATCAGGTTCGGGGATACCAACCTTAACATTAATACATATGTGTACCAACGGTTCGGCATGAGCCACATCATTATACATAATTATAATCATTTTATATTAATATCCCTACAATACTTTTATGTTCATATTATTCTATATTGTTATATTTAAAAATAATTACTTAAGAAATAATTTGTTTCAATAGCATTTTTTTTTAATTTTTACTAGTAGGATAAGCCAAGTGTTCCGCTAAAATTTTCGGGTTTGCAAAGTGTATTTAAAAATAATTACTTAATAAATAATTTGTTTCAATAGCATTTTTTTTTAATTTTTACTAGTAGGAACCTAAAAAATAAGCCAAGTGTTCCGCTAAAATTTTCGGGTTTGCGAAGTGTTCTATTGCAGAAAAAGTTTGGGAAACCCTGCTCTACACAATTCTAAAAATATACAAAACCGTCAAAATTTTTCGACATTTCGACGATGTATGCTTAAATTGTCACATTATCACAATATGTCGATTCTTTCATTTTTATCATTAAATATTTTATCACATTATTGCTTTTTTAACAAAAATTAAGAACGAAGTCGGTAATTTATTAAAAAAGTCATTTTCCTTACATATGTAAAATGTTACTAAAGATATATCACCATAATTTTTTTGAAAAAATCTGGGTTTTAACATTTTTTGTCCCACTTGTTTTTAAAGTCACGAGCCGCCCCTGTGTGTATATTATAATTTACGGTTACTACCCTTGTAATTTCAGTCGCTATCCTTGTGCCTACCTGCTAGGAGCACTATGTTATAAACTTATGATTCCCTCGACTCACGACATATATTTGGGAAAACATTTTTACCAGTTACTGGTTATTTTGGTGAAAAATACACAATTTTTTGCAGAATTGACCTTTCAATGTTCCCAACCAACTCAGGTACATTAAATGCTTTGCAGTTTGTTCTCTTCTCCTGTGGCACGTACCAATTTGACGGCGTCACCTGAAGCAAGGGCCATCAAGCTCTCCAACCAGAATTCTGTTGGCTTGGATTTGTTTAATCTAAAATATGCAGATCTATTACATACATAATTTGAGATCGTAAATGTTTTATATATTGATTGATTTGTTTCTTATTTTAATCTCATTTTGTTTTTGCATCTACATATCCGTGATATTTTTTTGCCACAGTGACGACTTAAAGCAATTTTATAATATCACTATGGAAAAATTGTAAATTAAATAAATATTGACAGAACAATTTAACTTCGTCGATACGTATTATAAAACTCATTCATAAACTTTGTATTTTAAACTTTACGTGAATTTTATTACATACACACCGGGTAAAATATAAATTGGGTTTGTGGAGTAATTCTCAAGGAAGCAAGGGAGGTCGAATGGGGTGCCTTCTCCGTCGTCTCAATTAGTTTTGTGCATTGTTTTAGCATTGCAAAGCTTTGTGAAGCTGACGTCACCATCAAAGCAATTCACTATATCGTCTATAAAGAAGCAGACCGATTGTATTATATTATAAACAAAAGCTTAATCTGTTGCCAGACAGGTTGGTCTCTAAAAATAAACAAATTTCTTGAAGTGGATACCCACCTTAAGATGGCTGTACACCCGAACCCTTAATTTTGTTGCCGTTCCTTTCTTCGATATATGTATATATATTAAGTGAATGTATATATTTAGAGAATGCGACAATATATATCAATATATATATTGAGTGAATGCGACAGTTGCGCTTCGACCAGATAATACGTATTTTAAATCGACAAAATCGAGGTTTCGTATTCTCCAATTTTCTCCTCCGAAACTGGACCAATTTTAAAAAATATATCATAATCGGTATGAGAAAGATATTTTATATGCAACTGTGTGCGTATTTTTTTTTTTAATTAGCCGTTAAATAAGCACGCTGGACTATATTGGTGGGTATAAAAAAGAGGCGATTTTATATATGTTTAGCGGCTCCTCACTCCTATAAAAAATAACAAATCAAAAAAATAAAAGCACAGATGCATGCTAATGGTGGATATCCATAGCATATTAAAAAAATAATTTCTCTAGTGCCATAATTGAGGAAGGGAGAAGTGTAATATGAGAAAGAGATGGAGACAGCTTCTCTGGCTCAAAAGCTGTCACAACTTACAGTATTCAAATATTATTTACTTTGACGACGTGTAGTCTCCTTGAAGTTTAAGCTTAGTATATAATAATTCCATACATGAAGGACATTGTCAAAGATGAAAAATCTTTCATATTTTCTTTTCATGTATGTATGTATAATATTGATTTAGGTAGTAAATCCATCATTCATATTTCTCTCAAATTATGTAATTCAAATAAATGAAAAATCAAGTTCTTTATATGTATAATAGCTTGATAATAGATTTTCAGAAATTAAGCTTTACGTCAACCATGCTACTTTTATAAATTAGATGTCTTCTACGAAAAGGAGAAATTTCACTTATACATTTTTTAGAATTCATTCGAAAGGATAACAATGTCTGCTATTCTATTCTTGCTTCGGCATATACAAGCCATGTCAAAGGCTTTACCATTGTCCTCGGTTAGAGACAGGCGTGAACAGAGTCCTAATTAATTATTTATTATTCATCAGCAAGTGCAAACTTAGCCGTATCTAAAAACAAACACTATTAAAATTCAACAGAATCCTGATGTTTTATACACATGCCTATGTACATTAAAAATAATTCATATTATCTTTGCATTCCCTTTCCACGTAATCAAATTAAACATTAAATATTAAGCCATTTTAATCGAACAAACGTGCAATTAAAAATGCACTATTTTAATTATAATGAAAATTTCATTACATGGCTAATTCAAATACGGGGAAAATTAAATATTCTCTTCACTAGCCCCGAGAAAATATAATTCCGTAATTAACCGAGGTGGTCCACGTGTTCATTAAAAGTCATAGTATGTGTATTACTTGGCGTAGGCGTTTCATTGGGTTATCCGCTTAATTTTTGAGGGCCTCTCTCGTTGCCACTCGAATAAATCTGTGCGGCTTTTCTCAATAATATCGTTGGCTTATGTTATGAATGCGGTAAACGGAGTCAGTCGGATTGTTTAGCCGTGAGCCCTGCGGCCTTAATTATCTATTAGAGACTGGGGCTTTGGTCGCGCCAAGCTCAAGAATATTATCAGTCGTATAAAAGGTCACCATCGGAGGGCTACGCTTCCACGGGGGCATTAGTAGCCCTTATCTCGCTTTGTTGGAGCCAAACCAACGGATCAACGCTGTTGGGTGACCACGTTTTCAAAACTAAGCGAGCTCCCAATCCCCGTCCAGTCAAAATATATTACTTTTCAAAAATAAATTATATGTAATCGCATATCTTTACTATTGTATTGGATGTATATAGGAGATTTTTGCATTTTTGAGATACATATAGAAATAATATATCACATGATTTTTTTTTGGTATTGATTACAAAAAAAATACTATTAGAGAAGTAACTCAATACGTTGTACCTTGTTCATAAAATGAAGATTTTCTATATTCGCAGGTATTACATACGTATGTATGTATGTATGTATGGAGTCAAGTCATGATCGCTTAAAAGAGAATGGAGCATGTTAGATGCCTTCGAAATGTGATGCTGATGGCGGATGCTGCGTACTCCATGAACGACTTACGAACATCTCCGTACCCCGTACTCCGTACATGTGAAAGTAAGAAGAGGTTTGTAAAAATGACTCTTTCCTGCTTTTACCATGTTGCCACAATGGATGTACAGAGTCTAGAGAATCTGGTAGTCACCAGAACACTAGGGAAGGTAGCAGTGCTGGTATTAGGGGGCGGCTGGGTCAGGCGGCGTCCGAGGGCGCCGAATAAGTTAGGGCACCACTCGATGCCTTAAACTCGACGCTTTAAAATTAGAGCGCCAAAGCCCTTACAAAATTTTAGATTTGTGAACCAAAGACCCAACAAAATTTTAGATTAAAGCGCCAAAGGCGCCTCTACATTCTTAGCTCAAACATTTGTACTCGGCAAATTCTATTCAATGGGTGAAGGCTTATTAATATACATAAGAACTTATTAATTTAAAATGTTTTCTTTCAAAAAAAGTTACTACTCATTGTATTAAATTTTAAATTTATCTACTCATTGTATTAAATTTTATAAAACAAAATAATTTACTAGAATTATATCCGAACATTTGGGTTGCTAAACGAATTTTTCCCAACACTGCCTGAAACTGTGGCAAGTGTTGAACGTAGTATTTGAAACTTAAATTAATTAAAACTTATCTTATCTACAATGTCACAAAATTGACTTTCAAGTTTTGGAACTCGATGTATTGAAAATGATATCGCTGAAAATCTTGATTTTTCAGCTTTAATTTAAGATTTTGCTAAAATAAAGGCTCCGAAAGTTCACTTCTGAAATAAAATTTTATTTATTTATTAATTTTTAGCTTCACTTGAGCTTGGTAAACCTTGTTAACCCCTTTGCTGCCGGTCCTAGGCCCGGTAAAAAGAGGATGGTAACTTATTTACCGAATTTTTATTATATTATTGAAATAATGTTAAAAAACTGAAATTTTGATTTTCAGACATTTTTTACGGAACTGATATTGATTTAATATTTGTATGAATGCAATATCACCTCGACTTATCATTGAAATTTGATATTTTAGATAAAAAAATATGAAAAAAATAAATATTCATCACCTAAAATTCAACATATTAGTTTGAGTTCCCGCTAAATTATTCAATTAAATTACCGTTACGTAATATTTATATCTATGGACAATAGACTCGATATATTGATATTAAAAAACCACTTCAAATCCAAATAATTAGCTTCAACAATAACGCGTTCGAGTTATCAGTAGGAGGCTCACACGTTCGAGACTCATCCAAGACGATTTATTCTCAAGAAGTTTACTTTTAATCTAGATATTATACATTATACATACAAGAGTTCATATATATTTAGAGTTCTATTAGTATATCTATTTCAAAGTACAGTACGTAGAAAACGAATACCTTCGGAGCATCAAAACAGCGCGCATGTATAAAATATATTGCACTCTCAAAGAAAAGCTTTAGATATGCATGTTTCGCAAGTTATTAACAAGTGAAACATAACTCCAGCTTCTAAGCCCCAAGCCTAGACTCAGTTGTGTAACCGTCGACCATTGTTCCCGTACCGGACGGGGTAAATATACATTCGAAATAATAGAGAGCAGGCGCCGAAACAATAAGCGCAACTTGCACAATGCGCCATGTATACGTACATATATGTATGTACATATACATATATATTTAAATTTCCGTCCTCGTTTCGATGGTGTTTCGGTCGCGTTAATAATTCGCAAAGGTTTGCGCGTGTCGAGTCGCAGAAAGCGAAGACGTATCTCGAGCCAGCTAACCCTTTCTCTGCTCGCTCCTCTCTCCTGGGCCTTGGCTCCGAAGGTTTTCGATTCCGCGGCGGATTTTTTAAATATTTATGGCGAGAATACGTTTCCATTACTCGAGATCCCGTCGAAAGCAATACTCTGCGGAGGGAGTTTTGTAACACACTTACCAAAGGCGAGCACTACCCAACTGGATTGATGGCTAAGTTTTTTTTTCTATTTTATTTTATTCTGACTGTACGAAGAAAAAGTTAAAAGGAGAAAGCAATGTGATCGTAAGCTGTGAATACAAACATATATATATGTATCATAGATATATACGGAGTGTTTCAAATAGTAATATCAAAATTCAATATGTAGTCTACACGAGTAAAAGCCGATTTTACGGACATGCGAGACGAGGTGGGCCCACTACTCGAGTATTGCCGTGCTGTGAGTAAATCGGTGCGCAATTATTATACGTACCTATACAATGCTTAGAATTTTAAACAATCATATTCAGTACACATTATTGAAATTTAAAAGACATTTACCGATATAATTATTACGCTTACCAACCACTTTTTTGAGTTGCTCAGCTCCGACACCTAAGCCTATTGCGTACAGTGCGAAATTATTATACGTGCCTATACAGTTTACCAACAACAAGACATTTACGGATATAATTATTACGTTTAAAAGCAACTTTTTGAATTCAAATTATAAAAATAAAAATATTGTATTTATACGTAAAATATCGCTGAAATTTACTTGGAACCTTTTTTTTGTAAGATGATTGGAGCCATAAATGTCATAAAGTCGTGAACAGCTACGGCATGACAATACTCGAGTACTCCCACACAGCAGCCAATGACAGCGGCCAGCGGGTCCGCTCCCAGGGGCAATCGAGCCGAGAAGGTTCACCTCTTCTCGCATCGTCCTTAAAATCGGCTTCAACCCTTATATACATATAGTATTTCTATTATAATGATATGTATGTATGGTCACAGTGACGCGTTAGAGTATTCTGTAATGTCACTGTGGCAAAAATATGTAAAAAATAATAAATAAATAAAATAAAATAAAAATCCTCAAATAGGTAGATAGGCCTGATCAAAGGGGGTCCCAATGTGAAAAAAATGGAATAAAAGAGCAGAGAAATGAAAACAGATGAAATATGATGAAGAGTTGTTTAAAGTGTAAATTTTCATTATTTTATTTTGACCTTTTAAATTATTTTTATTTTCTTGATATTTAATGTGTATAATACTGATAGTGATTTTAAGTATTAAAAAGAATTTGAACAAAATCCAACAAACCGGAGGTAGAACTTTTGTCTTGTGCAAGTTTCCATATATATTTGCGCTCAATTTGTATCGCTGTCATAGTTATTAGTATTTCATAATCTGTCTTTACGGTTCAATATCGAATTTTGTTTTGTAACCTTCTTATATTCCGAAATTAAATACATAGATAAAGTCATGGGTTGGTCACACCCGAATTTTTTTTATTTAGTGCCCTTATATTATAAATTAATTCTTATCAATTAAAAAACACTTTATAGTTTTAACATTCAATATTGAGTTTTATTACTGGACCACATTGTTCATCGAAGAAAAAATCCTTCGGCAGATGCATACGTTCCTGGTAAATAAAGACAATATTTGACTAATTTGCCAATATTTTTGTAGGAGACATCATTTTCGGTAAAGGCTTTGTATATTTAAATTCATCTATCAGATAAAAAGGTGTATTGGTTTTATCTCACGACTAACCAGGACAGATACTCAAAAAACCAGTACTATACTGGTAAAAACAGTACAAATGGTCACCTTAATATGTATACATATATACACATGTGCATATGCAATGATTATTTCCATAAAATGGAGACCCAAAATAAAAATCTTACATAAAGCTATGTAACTTACATTAAATGTACATAAATACATAGATTTGTGAGTCATGATTCGATGTCCTTTGAATACACGGTCTCAAAATGGAAAACGCATAAACAAAAAACGAAAATGTCCCGAAAGAAAATGAATGCATACACACTACATAGTATATCTCAACTTCGTTTTGTATATTTGGATCACGATCGAAGCAACGCGACCGGAGTATTAACGCAGTGTAGGGGTTAGAGCGAAACATGTCGGGATGCGCAACTACCACATCCCCCTCTGTATCCCCCTTGTGCGTGTTTTGACCCGTTTTAATTTCGGGATTTTAAACGTCAGCCTCGGCGAACGAACGACGTCTTCCAGATGCCCGAGAGTGAGGGGGCTCCGGTCCCAGGATTGACGCCAATTGTTCATGGCGATCACGCGCCACACCCACCCCTGGATCCACCTCCACACCCTGAACCCCATACTCTGCTTCTGTGTAAATTGGCCGAGGGCAGGTTCCCTTTAATTACCTTTAAATCGCCTCAGACGCGTGACACATCTGCGACCCCCTCCGTACGAAACGGACGTGACACGATTGCGCGCTTTCCCGACGATTTTCACGACGACACTACAAATTTATACCTTTCTGTGTATTCATTCTATGTACTTATGTTTTGTCTTTAGTACAGATCGAAACGTTTGATTTCATTTTAAGATAATTCAATTGTTAAAATAAAATACAAACAGATACTTGACGTAAGGTAGAAGTACCATGAAAGAGCTATTTTTATAAATCGATTCATAAATACCGTCTAATCATAAAACATAAAAAGAACCTCTAGGAAAGGAAGTTGATAAAAAAAACTTCATAAATTATTCTTACGATTTCGTATGCAGAGAATTTTAAAAAACATTAATTTTGGCCCTTTCATGGAAACCCGTCCATGAAAAGGCCATTGAAATTATATGTGAAAATTTTATTTCTGTTTATTTTTTTTTATTTTTTTATTATTGTTACAAATCAATATACACTCGTCATTACAGATTTGCTCCAATGCGACGGGTGTACGTTAACGAAATACAGAATGCATAAACAATCAGAAATACAGTAATACATATACTATCAGAATATATAGCATATAACAATTAATCAGAAATAATAATCATAGAGACATCTATGGATTATTTTTAGATATTTTTTGTGTACAGTTTTTTTTTATTTTTTTTATACATATAATAAATACGAAATTATAGAGATGTCTATAGAGATATCTATAGATTTCAGATTACTGTGCATAATTATTACAAATTATATACAGGCAGCTTTTGTGACAACAGGAATAGAACTAATACCAATTTTCAAGAACCGTTTCAGCAATGATCCGATAAAATTGGTAAACTCTGAAAGAGAAACGATCGATTTGGAGTCACAAAACCCCCAAATCTAACCAGCAGATGGCTAGGACTCGAACCTTTGACCTCAGCGGTGCTAAATATATACGCTACCACTAAGCCAAAATGCTGGCTATGTGTGTGTGTTTCGTTTACAGTTTAATATTTTGCTTTTATCTAATTTACACTTATCGGTAAAAATTTTAAACAATATCATTATAATATAAGCTTTTATTAAACATTGAACATGAAACATTGAAAAAAATAACAAAATTGTAATTGTTTCAACATTTGAAAGAATAGAAATATCAAAGAATAGAATAAATCAAAGAAACCCGAATTTCAAAAGCAGGATACTTTAATTTTTTTCTAGGGCCATCCCTTTCATGGAAACATTTAATGGCCCTTTCAAGGAAACAGTACTTTTTGAGAAATAGCCTAAAAATAAAAAAAAATATTCACTCAGTTTAGAGAAAATAAACTTACAGAGCTTAATCCTTGATAACTGATGTATTTAATGACTTTCTCAAACTATTACCCACTAAAAAAGTAAGTAAAGTTATTTGCTTCAGCAGAAAACATAAAAAATCACTTTTGATAATGGAAATAAACTTTTGCACACAATTCCGAGCACTGGCAATTAGATTCTGAACTGTCGATCACATGGAGAGTTTTGCAGTGCTGCCATTGCTAAAAAACAATATTCATTTCTATGACATAATTTTACATAGAATCGCGAATGGCCCTTTCATGAACCTTTCATGAACTCCCCTACTTGCGAAAAAATACCGCTTTTCCTGTAGGTATTTCCAATGCAGTTTTTACTTAACTTTTCTTCAATTTTATTTAGCAACTATCATTATGAGATAAATTATGTTCTAAAATAGCATTAGTGTAAATACATTCAAAAACATTTCTTCCAATAGCAGTTTTTGAAATTGAATATTATAATATTTGTTCTCGCAATGGAAGCCCCATGTTACTTCTTAGGGCCGATACAACAATCCTACGTCATGCGTTAATTTAACGGTCGTTTCCTACATGTGTCTTTATGGCGGTGCAGGCTCCCAAAGACGTAGACGATGTAGATAAGATCTTGACTAACTTATATGTAGAGGATGACGCTATATAAAATTGATGGTATCATCTCAGTTTTGTAATTTCATCGGAGATCGGCCAGCTGGTATAAGCTGGCGGAAGAGGTGGTAGAATCCGAAACCACGAGGTGCACCCTCATCAATTATGGACTGTGGTGAGGTGTCCTTTTTGCTGGAGATATCCTTTGAGGCTATTTACTACAATATCGTTACATAGGGAACATGGCGTCGATCTAGAAGCTGTTCGGGCTCCGACTGGATCTCGACGACTCCCGCGCGGAGACCGACTGGTTGAGTGGGGGTAAAAGTCATACCAACTTAGCTATTTACCATGGCTACCAACTGTGTTACATATGTACAACATATAGGACGTGGCGTTACTAAAAAATAAATTGAAATAGTTTTATGTAAACACATATATGTGTACGTATGTATGTATGTATGTATGTACGTAATTTTATTAGACAGGAAACAAGCTGTATTTAATTTGCGCAGTCGTGTAACTATTGAAGCTTTCCGTCGCCTGATTTTGTCTGGTATGTATTTAAGTATAGAATTTTGTATTATATATTTGTATTTACCACGTCGACACATTCAGATACGATATTTTGAAGAAATTTGTCTATAAAATATTAAGATATTATATATATATAACCATAAATGTAAACCGTATCAACGTTATTGAATAGTAGATTTTAGCTGAATACCACAGAATTACTATAAAGGTATTGTGCGACCTCATTTTTAACGCAAATTTTGCGTCTTTTTATTAGTACACAAGATAAAAACTTCCTGATTTTCTATAAATTTTTAATATGGAACTAAACGAAAACAATCAATTCGTATATTATATGAATGTAAACATTGCGTGGAATATGTACATATGTACGAGTATAATATCGGGTCGGTCAAGCGTGATATTATGTAATTAAAATCAACATGATGCATTTTTAATGAAAAAGGTATTAATTTGAAAGTTAATTTTTAATTCCCATTTATAATAGTTCGAACTGAAATAAAAAAGCGTTTGATTTATGTGCACGTTTTTCTCGGAACGGGTGAAGAAAATTATTTTTCAAAAAGCACCCCTACACCGTTCCCATAAACGGCATTTTGCAGGAAAAGGGTCTAATTTGTGGAAAATCGCCCCCGTAGTGGGGGATTTCGCGGTGAAAGGAACAAGGAGCGAAATGATTTGTGACGTGAATGAAAAACTTAAACGTTGGCCGTATTAACCTTTCGATTCGGTGCGACCCTTCGTCAAAGGGTAGACTTGCACATTATATCCCCAAGCCGTAGGGTGACAAGGTAAGCCCTTCTGATGACCAAAACGTGAGACGTTCCACTGGATTGCAATTGAGGATCGTTGATGATGATAAAGGACACCAGAGAGTTGCCACAAAATTAGCTCTTAATACGATCCGACACTTTCTCCAACATCCGACTTTAATTTTCTTGAATAAGAAAAACCCACGTTTTAGATACTACACGATATTCCATATCAAATACAAGGCTTCATCTAATACCGATAATGATTATCACCCAACGAATATTGCATAATATCATATTTCAATTGGTTATTCGAGACTCGATGCATAGAAGCCGAAGTGCAACGTTAGAAGTTACACAATAAACCGATGCCCTATAGATTCTATCTGCATACATTCAATCCATACCTACATATTTACATATGTACATATATACATATTTATCTATTCGTATAGAATCCCAAGTTGTATAAAGACTCCACTGTTATATTTCTATACATGTGAGATGAAGTTGCTGTGGGAAACATAGTTTATCTTTATTTGGCATTTTTGAGTTCAGGCAGTATTGTACATATGTCAACGTCAATTTTCATCTATTCTAATATGTACATATGTACATATATGTAATATATACAACGAGACAAAGATTGAAACGTTATCCATACTGTTGCGCCGTTGCACCGTATGCAAATGCAGAAAATTCAGTATTTAAATCCAGTCAATCATTATTTTTATTTTCCAAATTTTCAAGTATGTTAATTAAGACAATTTCTTATTGACGATTTCTAAGCTTCTCGGCAATTTAATCTGTTTTCAATAATAAATTAAGCATTAATAGCACATCTCTCAACCATCTCACCCCTCACATTTTTCTATTTTCATTCACCTTCTTTGCATCATTCTGAAAAGAAGGACGCAAAGAATACTAGAAGACTATTTTACATTCTCTCAGGTACCATTCCAGCACTTATTTTGTCCATCTTTCATTTAATGTGACCTACCCATTGCCGTTTCAATCTTTTCACTCTCTCCGACTTTATCAACTTCCCTTGTCAAACTTCTCACCCACGTATTCCGATCCCTCCTCGTTGTGCCGAGCATACATACAGCATTCCATTCTCCTTTGTAATAATAAATTAATCAGCAACATAGCTCAGTGATTGGTGTGTAGGTGTAATGCTTTTAACTGAAGGGTTATGGGCCCATTCCTTGACCCGGTGTAGATATATGAGACTCCAGGCCGATCGTTTCCTATCAGAGTTTTCCAATTTATATGATTTCATTGTTAAAACAGTTCCAGCAAAATTGGTCACCTATCCTGTCTCTCGCAAATTTATAGCATCTCGAATTTGTTGTTTATGATATTAAAGTATGCTACCCACTCTTTAAATTGTGTGTATGTATTTCTCGAAATATTAGTACATATGTATATCGAATTTATCCATAGATACATATCTCTATGATACTGTAAAAATAATATTGTTTATCGATGTTTATAATTGGCCAGTAAAGCGCATTAAATTTTCCTGTTAAGCCTTCCTGGTATATATGTATATGTAAAATAACAAATATAAAAAAATATGTAACATGCCCTACTATACAAAAATTAATGAAGTAAAAATATATATGAGAGATAATGAGAGCCTATAATGCAAATTTTATAAGATATAGTAAGAAAATGATAAAATTATAGGCCTGATAAAATTATAGACTGAGTGCTGACGTCTTTTCTGTTGAAAGCCCGCCACGCTGAAAATTTCCACGCTGAACATTTCCAACTAGAATTATTTAGAAATCCAATAGAAAGCAAGTATAAAAATTATAGCTAATCGAAACAAACCTTAGGTCACTACCCTAGATAACTACCGCCGTGAATTTTGAATTTTGTGAAGGTGTGTTTAGACTCTCTTCTATATCTTGCAACAATGTAAAATAAACAGAAGAAGTCTATTAGCTAATGTATTTTTCCAAACTACTCCCATCTCCTTCATTGTTGTCAAAATGTAATGCTCACAATCAGGGGCATCATTTCAGCTTTTCCCAGAGGGCGCAAAAATTTTGACCAGTAAGGAATGACTTTCAAGAGGGGGTGTGTATTTTACAAAAAATGAGTGTATATGAAATTTCTATTTCTTTTAATCATTTTTTTATTTATATACTTTAACAATAAAGCTAATGGTAAAATAATTTTAAAAAATATATAGAGATTTGGGTATAAACCCATATTTATAAAGTACAAAATAATCTTCTGAAAATACATTGAACGCTTTTTTTTTTAAACTATAAAATATAAAATTAGCTTTTTTTTTAACTATAAATATAAAATTAAATGTTATTATTATAATATCATTTTATTCAAAATAATACATTAAATAACGTGGATAGTCCCGTTCAAATCTAGGGGGGGGCGGTCGAGCCGAATGCCGAGATAAAAGATGCCGGAACGCCGTTCCACCACGTTACATGGGAAAAAAATCCCTGTATATATACATACATATATGTATACATATATAACTTATCAATCATTAAAGTTTGTTTTAACCTTTGATTCGCTTTTGATAGATGTTATCCCTCGTATTGTCAAGGGACATTCTGAAACATCAATTTTACTTATTTGTATGACTTTTCCGATTTTGGCTCGAGATAATTTCGGAATAAATACTAAAGGAGGTAGGGCGTATGGATGGAAAGGAGTTGGGGTAGGAGACGACGCGCTTTTCTTCTCGGGGAGCTTACTCTGGGGACTCTCGGCGTAAATATAAAAGTCACGGAGCTTCGTAGGAAACTTCGCCACTCTGAATTCAATTTAGAGAGGATTTTTTCTTGATCTTTCCAGTATGGCCGGCGACTTGGGTAGCAACACCATTCAGATTGGTTTAGGATCTGCTGCAGAGTAAGCCACCGAGCTGATGGCCCCGGAACGTATCCAACCCCTCATATAATGTCGGCCATAAAATCGCTTCATCTGCTGGCCTCCAAGATTTGCATGTTAAAACCTTCCAGGCTGTGTGTAATTTCGGTAATCCCACCCATCTCTCACAATGACACGTTTATATATCTACATCTACCTAACAATAAGTCGTACCATCGTCTTTTTCATTATTATTACTTACATAGGATAGCGTTGTTATTATAAAAGATTTTTGGTTTATTTTGAACCACTAGACTCAGACGATGCGGATAATTGAATCACATCCTCCCAGTCTTCATATTACATCTACATATATATATGTATATCTATAGTATATAAGTACATTTTTTATTTTTATTTTATTTAAAGTACATCTTACATAGTTCAATTTTTTTTGTATTTATCAATAGCATCGTCATCGAAAATAAGCATATGTTACTAGACTAAACCCTATTCATTTTATCCATACTAAACACTTCATCATCCAAGATCAAGTCATATGTACCTACATATGTATGTATGTACATATGTATATATACCCTTAATTTTGCGCTGTCATACATATGTATATGTATGACTGCGTAATATGTAATATCCGTATATATGTATGACTACTATATCTACATACATATGTATGTATGTATGTATGTATACCCTTAAGTTTTTCTGTGTATTTCGTCGTCGAGTTTGTATATACATGCATACATATATGTATGTATGTATGTACATAATACATATACGAAATTTTTTTACATAGTGAAATGCTTATTTTTCGAGAGAAGAATTGATTTATAAACGTTTTTTTAAATATATTTAAAGTGTATTAATAGCTTAAAAATTTAAAAATTTAGGAAGGATCAAAATATGTCTCGTATGTTAAAGATTTTTATTTTACAATATACAAACTCCTGTTTAAGCAGACGATAAGTTGAGAAAACGAGGCACACCCAGAGAAATGTAATAATAATAGAAACGTCTTTACGAATAAATACACTGTTTCAATATTACGCGGTACTAATCCATGACTACGCAAAAAGCACGGAATACAAACAGGGCCATCACATATTCACTACAGAAATTGAAGTTTTATTTAATATAGATTTATTTACAATTTGAGTATATGGTGGTGTTGGGCGTTGGTGACCAATCCGTTTCTTTTCTCAGTTGGCGGATTATTTTTATCCACTTTTTTTATTTGTCTGTCCTTGGGACATCGTGTAATGTATAGTTTCAACAAAAATATGTATAATATAAAATTAACTATGTTTATATTAATTAAACTTAAATAATTGGTCATTGATATAATTGAGTATTCGGCGCCAACAAAAGAAATGTTTTTAAATTTATTTAAAAATAATTTTTACATTTCTCTGGTGTCACCCCTAAAATGTTATGTAGAATGCAGGCGATCTCCATGACACTTTTAAAAACTGTCAAACTACGATGTTAATTGAATAATATGTTACTTAAATGATCAATTTACTTATAAAAATGTATCCCATGTTGTTTATTGTTTTTTTGAATGCATTGTGCAATTTTTACAAACCTGCTTTACGTTTCACACGGTCTTCGTTTAATAAGCCCTAGGGCTTCGCCCTCAGCGCCTACGCCCCCGGGAACTTTGAATCCTTTGAATCGGAAAAAAGCGAATTATTTGTTCGATGACGTCAGAACAATAGACTGTCGACTATTAATTAAATTGACGAAATATACGTAGGTACATACATACAAACATACATACGAACAAACTTTCGTGTTTTATATGTAAGATTACTGATAAATTTTTCATTTTTTTACTGAACACTTGCAATTATAAACTAACCAAATAATTTGCTTCCTATATATTTGTCAGCACAATTTCAAAAAAATTGGCTCAGCTTAGACAGATCAAAAATTAATTATAAGAACAAGAAGACTAAACTATTAATTTGGAGTAGGCAGTAAGTAAGTATATACATATGTATGTATGGACATACATATGTACATATAACTGAGTTTCTGTATATACTAGTGTCGTGTCTGATGGAATATCATCGGTTATGGCATATTAAGCTATAAAAAAAATTAAAAGAAATGTGTCGGTTCTGTATTCGATGCACACGCGGTTGTATTTTTTCACTTAAAAAATGATAAAAAGTACGTACCTACCTACATATAAACAATATAAAATACCAATAGAAAAATTAATTAATGAAATAAATTTTCAATAGATGGCGCTAAATGCTTAGAGGCTAATTTGCCTAGTGGAAACATTGGTAGCAAACAGTATATATAGAAGTTTTTTGTTGATCCGTTATTATGTTCGTATTATATTCGTACGTTTTATTGGTAGCGTTTTAACTGTGACTTACATATGTCGATTACATATACTTACATATACTTACATATCTTAACGACTATTATAGTACGGCGAGCGTTATCTTACACACAAACACACACAGAATAGCGATATTATATATATATATATACATATATGTATGTATGATATGCTAGCTAAAATAGATGTGTACTACAATGTACATCTATGTGGTGTGACAATCTGTATTGCATTATGAAAATCCCAACTAATTGAACCTGCGAATAATGACGTTCATAAAAAGCAATTAATCTTTATTATCAACATAATATTTAGCTCGGCGGGAATAATGGGCTCAGATTAAGCGGGAGAATCCTTAAAGGGATTTCCTGGCGTAAAAATCGAGTACAAAGGCAGCTAATTCCGCAAAGCAATTCAAAACGGTCCGTCGACGAAAATTTCGGTCATAACGGCTCAGAAACAACCATAAAAAATTATATTTAAACTTCCAAAAAGATTATATTCATTTTGTAGAAAATGTACGTTCACCCTACAAGTACATATATATTGTTTTATTTAAAACATAAAAAAATCGTTTCGGTACCCAGCTATTTCATATCTATTATTTTTCGACCTCCATTGGTGATTTTAAAATAGCTTTTCAATCGTTAAACTTTTTTCATTCTTCTGACTCTACCTAACGTAATGAAATTGCCAATAATGACAGAACATCAAAAACGACCCAAATTATAAAACCCCCTCCCCTCTATTCACGCATCAAAATTGCCCTGTGATATTTTTTTTTTTTGAGGCAGACTGAAAGACAATTGAAAGCCATTTGTGTCCTTTTCGGCATTCATTATCAAGTTTTCTTTGTAAAATGTCGACGAACCGACATCAAAGCAGTTCCGTGTCATTATTTTTTTTGTCAATGTTAAAAAAAATTATATCATTCTAGTGACAATTCTTTTTAAAATTATCAGAGCAAGGTTTTAATATTATTACAAATGCTACCCCAAGGTCGTTCCATTTAAAATACTAACCAGAACAAAGAATATCATTGATTGTATATATGTATTCATGGAATCCGCTATACGTACATTTTATATCGGTCTCCGTGACGAGCCCGAATGTGAAACGCCTGAAAACGCAAATATTGGAAGGCAAAGATCAAAAATCGAAAGATCTTAAGTCGAAAGATAAAAAAAAGGGTGCATGGTAAACGGTACATACTCACTTAATTTGCGCGAGCAGGATACAACAGGAACAAGAGGAACAGGATTTTCCTCCCGTATTAATGTGCGCGCGCAGAATACGGGAGAAAAAGCATGTTCCTCTTGTTCCTGTTGTATCCTGCTCGCGCAAATTAAGGGAGTATGTACGTTAGTATGCACCCTTTTTTATCTTTCGACTTAAGATCTTTCAATTTTCGATCTTTGCCTTCCGATATTTGCATTTTCCGGCGTTTCACATTCGGGCCCGTGAGGTAGACCCGTACATTTTATATATGTAATTATATAATTTATTTTATCTTAAACCTTTGCATAATATTAAAATTTAACCAAAGTATTATACATATTAAAATCAATCTATTTCTTCAATAAAAACTCGATTAAAAAATTTTTACATTTAAGTATGCAATTTATTAACCAAATACAAACACAATTTATATTTCATTCAATACAAAAAAAAATTATTGATCATTACAGATATTTTGAATATTTAGTTGAATTTAAACAACCATTTCTAATTCTGTGGCATAAAACACTGTTTGTTCGGCAAGTTCCATTGCAGGGAAGAACGCTTTACCTTTACTTGACTCTGCTGCAGCTTTGCTAATGGTCTTGTCAGTTTCCATATTTTTCTATAACAAACATATATTTTGATTTAACAAGCATACATAAATAAAAGAAATATTTAATCATTGTGCAATTTACTTCAGCGTCGTAGTAACAAGCGGATAGCTCTGATGTTACGTTTAATCGTTTTGCAGCTTTCATTGTTGAAATATTGCCATATGCTTTTTCTAAACAAGCTGTGATTTCGTGCTTCAAAGTGTTTAAAAGAATATCCATGAAGAAATGATAATTTTTCGCTGGAACGTTTTTCTGCAAAATTATAAAAGTATTTAAAAATAATTACCAATCACCACACTCAATTATTTTTTCTTTTAATTTTACTGATCATTACCTTTGCTAAATAAATTTTGTTATAACTGCCTTCCATCAAATACTGTTCCAATTCAACGGAATGCCGAATGTACACATCAGACTGAATTTTTTCGACAGGTAAGAGTTCTAATTCAGTGTGAAATTCGGCAACTCTATTCAAAGACAGTAAGAATAAAAGGTTGAGACCCAAAAGCTCATACTTATAAGGTGATTCGGGAATTTGACTCCTAAAAAATATACAAAAAAAACCGGTTAAAACAAAATAAGTAAATTAAAATTTATACACATTTCAAACATAAAATATTGACTTGTAATCATAATAGTAGCATTTTAATTGGGCCATATTCCTCTCGAATGCGGCAATGTCTTCGGCTCGGACTGCCAACCGAGTGCCAATTTCCAAAACGTCTCGCGCCAATATCAGATCTTTTTGATTGACAATATTGCCAGAAATGGGCAAAAGCTTATCGGCGATCCGAATCTGTAACACAAAAATCATCGCCAAATTTATATGGAATAAAATGATGAGAAAGAAATGAGGAACAGAAGTATAAAATATATGCAAGTATATATATATAAGGACACAATATAGATATAGGAGTATATAGAAGTATAACCATATAAGAACACAATACCTTGAGCTGATATAGCAAATCTTCACATTGCGACAGGTTAGCTTTCTCCTTAGCGAATTCAGTCTTCAGTTGAGAGAGCAAACCACAACAAGCCGTCTCGACTTCCATATCGTTATTACTCGACATTATGATACAGGCTGATGATCACCGACAATACTAAGAAGTAAGCACTGACTTCACAGTACACTGACGATGACAAGCCGAAGCCGATTGTATTCGCTCCAAATACCTCAATGATCGACCATGACCAACACCCATTTTTGCTGCTTATATCAAAATTTATTTTCATTTACCAACGTAAAGCTACGTCCTATCACTAGAATTAACATCAATGTGTATATAAATCGATTAATAATCCTATACTTTTTACTTTTATACCTATTACTTTTTTTATATTGTACATATATCTATAGGTAAACGGACTACTAGTCATATGTGAACCAGTCACATGACAACTGGTTGCTTTAGATCGGTCACACGTGATCACCCGTCACACTAAAACTGGTCACGAGAAAACTAGTCACACCCTAAAATCGGTCACGAGAAAACTGGTTGACCGATTTTAGGGTGTGACCAGTTTTCTCGTGACCAGTTTTAATGTGACGGGTGATCACGTGTGGCAGATCTAGAGCGACCGGTTGTCCATTGACCGGTTCACATTTGACTAGTAATCACCGAACCATATATCTCTTTAAGTATAAAATATAATATATTGTTAATTTACAAGGATGAGATTTATTTTATTAAATATATGCTTAATGAAATAGATGGAATTTCTAATATTTCTATAAACAACATAAATACATATGACTTTTGTGGGTTTGGTTCACTGCATCGAAAGATTGATAATCGAAACATCTGAAGTCAAAAGATCGAAAGAATGTATGCATGGTAAACGGTACATAAGTAAGCAATGCACATTAAGTAAGGCTGTACGACAAAAAAAAGAGAGAGAATTTTACTGCACACCACTGATATATATATATATATATATATATATATATATATATATATATATATATATATATATATATATATATATATATATATATATATATATATACTAACCGCTCTTCATATGTATGCATGGTAAACGAACAAGAATAAAGATCTCGATTTTTCGACTTTCGATGCGGTGATGGCCACCGGACTTTTGTGCACTTCATACTATTTGGACCAAATAGTATGAAAGTGAGGTTAAAAAGCAACTGTCAAGTACAAAATGTTGTGTCGTGCGGCTCGGGGACCATTAACGGGGGCACGATTGGTGCTCCGCCCCCTTACAACTGGTCAGGACATAAGACAATATTTCCTCCCAATGTGTATTACTCAAATTTTAATCACTAAAGTATGTAATCATAATTGGGCAAGTGAAAAATCAACGCCTATTTTCATTAAAATATCGATAACCATTTCTTATACACAGATCACTTAAAATTTTACCAAAAAAAAAAGATTTCTTTCAATTAAATACCACTGTTGAAGTACTGATTTTCTAGATAATACTATTTTTACAATCTGCTCATTAATTTTAAAATGAAAGCGTCTGTGATCTCTCAATAAGGTACAAAAAAAAACACTCAAAAATCATAACTTAATGTCTTCAAATGATGTGTTATTATATTGTTTAAAATATAGATAAGTAACTTACAATGGTCGAAAATAATACACATATTTATAAGTGTATATTGTATATTAAGCAATATTTACAATTTAATACGAGAAACAAATTGCCTTTGTAGATAAATCGTTGGAAAAAGACCGTTGGGATATTTTAGCCTCCGTTTGTCTAGAAAGACTTCCAATTGTGACACCATCACTCAATGATACTGAACTGAAGTATAAAAAATTTCTTGAAAACATTGAAACCAATCAAAGTTTTAAATCAGACCATGAACTTCGACACGAAAAAGAAATGTGAGTACCCTAGCATATGGATATGTCAGCTTTCGCATATTACCAATAAAATATCAAATCTACACCTGTATTGTATATAATCACTTCTTTTTCAACAGATTTGCTAAAAATATAAAAGAAAATCAAAGTGACACAGGAGTGAGTATAGTCACAGCCCAAGATTTTGAAGACGCTTCCACTGATGAACTATCTAACTTTAAATTTCCCTCAATTACAACAGGTTAATATTATATAACATGTGATTGATGATATAATAAAGTTTTATTTATCCACTATTCATATGAAACAGAAGCCGATAAGAAGAATGACCAAAAATCATTGGAAAGAAAATTGCAATCCCACTTAGTACTCTTAGTGGAACAGCAGTTAGGAGATAAAAAAAAATTTATTTTACCTCAAGGGAAACATCAAAATGGAGAAACTTTACGACAGGTTGTTAAATGAATTGCAAAATCTCAAAACGAATTCATTGTACTTAATATCCATGTTTTTGTATTTAGACAGCTGAAAGAGTCTTTAAAGAAGCGTGTGGTGAAGATTTAAATGTTCAGTTCTACGGTAACGCTCCGTGTGGTTACCATAGATACACATTCAAAACCAAGGAAGGATCTGTGGGAGCCAAGGTGACATTTCACAACACAAGCAAAATCCAAAAATAAGATCACATTCAGATATTTTCATATATATTTTATTGATTACAGGTCTTCTTCTATTACGCACGCCATATATCCGGTCAAATCTCCAAAGATAGACAATATAAATGGTTAACCAGAAACGAATTACAATCTGTCTTACCCGAAAAATACCACACATCTGTCAGCAATTTCCTTGTAGAGGAAAGATCATGAATATTTTGATAACATTGTAGTAATCACTTGAGAGATTTATAAATATTGTATTTAGTCATTGAAATTAAACACAGTTTTTGGATTTCAAACAAATTGTTTCCATTGTTACAAATGATTTTATTAAACCCAGAACACACTGACCTGTACGTTCTGAGTCTTATACTCGGACACTTTGTACTTGCCTACTAATCTTGTACTCGGAAAATTGTACTTGACTACTAAATACAAACAAAATGAGGGTAAATGTTGGAACGTCAATAACAAGATGATATGGCTTTGATAGCATTTTTATTTCTTTTTTCCTTAACAGTTTATAAATATGAGAGTAACACAACAGTGTTTAATTTAATCGTCAAAACATTTAGCAATCTCAGAAATTGATAAATTTATTGCAATAAAATGACATGACAGGGGGAGGCGCTTGTAATATGATTTATAAAACTAATATATGTATATATATATATATATATATATATATATTTTAATATGTGTATATATGTATGTATATACAATTGTCAGAATGCTTTCTAAAATATGGTAAAGTGAAACATTTTAATAAATATCAATACGGATGAGTACACTCATCAAGAAAAGGCTGAGCCACATCACGTCTCGATAACTTCTAATAACGCAAATCTTTAATTATTTTTAATTAGAGTGAATCCTTAAAACACTCGTAAATTATACTACTTTAACGTAGTTTGTGGCAGAGCCCTATCCTTCGTCACAAAGCTAAAAAGGGCGAGAGGTTCGGTGTCTAAAATGATTATTAATTAATCATCAATGATTTTGAATTAAAATATCAACTTATATTTAAATTCTAAATAGACTCGCAATAACAATCTTTACGGTATTTACAATTATAATAGGGTGGGAGTGAGATTCAACGTGCAGGTGTGAGACGGTGGACCGTGAAAGATGGTGAGGGTGGAGGTAAGGTCCACGAAGGGCGGGGTCACAGCGGCTCACGGTGTGGGACCCATATATTCGGGCCACTTTCACTTTCTATCACCTGTTTCACTTTAGCATATATGTCTTCGGGAGTATCACCAGTTACGACAGCTAAAAACAAAAATTTATTATTGACCACTTACAACTAGTACAACTTTTAACAAATATGACATTTTAATGTTTTAAACTGTGCTCCACCTGTGAAATATTCAGCAAATTCCTGCTCCATTTTCATAGCACGCTCAAATGTTTTCCGCGCTTGATCTTCAGTCATGCGTTTATTCATTTCCCTAAAATTAAAAACATATATTTAGCAACATTAAAAACGGATATAAATACACAACGTCATGTTAATATTGCTCATACATGATAGATTCCACACTCTTTGGTTTAAGGAATATTGCAATAGGATACAGCTGTGCCACTTGAAGTCTCTTAATAGCATTACCACTAACGTCCAATATACAATGTTTGCCCTAAAAATAATGAAATTATAACAAAAAAATTCGGATGTGACCAACCCACGACTTTATCTATGTATTTGAGGAATATAAGAAGTATAAATAACAAAATTCGATAACCAAACATACATACACGTTCACACATACCAGTTATGAAAGCATTTTCGATGCAAATTGAGCGCAAATGTAAAAAAAAATGACAAATGGTCTAGTTCTGGTTATCGGATTTTGTTCGAAATTTTTTTATTACTTAAAATCACTAATTATTATACACATTAAATATCAAGAAAATGAAAATAATTCAAAAGGTCGAAATAAAATAATGAAATACTTCCGGTTTACGAATTCTGACCAAAACTTTATCAGCTCTAAGTTTGTACATATAGAATACAAATATAAATTTTCAGCTTGATACATTCAGGGGTGTGGACAGAATCGTGGTCACAACATTTTTGACCTTTCTAAGAGGAAAAAATCACACTTCCAGTTTATTAAATTTAGTGATTTTTTTTATTATTTTCATCACATTGATACAAGAATACGAGATTTTTTTTAGTGAAGAGCACACATGTTTAAGGGGTCGAAAATAATAGTGGAAGAAAAATCTAACAATAGTAAACTGCCACTTCCGGTTGACGGATGCTTACCAAATTTTATACATAACTTGGTATTGAGCTTAAAATTCTAGAAATTAAATTTCAGTTCAATAAATCAAAGGGTTTCTAAAAACATAAAAAACCTCGATTTTCTAGAGTAAAAGTACCACTTCCGGTTTAGAAAAAAATATTGCGGTATAAAATTTATAATTTCTATTACATGTAAAAAAATTTCAGTCAGATTCGATTAGCGGTTTGGGAGATAATTGAATTCAAAAGCTTAAAAAAAAGAGAACACCTCTAAGAGAAGATACCATCTCCGGTCAACTTAAAAATTTACGTTGTATCGATAAGAATTTCAGTAACCGATACTAAGTTTCGGTTCGATAGGACGAATGGTGTTCGAAAAATCCCCGAAATACACTGACACACATTTTTTTCTAGATCATTAAAACGTGATCAGTGATCGATTCTGGGTTCGAACTAGTCAAAATGTCGAGTTCGAATTTTCGCATGATCACACAACTTCATCTATTGTTACAAACATACATAGATAAAGTAAAAACAATTGGTGAATTTTACATACAAAACAAAATATTCAGATTGAATGCTGTTAAAAAATTATTAAATTGCGATAAACAAAAATATAAAGTAATCATTAATATAGAATCGTTGAATACTTTTTCGGCGACTTGTTTGACTGAAGCGACCGAAGTTCCATATAAATTTTCATTATACTGTCCGGCTTCAATAAATAGATGATTCTGTATATCTTTCTCCATCTGTTCTCTGCTGCTTACAAAGTGATAATCTCTACCGTCGACTTCATACTCCCTTTTCGGTCGAGTTGTATCTAAAAAACAAATGTCTGCATGGAAAATAATTCAATATATGTATTGAATATCAAACGTTCAAAACTTTTTATTATTTGAATTAGTGAAACTTTTAAGAAAATTTACGTGGCACACAGCTTCCAAATTTGTCGGGAAATTCAGATATCAAGTCATCGTTCACTCTGTCCTTTAATGGCCCCAATATTATAACAGGACGTGTGTAAGCAATAGTCAACTGCTGTACCGATTCATACGACAATACAGCTTCTTCTTGACCTGAATGATGACAGAAATACATTACTATGCAATAAAAAGCTTTCCTCGAAGTTGAAGTGTATAAACATTTAAGTGTAAGTGTATCTTATAGAATCGTATGAATATACATTTTATTACATCTACGTAGTAGTTTTGAACAAAATAAAGTATATTTCATAATCCCATTCTAATGCTGTTCTACTGATCGTGGTTTTATAGTGAATTTTGCTGTGTGACAATTTCTCAACAATTACTGTTAAATTATTCTCAACTAAGAAACTAGTGGATTTATGTATTAATGAATTTAAATTTGTATAATGTCTAACTTCATGCTAACTTTGGGAATAAAACATGCTATGTATAATAGTTTGTTTACATGAATGGTGTACCGTCCCTTCATACTGTGAAAAACAAATTATTTCTAGACAAAACAGTGGAACATTTCATAAATTATATGTAGAAATTATTATGCTTATACAATTATTAAACATACATACACAGATCCATAACGAAAAACAGTGAATAATAATAATTTATAACTTCTAAAACATAAATCAAAATTTTAATTTGGCATCTAAACAATCAATAAATTAAAAAATCGAGTGTGTCGCTACGGTTCTGTGTAAACTTAAAAAAATAGCTTAAACATACATACGTATAGTTTAATTTTAAAAATTTAGAAATATAAAAAAAATTTGATACACTTATTTAACATAGAAACATTTAAAGCTTTGAACTACTAAAGCTGTCATTGATGTTTTCAAGACTACAATTAAAAATTTCAGCGTAATGTTACGTAACGAAATCCAAGAACTTTGTTTAATGTCTGCAGAATAAAATGGTCGACAAAGCATGCATCAGACTTAATGTAAACATATAAAAATATTGCGTTAAATAAAAATGATGTTCCAATCCAATATCAATAAAAAAAATAACGTTTTGCATCAAAGCATTATGCAAAATAATCATAAGATGTGGTAAAAAGTTGATAGGCTGAAGTGCTCGTTCTCTGACGTGCTGTGCTAAATCATGCACACTTGGACATGCATAATGAATGAGAAAAAAAAATATTATAACGGTGATGTGGTGGTAATATGAAAACTAAAAATAAATATAGATTGCCTTACAGTGCTTCCAGTGGCCGTTAAAGTTTCTCTCAAATAAATCAAAAATACTACAGATAAACGTCGAAATTGAATATAAATTAGCATTACAAGAGTCCATTGTACAATCACACCAAATAAACAAGACAATATGTAGAAAGATGTATATGTAAAAATCTATGTACAAAAGACTTTTTGAAAACATAAAAAATGTTCTATTTATTCCCTTCAAAAGTATTGAATTCAATTTAATAAAATGAGTTATATGAAAAATGAAAACAAACCTGCAACGTAGTTCGGAGCGTTACGATATTAAAATTGATAATTTATATACATGTATATAAAACAGTAATTTACCAAAGAATTAAGAATTCAACTTCCAACGGCCGTTTTGAAGCCTCGGATTCGCACAAGATTAAAGACAAATTGGGAGAAGCTGTGGAGTAGCCCAACAGCGACAAGACCGTGGTATGTTCGGTCGAAAAACTTTTCAGTAAGATATAGGCCATTTAGAAGACATGACAGTTGCGAGGGATGAAAAAAATTCGTATTTTCCAACTGTTATTCAATGATAATCTACTATATATATATATATACTAAAAATAATGACAGGACATGATAACAATGCGGGAGTCCAAGGTATTTCTACGGCACGCGCAAACTACACCTTACTCCCTGTCCAGTGACGGTGCACTTACTGTCGTCTTCTAGATATATTAGCGTTATCTCCTCCATCAACGGAAGTTCCACTCGATACAAGATTTCCCCTACATACAAACAAGAAAGTTACATCACTTGCAACACTGGGCGGGCACAGTCAACTCAACTGCCAATAGTGAATAATGTATGTATATATCTACAGGCAACTAGAAGCACTGGACCATATGGCATTTCAGCAATAAAAAGTACCGTACACCTCAGTATACTTTTCATAATCTTAATCATTCAGTTACCTGGCTTAACATCATTGAAGCCACACTGAAATTGTCATTTAATCATTTATGAACTAATGCAGAAGCTAAATTTATCATTTCTACTAGTATATTCTTCAGATTACATATATGCATGTATATTCTTATTTAAGAAAAATATGTGCATTTATCTATCGTTAAATAAAATATCTATACAGTTAACAATTAAAGGCACTCTAAATATATAATAATGGTTTAAAAAAAAAGCATCATTGATATACATATATGTATGTATATAAATATATATGTATATATATATATATATATATATATATATATATATATATATATATATATATGTATATATATATATATATATATATATATATATATATATATATATATATATATATATATATATATGTGTGTGTATATATACATATATATATATATATATATATATATATATATATATATATATATATATATATATATATATATATATATATATATATATATATATATATATATATATAAATAAAGTATATAAGTAATACAATACACAATGTACTGTATGTTGTACAATTAAATGTAGCACATATAGGTTTTATGTATAATAAAACAGGGCTAATTAATGTATGAAGAAGAGAGAAAGATAAAGAGACATCACATAATTGATGCACACACATAGGTTAATGCAACATAAAAATATAGATGATTTTAAAATTATCCCAGTGAAAATCATCTGCATAAATTAAAATAAGCTAAAAGCCTGCGACAGATGCATGAATTAAGCTATGTATGAAGTGTTCAATGACATTCATCATAATAATCACAATACGGAAAGAAATTTATCCTTCGCTTATACAGCTATTGCGTCAATATATAATGATTATTAACGAAAAAACATCTCCACGCATATATAATATGTACGTAGTGTAATCAAAACACGAAACATTGTATATTTTTATATACTTGTAGTGCTGTTTGAATTCCAATGTTCGACAAATTTCAAATTTATTCTACATTAATGCACAATAATAATTTAAAATTATTAAAGGTATTATTAATCAAGCCAGCTTTACGTAATATTTATCCTTAATAATGGTCCTCGTCTCCAGTAGCTTATAAAAAGTAAATCTACAATAAATTACCGTCTATGAATCATGTAAATATTATATTATATAAATATGCGTACTGAAACTTGACAAAAATAATATATTTTTACATAAACATGTTGATAAATCCTTAGTACATATTACTGAGTTTTAAATTTATACATTAATGACCTAAAATAATTTACATATCTTAATACCAGGTTTTCAAAATAATCAATTGAATGAATATAAATACATACATATGCATGTAAGAAAAAATATTTTAAAACTATATCAGAATTTTATAAAATAAAAAAAAATTAAATGTTACAAGATATGTAAAATGCAAAAAAAAATACAAAGACAAATAAACAGACGTTTTAAGGAAACTATGTAATTTATATCATTATTTAGTGATGATGATAAATTTACATCACAAAAAACATCATTTCAATCGATACGAGTTTGCATTCGTCGACTGAATATCTGATAATAGTTTTAAGCAATTTTTATTTTGATTACAGTATTTTGCTAATCTTAAATTTATCAAAATTTTTATATAATATCACGTATTCAAATTTTCCAACCAATAATCTATATAATAAATTCGACAAAAAATATTACTTAATAAATTATAAAATAACCAATTCGAAAAACTTATATGAATCAATTTAAATAGCTAAAAATAAATAAAAACAAAGATTTTTTTCCCCAAAAAGATCCTGCACAATATGGGCATATGTAAGGATTATAAATATATAAAATATGTTGTATGTGTAAATTATTCATACTTTCATAAGATGCCATGTTTGTAGACACAAAAAGAATAAGATATTTTCTGTAATACTAAAATTAATTTAAATTGCATACTATGCATACCTTCGGCGTTAGCATCATCCTGAGTGTAGCAAAGCATGAATGCTGAAAATAAAATCAATTATTGTTTAATCTGGAGTTTTACATTTTACACAGGAGGATATAATCAAATCATATGTTTGACATTCAATGTTTTGTATTATTAATTTTATATGTATGACTTATTAATGGAAAAGCAGGCATATAATCGAGCAAAATATAAACTTGTGTGCATATATTACATGTTACATGCATTTCAAGTATCCCAATATGCTTTAAGTAAAATATATTTTACGATAAATAACAAATCATGCATCTGCAATCAAACCAATCAGATGTCAACCTCTCACATTCGATTGTACAAAGTTCATAATAAATTTCATTTTTCTTCGAGAACCATTAATAAATGATGGATTTCAATCTGATGAAGAATGAATTATTGCGATTTTAGTTGAAAGGATTATTTTTATTTTTAAATAAATATAATTTAGTCGTGAGACTACGAAATTGAGTAAATGAGACATTCTTGAAATTAACTCACATTCCTGGTCAGATCCGTCTTCAGATTTGGCATCATCTCGACTTTTCATGAAGGGAAACCGTCTACTGAAGGACAAGGTCTTTTTTTTCCGCTCCAAAGTTGATTGCTAGAAAAATTTTAAGAAGCCATTATAATTCAAAATAAATATAGACAAATAAAATGTTTAGAAATCGAATCAAATATGTACTTGAGATGGCTGTCCTTGAAATTTGACTTGACGGTCACGGGCTCGCTGTTTTCGTTCCCATCGTCTTTTCGATGGCACTATTCCTATTAATTCAGAATCCGTTGAACCATCAATACCGATTCGTCTAAAATAAAATATAACATATTTCTCACACGCCACAGTAAAATTAAAAATTATATTATATTTCAAATAAAATATACAAACTTTGCTTGCCACCACTCGTCATCGGAAGCATTAGTTACATGCAATATGTCTCCATATCGGAAAGGTAATCCTCGAGATGGTAAACCGTCATCTCTTATAGGATCATAGTCAAAAAGTGCTCTGAAATTTTATCAATCATGTCATCAAAAATATATTTTAGTAAATAATCAAAAGTATGTACATATATAATAATGGAAAAAACTTACCTAACGTATAATGTTTTTTTCTGTGAGGTTCTAAGAAGCGTGTGGTGTTGTTTAAGCTCATTGATACGAGCTTCAAATCTATTATATTCTTGAGGTTTATACATAACGGTAAGTGCGACACGTTGGCCAGTACTCTAAAAGAGAAATTACACACATTTTATAAAAAAATTATCAATTAAAAACACAAAACATGTTAAATTTATTTAAAGCCTATTTCATACTTTTAACGCTTGAGCGGCTTGCTCGTGTGTGGCTCCTATTAAATCTGTATTATTAACTCTAAGTAATTTATCTCCTCGGCGCAAATTCCCACTTTTGTCTGCTGGTCCACCCGCTAAAAGGAATGAAACAAAAATTCCTTCGCCATCTTCACCGCCGACTATGTTAAAACCCAGACCATTCGGTCCTTTATCTAACTCCACCGTGCGAATCGGTTCATCGGGAATACCTTCCGGAGCACTTAGCGTGTGTAATGTGAGGGATGAAGCTCGTGCAGAATCTAACCAAATTAAAACAGTATAAAACATCAACATGTACTATGTACATAAAATCTTAAGTAAAGCTTTCATTTGCAAGTGTTTCTTACGAGTGGGTGAATGAGCAGTTGAAGAGGACAAAGCTGTTGAAGTGGCAGTAGTTGGCTGAACAACGAGCAAAACACGCTCTCTTGTTGCTTTTAGAGCACTCACTGCCTCTTCGTGTGTTATATTTTCTAAATACACATCTCCATTCTGTAAAGAGAAACAAAAAAAAAAAATTTTAACAGTTTTATACAGAGAAATGTTATAATAATAGAAGCGCCCTTTCGAATACATTTTTTGTTTCAATACACGCGTACCGTTTCCATAACTACGCAATATTGTACGCGTATGCGTATGCTATTGTCGAATGCCGACGCTTTCATGAAAACTTTCATATACGATGTTAATTGAATAATATGTTACTTAAATGATAAAAATGTATCCCATGTTGTTTATTGTGTGTTTTTGAATGCATCGTGCAATTTTTAACGATGCACTTGCCCGTTGCCCTTGCCCAGAGAAGTTCTTATCGGACATATGTACGTCGACCACCAAGCATCAAATACAACTGATGCTAAAATTATTTAGGATTGTCTGTGGACAATCGTCACTTTACAACAATATAACGCCTAAAGCCACTTCTATTATTATAACATTTCTCTGGTATTATATGATACTAGAGATTTCACACGGCTTCGCTCAGTATTCATAACATTATTTTGTTTTTTTGTTTTATTAAATTTATTTGAATATTTAATGTCAATCACAAACGAATTACACATACACATACACAACAAACGGTCTTCGTTTTATATATACGACTAGCTGAACCCTGCATGCGTTGCAATGCCACAATAACGCATGCAATTCCCGTTCCCGTTCTCGTTCCCATTTGTCGGAACAACGCAGGCAGCGAACACCCTGGTCACAACGCGAAAACATTTGAAATTATAGCGAATGACACTCATTCCCGTTTTTCCCGTTTCCGTTCCCGTTTTTTTTTTCATAGTAATCTTCTCGGACACGCATACAACAAATCCTGAAAGTTCCATCGTAATCGCTTCAGTGGCTTAGGAGCCTATTCGAGACACACACACACACAGACATTCATTTTTTTATATATATAGATTATTACTAGTGTTTTTACCCGGCTTTGCTCGGTATTTGTAATATATATTAGATTATAAAATGACAAATAAACTCACTGAAGTATTTTTAACAGCTAACAGCTTATCACCAACACGTAATCGTCCATCTTGGTGAGCAGCTCCACCAGCCATAATCTTAGTAACATAGATGCCATTATCGCCAGGAATATGTTGATTTCCAACGCCTCCAGCTATACTAAACCCAAGTCCTGCGCCTCCTTTCACCAGTTCATATTCTATACCGGGAGCTGCAGGGGCACCGTCTCCCGTATCTGCCCCCATACGACGACCAACTCTCTAATGAAACAAAATCATCATTACTATGTTGATATAAAAATAATCCAATTACTTAAATAATGCATCTATGTATATAAAAAGAGTAGTTTAAATTTTATTAAAAATTTGTTTGAATTTTTGCTTTTAAAAAGTTATAGATAATACATTTATGTATTTACTTACCCCATACAAGAGAAAAACATAGATAAAGTAGTATTATACAAAAGTAGAAAATTAATACTACATCCATATGTAAATACAATGTTGAAAATAATTATGAATGTTTCAAAAACTAATAAGAAATCTAAGAAATTTGTATTTCCATTCATGGTAACACAAAAAAATTGTATGTTGATAAGTGCATAATGAATACCTTACGGTACAAATGAAATGAAATAATTAGACAAATATATAAAATAATAACAATATCATGCAAAAATAATTTATTCTGTAACACAAACCTTAACCACCGCATGCCATTCCACAGAAATAACCATGTTCAATAAATAGCAAAATTTACAAAATAGCATACAGAAGAACAAATTGTAAACCATATAAAATTCACCATATGAAAAGGGATGATGATATAAATAAGTCCGACAATACAAACAAATAATTATTTGAAATGAAGATTTGAATATCTAAATAACTATTCACTATATAATAAAAGACATTTTTTTGAAGTCAACTCAGTACGAAAAATATCTCTTTAAAAACATAAGTACATAAAGCAGATACATTTCAGCCTTTCATATTCGGCGACTTTTGCAGTCCTATTCTTGCGACAGACAAATATAATATATGACGACGACACATACATACATACATATATGTATGTAGAAAACAATGACGGATTGGTAATCGACAATGTGCAAAAATCAATCGCTGAATGTGAAGTAGCCGAAAACTGCCAAAAGAAACGAAACCCCATAAAGTTGTACACGAACAGACGACGACATTGACCCACCAGTTTTACGGTGGTGCCAGCTCTCTTGAGTGCATCGACAGCATCTGCATGACAAACGCCGACGAGAGACGTATTGTTCACTCGCAGAATAACATCGTTGATGCGCAATGAGCTGGAGGCTGCTGCCCCGCCCGATATTAGTTTTGTTACGTAGACGCGAGAGTCTCCCGCCACATGTGGATTGTCAGTGCCACCGGCAATGCTGAAACCCAAGCCAGCTCCGCCTGCACGACTCAACTCCACAGTTTCATAGTGCCATCCAGGTTCTTCGTCTGATCCCGCTTCTTCCCCGCCGCCACCAGTCCTACCGTTCACCTGCTTCCACCGTTAGTACAATTTGATGAGAATGGTAAATTAAATTTCGGGAAATCATTCCACAGAGGATCGTTTAATACTTTCACATTAAAATATTCATCGATGATATTTACTTTGTGAAAGAATTAAATTAAATGTCTTGACAGTTTGTATTATTGTACGTAAATGCATGCTAAGAATATTCAAGTTAAATGGTTAAGAGACTTTGATATTTTTGAGATTATTATTGAAGAAAGTATTAAGTTATTAATCACAAATAATTATATTTCTTAATCGGAATTTTAACTTTTTTTTATATACATATAAATGTATATATTCATATAAAATTATATAACATATTAATTTTTACATACAATTCATGCTTAAGAGTTTAATTGGTTTTTATTTTAATTTATTAGAATATATTTTGTGATTAATTCAAAATATATTTTTGATAATCATTTCCATATTTAAAGGAAGAACGTATTAAGTAGAGGAAACTAAATTATATTCATTGAGAACAATCAAAGATATACTAACAGTAATAGAACGCATTTTATAATAGTACGCTTTCATATATGTACATTATTCTAGTATTCAAAAAATGATTTTACTATCAACCATATAAGGAAATAATTAAAATGAAATATAATACTATAATTTAATGTATTAATGATATAACTTTAAGTATACTTTGATTGATCTGGTACATTTTTACAAATATAAATCTATAGCTTATTGATCGCACCTGTTTCATCTCTCCAGCAGGAGCAAGATGGGCCTGAAATATTTAATTCATAGATAAAACAAACCATCAATTTACTTTCATATTACATTTTATAGGATTATTTAAACTTAATACACATTTCACCTATAATATGATAAATATTATTCCTATATCAGCATAAGTTTATACCATTTTAATAATAACAATACATAAAAAATCTTAGAAATTGCGATTCGTTTATTTAAACAATCGCAAAAACGTCAATACTTCAGATAAATAATATAAATTAAATTATAGGAGAAACGAAAAGATATACAATTCAAACATGAACTGGATGTAGTAAATTTACAGAGTATATGTACATACATATAATGTCATTGAATTTGGATAATTAAAATAACAGCATAATTCACAAATAATATAGGAATAAATTTCACAAATATGAACACAATTTATTAACGCTTATCTCATATTTTTATATTTAAAAGAAATTATTGTTTGTATGCTTTGAAATGTAAATTTATCGTGGCTTTATAACACACGTTTTCACTCACCGTGTCCAAATTAAATAAAGACGACACCTTCCTGAAGAGACCATGATGGGTAGATTTCTTTTTTCGTCTTTCGGTCATCTTGTATAATAACAATATGTTACATTACCCACAACAAACACCACCGATCAAGAAGCCTCACACTCGGTAAAGATGACGCTATGGCAAAGAGCGGCATGCGTGTTAGTCACAAATCACATTTCTGTGTCAGTCTCCGGATTCTATATTGCATGCAGCACACCGAAACCTTCAATCAATCACCAGCTTGAGCTTTCCACAACTAAAACCATAATAAAGACTTCCGATTGTTCACCTGATGATGATTCCAAAAACCATGAACAGTGCACTCATTAAATTCGTGATATATAATAAAGGGCAAGAAAGATAAAGTGACATGTTTTCGTACAGATTACTGTTTGTTTTTTTTTTTTTTGAAGATATTGTGCAAAGCACTTAAATTTTATTCATTATTGTGAATATGAAAAAAATGCAAACATTTATTTTTTAAATAAATGTCGCTATTTCTATATTTGAATTAAGACATTTTATGATATAAATATGCCTTAAGCAATATTAAACAAATGTAAGAAATAAAAAGATTGAAATGAAATAAATTCAATATACATATGTACATATGTATATGTTACAGTTGAAGTGCATTTTTCAGTTGTAATATTTTGACTAGTTGGAATATATTCCATCTAACCTGGTACCAACTACCGTTATAGTTTGTGTATTTTCAGTTGTAATATATTTTGACTAGTTGGAATATATTCTGTCTAACCCACGTAAGTTGATTCATATGGCAAATTACATTCCAAGTAGTCAAAATATATTACAACTGACATACCGTTTAATAATAAGTTGTTACCAGGTTAGATGGAGAGGTTAGGTTTTCGTGAAAACGTCATTCGACTAGTAAATTAAGTTGGAAAGTCACATTTTTGTTTTGAACACATTCCTCGAGTTATCTTAATACAGCACTCATTACCTTTATTCGTAATAACTAGCAAATATTAACGCAATATTGAATTCTATCCGAATAGAGCTGTCAAAACTCAACTGTTATATTACAACTGGCGCACATTGTAGAAAGTACATATATCTGCGCTTGTAAAGTTGAATTGTATTCGAATATGAATGACCTAAAACGCCAGTTGGAATATATCACAACTGAAAATACACTTCTACTGTAAGATACATATATACATACATACATTAACTTCATTACCTGACATATTAAATTGATTTGCATGCTATAACAATAAACATTATAAAGTGGAAATATTTATTTTATGTCAGATAAAAAGCTATTTATATCATTTGTTGGTAATAAATAAAATTTAAATTCAGCAAAAGTAAATAAGCAAAATAAAAATAAACCTTTAAAAAGTTATACCGTATTAGATTATAAGTCAAAAACCAGGACTGGCAATAAATAAATTATAATAATCTAACTAAATAGAAAATAAATCAAAACATTTTTATAGCAATATACGGCTATTAGAATGAAATTGAAATAATACTAAATATTTTAATGAAATCTGGATAGTAATCAAATGACGAATTCAAAAAGTACTATCTCAAGATTAGAGTGAAACACATTTATCATACGGAATAAATTGGATGCATTTACATAGAAAAATTATTATTGCCAAACCTGTTTTATAAACTTAGAGATAATGGAAAGTGATAAGACCTTACTTAGATAAGATAAAATTCTTAGACCCTGCATACCTGTAATGTACTTTAAATTGCCCTAAATGAATCGATTGAACTACATAGTCACAAGAAAGCGTGAAAAACAAATAATATAACCTGAATCAAAACACAATTCGTTTCCGAACGAACGTACGTTAGTTTTCATTTCATCATTTCTGGATTGAATTATTTTAGTTCGAATGAACACCAACAAAAATAGACAGTGAAGTCATCAGAAATAAGACTCAAAATAAAACCTTCTGATCGCACACATTGACCAGTTACTCAGTCAAGGTTTAAAAACGTCCATACAATTTTACATACATATATTAGGTACAAAAGTTCTAAGAATTACTTCCAATGTAAAAACAATAGTGTTGCAAGGATATGCAATTTACTCACTATTTTTCGCACGGTCATTCGATATGTGAGAACACACACACACACACACACGTGTAAACTCAATCTGTTACACGAAGGTGTTAAATTGAAATAACTGTTACATGTATAATATGTTATGTTTATCAAGGTTTGCAATAACAAAAAAAAAACAATAATTTCTTAAAAATGAAAAGATCATTAACTATAGTAAAAATTATCCTATTTGTAATGAATATTATATATATATTTTCAGCTGATTAATCGTCTAAAAATAAGGACAATATGAAACTTGATACTTGCAAGTGTTGACATTTGAAATACATAGCATATATGTAGGTTTAGCCTTCTTACAAATCATCAATTTTACATAAATTTAGACGATACTCACACTTCACAATCCGATTTAAAAAAAAACGAACACATAACAACGCATCTAAGAGTAAAGAATATCATCATCAAGCTAATAATATCTCAAATGAGACAAAATCTTTATAGTTTTATACATTTTATTACAACGAAAATTTTTGAAATGGAGACTATCAAGAGACGTAAATTTGAATACGTAATGCAACAACCCAAGACATATCAACTCTTGCATCTTATTATGCAAAGGAACATCTACAGAAGGCTAAAAAACCTGAGGCAATAATTCAATCAAAGCACCGCTGCACTGTTTTCCAGGCAGTCGCTAGCAAAATAATCATCAAAAAAATCATTGCCAACATGCGGTAGCAGATGAGTCACTAGCAGAAGAAGAGAAATGGGGAGACCACTAACAATATTCCATTAAGTAAAAAATACAACCCTTCATATGACGGGCCGAAAACCAGACTGGTACAAGTGACATTTTTAAAAAAAGCTGGTTTAAGTGCTAAAATAATAGCATTTCATATATGCTATTATGTTAGCTCTAAGACCAGATTTTTTTTAAAAATATCACTTGTACCAGTCTGGTTTTCAGCCCGTCATATATAACCGTTGACATTTTCATGACTCAATCAATCATCCCTAATCTACATACTTGGTAATCTCCAACCAAACTATTTTCTCAATTACGAACCTTTCCAAAACCAAACAGACACAAACTCAATGAAATAATAATAAAAAATCGATAATTGATGTCGAACACAACGAAGTGTTACAAGATACGCATATTTACAATCAGTATTGGCTTAAGATACGGTTTACAATATATGGATAAAAACTTATCATTAACAGTATTTTGAAGACTGCAACTTTTCGAATCGTTTTTTATATAATGTCAAAGCAAACTTATACAATAAGCAACAGTATATGACACATCTACTACCGCTTACTATTGTCAAATCTGACTTAACATTGTACAAAACACGCTCAAATCAAAACGCAAAAATCAAAATAGGTCACATCATACATTGAAACTATAGCACGTGAGATTTCAACAGAGCCCATTCAAACAACATCAGCAACAATAATCCATATACAATCATTGAATTCTATACCATTTTGGCGGAATAATCGACACACATCACATTCTAGGCAAGTTCTTGACACGTTCGACTAGTGCAACAATTGCACGTGCACACACACACACACACACACACACACACATACACGTGGACACGTGCCACAGTCGGATTGTGAAGTGCGAGTTGGATATGAAGAGGCAGCCTGTTGAATGTGGGGCGGCTGCCGGTGTGGCTTGTTTACGGCGAGGGGGCGTAACCGTCATCGGCACGGCGGGCTTCCGGGAGCGCGGGGGCGCACGCTCGGGGCCCGCGGAGCACCCCGGGGGCATGGGAACACGCCCCCGCGCCCCCCGGCCGCTGTCAAACGTCAAATAAGATGGGAAAACCGGGACATACCTGGCCGCAGCCGGCCGCTCACTGACTGACGTGTGTCGGCTGTGGTAGCGAACGAGCCGCACCACGACAGGGGTCACCAACATTGACACGCCTCGAATCTGTCCAACAGACGTGCTCATCTGTCATCTGTCACCTGTCATTAGTGACAGTCGAGCCTTCTTATTTGATTGCAAAGCGATTCGACTGTGTATACGTCCGAAATTAGTAAAGAATTGTCAAAGAAATAAAAATGCATCGATTCGAATTTCGAATTATGCCGTATCGGATTTGAAAAGGACGTTGACTTTCGACCATAGCCTGTTTGATGCACTTGTATTATGAAGCTTCTAAAGTGTCAAAGTTCAATTCGGAATTGTGGGGAATTGTGAAAGCTCTCCGGTTGAATAAAACGGGTCTCCGTCACGGGCCCGAATGTGAAACGCCCGAAAAAGCAAAGATCGAAAATCGAAAGATCTTAAGTCGAAAGATAAAAAAAACTTCATCTATTGTTACTACGTACATAGATAAAGTAAAAAAAGGGTGCATGGTAAACGGAACATACTCACTTAATTTGCGCGAGCAGGATACAACAGGAACAAGAGGAACAGGCTTTTCCTCTTGTTCCTGTTGTATCCTGTTCGCACAAATTAAGTGAGTATGTACCGTTTACCATGCACCATATTTTTATCTTTCAATTTTCGATCTTTGCGTTTTCGGGCGTTTCACATTCGGGCCCGTCACGGAGACCGGAATAAAACTGCCGTGCGATTTTTAAAAAAGTCTCAAAGTCGAAATGAATTGCAGGCTGATTTTAAAAAAAAATTTCAATTTCAATTCAAAACGTTCGAGGACAGAGAAATGTTATATTAATAGAAGTGGCTTTAGGCGTCATATTGTTATCAAGTGACGATTGTCCACAGACAATCCTAAATAATTTTAGCATCAGTCGTATTTGATGCTTGGTGCTCGACGTACGTCCGATAAAAACTTATCTGGTTATTTATATTACTCGCAAGATGGGCAAGCATCGGTAAAATTGCACAATGCATTGAAAAACACACAATAAACAACATGGGATATATGTTTATAAGTAAATTGATCGGATTGTATTCCGTGCCTTGTAGCGTATTTATAGAGACGTGCCGCGTAATATTGACAACAATTATTTATTCGTAAGGGCCCTTCTATTATTATTACATGTCTCTGTTCGAGAAGGTATAAAAATTCTCTAATAAGACTTAACTGCTGTCTGATTTTAAAAAGTCTCAAATTATGTACAATTCGAAACCTTTGAAAAGCTATGAAAGTTCTCTAGTTGAAAATAACTTCTGGCTGATATACATAAGTCTCAAATTTCATTTAGAAATGTTTGAAGAATTAAGAAAGTTCTTTAGATGGAATATAGTGCAGACTGATTTAAAAAAAAAGTCTCAAATTAGGATTCGAAACGATTGAGAAACGATTAAGTTCTCCAGTTGGCATATATGTATGTACATATGTACATACATATGTACAATATAGGCTGATTTAAAAATGATGTGGTTGATGATTAAAATCCTTTAGCTTCATATCAGAGACATTTGCTTACCTTAATGAGAGTCAACTCCAATATGTCGGTAAAATATCAAAGCGAAGAGAAAAGTAGAAGCGGTTCAAAATTAGCTCACAAACAAAGAACTATGAAAGTTCTTTAGCTGGAATATCCTGCAGACTGAAAAAGTCTCAAATTAGGATTTGAAACGATTTAGTTGTAAAAGTTCTCCAGTTGGCATGTGCATATATGTATGTATAGGCTGATTTACAAATGATTTCGTTGATGATTAAAATCCTTTAGCTTTTGCTTACTTTAATGAGAGTCGACTCCAAAACTCAGTAAAATATCAAGGCGATCGGAAGATTAGAAGTATGTAGTTCTAAATTACCTCACAAATTTCGGACGTTTAGAAATTTCACCTAACTAACCGAGCAATTAAATTATAAAAAAGCCTCAAAACTCAATTCAAAACGTTTGAGTTTATAAAAGTTCCCCATTAATAAATAATACAATGCAGTCCGATTTAAAAAAAATCTCAAATTTAAAAAAGTCTCAAATTTCAATTCGACACCTTTGAAGAGTTATGAAAGTTCACCACCTGGAACTGCTGTCTGATTTTAAAAATCTCAAATTTCATTTAAAAACGTTTGAGGATTTATGAAAGTTCTCCAGCTAGAATAAACTGTAGTCTGATATAGAACAGACGTCGATATTTTGGGGGGTCGACCTTTGGATCATTTTAGGTTGATGATCATTCACAGTAATTGACCTAGCCTGTAGTATTTGGTAGTTTACATTTTTTTAAATAAATTAATCAGAAACCGTGTGCGTGTCTTGAAATTTTATCTTAGCACAGATAAATCGAAATGGCTCTAAAAAATCGAGTATAAAACTTACGATTATTTCCAAATTGAAATATGTACATCTAGTAGATTAGATTAAAAAATTATAAATGGCATTAATCGGAAACCGTCCTGTTTATGGTGCCCTTATATCAATTTATGACTTAACTTTTGGTTTCAAAGTTCAAAATCAAAATTGTCCCAAAAATAAAATCTAAATATTTATTTTTTGAAAAAATTCAAAATTAGTCTTTTCAGCATCGGCTATTCATATTGACTAATCATACATCATTTAAGCTAAGTCGGCAATGATAATGAAATACGAAATTCTTATTTGCCAATTAAAATTTTCTGACCGATTGAAATCGCGGAAAGGCTCACATTTACTGGAAATTCATAATTAAAATGGCTGGCCAACTAATAATCTAGTATTTGCCTACCACCAAGTTAACTGAAATAAAGTAGAGTAATGAAAAAAATAACCAAAAAAGGACATCTATATATCTTCTGTAATATCCAGTGGTGTCACCCTAATGGTTTCCATGGGTTTCCGGAAACCCGTTGTTAAAAATCGAAAGTTCCCGGAAACCCGTTATTTAATATAAAAATTCATATAATTTTTGTCAATAATTATACAAATCTTGTAAATTTTATGAACTTTCATTTAAGCGCGTGACATATTCAAAACAAAAAGTCTGCAGACATTTAAATTGTATTCAAACTATAACGGTTAATGTAACGCTAGGAAAATGTCAACCAAGCCATGACACAAAAGATAAAACCTCCCTCTTCGTTAGGCATTAAATCCAATATACGATAGAGGTACCTACATACATACATATTAATTATCGTTGTATCCATACCAAAATTTACCTTAACAAATATAATTCCATATTGATTTTCAATCTTCGATGAATTAAGAAATAAAATAAGTTACAATAATATCAAACACATAGTAAGACATGTTAAAATGCTCTTGTACATATGTATCATACATATATTCCTTGTGCACTTTATTGATTCTTGTGACATACATTGCCGTAACGTGCTTACGTTTACCGATAGCAACATGCATCATTATGTTATGCGGGCAAATTGGCTCCGGTTTCCGATAATCTTATTTGGTTTGAGAATCGTCTGATTTATTTAAAAAGTAAATAATGTGAATCAATACATCAGAAATACTTCACAAAAATGTGTAGGACACTCAAATATTAGCCCTACATATGTTCATATATACCTACATACATATTTATTGTACTTCGAAAAACCCATTAGCACGACCTGCATACTGTGAAAACACTCATTCTTGATTGCGCTACAAGATATTGCGTCAAAAGCCTAATAATATAAAAAAAGGTTTTATTATGTTCGCTTTTCTATTCCTAGCGGGAAATTTGAATTTCCGAAGTCGTTGAAAGAAAATTTAGTTTTCCTTTTCGAGACGTGATACTTTCATTTAACGCGAGCCGTAAAATTCTACATACATATCTTAGTTATGGTTGCTCTTTTTAAATCCACGCAATCTACAAAGTGTTGAATAGTTGATTACAAATAAAGAATGCGATTACAAATTTGATTCAAGTCGGTTCCGTTACAACCTTATTGGGATTGAACGCTGAGACCCAAAAATGCAATGCACGCCATCGTCCATATTTGAAGGTCATGTGACATAGTTTGCTTGTTGACAGTCATTCAAAATGAATTAATTACAATTATGACTTCGATCAAAAGTATTTTGACTAATTGAACATTCGTCGAAAGAGCGTTGACGAATAAAATTAAGTAACATTATAACGTTCTCTCCATGCCAGATAAATGCTTTACAAATGAAAAACCATTAGATTGAGAATTTTTAAATTAAAGAAAATTAAAAAAAAATGAAACGTTTTCTCTCTAGTTGCTTTATAAGTAAAATATATGTACATACATACAATAGCAAAAAAACGTCATAAAAATGATTACACAATATTTCGAAAGATTAAGATATTTTTTATTGATAAATTCGTTGAAATTATAAATATTAAAATAAGTAAACGGAGAATTTCGCACATTTATCTACTTATTAATACAGGTGACACCTATTTTTATTAACACGACATCTATTGTCCTAAGTTTTGTATATAAGTATTATTCAAGGCCAATTACAAACATCGATCATAAAAAATACCAATCATCTTAGAGACAAATTTTTGCAGCATTTTAAATATCAAAAAAATTATGAGATGCTCAAAAACTATGAGATGAGAAGCTCAAATTTTGCAAGAAAAATAGGACAGGATTGCCAATTTGTTGCAACCGTTTCCAATTAAGTCAGATAAATTGGCAAATTTTGATAGAAAACGATCGACCACATGGAGTCACATACCCAAGGTCTGGCCAACAATAAAGTCAGGAATAGAAGCCGTGACCAAAAAATCGAAAGCATTACATGCTAACCACTGATCTATGTTGTTGGTTAACACATGGCGATTACGCAAATATGGAATATCTACTCGATTTCTCGTTAGCATGATAGTTCGCGTAGTGGTTCTCGATGGGTGGGATTTTCGAGTGCCAGATATTCCGTGTTCTAGATTTTCGTGACGTGTGCGAAATCGTCACCGAACCATTAAAATTTTATATATGAAACATGCGTACACAATAGTCAAAATTTTCATAGACGAATTTATATATACATATATCAAGCTACTTTACAAAATTATTTTCGAGCACATTTATCAAAACAAAGACAACAAATTATAGTACCGGTATGAAAAAAGTCAACGAATGCAAGTTTAGTAATAAAAGAACATAAAGAAATATCGCAACGGAGATAAGATCATCATCAACTATGTATGTATGTACATATAATACATACATTACCTTAGGGGCGGTCCAGTAAATTTGAACTGCCCCTACAAAGGTCAATTTATCATTTTAATTTATATATGAAGAAAACGGACATTTAAAAACAAATTCGCTGTCAGAACGGAGTCTACTCCACTAAACGACTTGAAATTTCTCGACCCTCGTTTTCTCGACTTTTCGTCTGTTTGAACAGGAGTTTATACATTGTATACAAGTTTTTTTTTTATATACATACATATATGTATTATTTACATAATACAAAGAGGTATAGATTTGTTTTATTACAATGTCCTAGTACCAGATCCCCATTATTTTTATGACTTTTTACAAATCTACATAGGCCACAGTAAAAAAAAATGAAATGCCCTCATGCTCTTGTTTAAGCTAATTTAAAACTCGTGTCACCCTAAGTTGGACAGCCCCTAGAAAAATATCATGTAATATTCCAATCTCTAGCTATGTACATATGTAGACTGCCTACCATTTCTGCCTATAAATCAATCTAACAAGTCACATTCTTTACCCAATAATAATTTTTATATCTATGTACATTTTATCTACTTATGTATATGCGTCAATAATGTTTTACTTATATATGTACAGTATGCATTCATCTAAGCAGTTTTAATCCACTCAACTCATATCTTCGAGCTTTGTCATGAATCTTTAATAATGGAAAGCCCTAACAATCGGAACATAGCTGATCAATAGAAACCGCCTAGTTTTCTTTACCCAAAGGGTACGGAATAACGGATGGACGAGAACTACATAAATGAGACACCAGTCGATATTGAATTAGATATCTTCTTGTGGAGCACCGGCCTATTCGAGAGCTCGCCATGGGTCAGTGAGGCGAGTAATGGTTTCGGACACCTGCCCGATAGGTTGATGTAGGGCGGGTACGGAGGGGAGTGATGAGGAGGTGGGCGGCGAGGGGGAGGGCCGAAAGGTTATATATAGGTCTGCATGACGCGTCACCGCCATTACTGGCACTTGTGGCGTTTTGTAGGGGGCGGAAACAAGCGGTTCGCGAACCGTTACAACACTATTTATAGCGGTCGTTACGTAACGGACTGACCAGGAACTCGGAGCTTTACCAGACGCACACTTCACCCATCTAATGAGAATTAATTTCGATATTATGAAAATTTCGAGACAATCGACGTACATATTGTTATGATTGAAGGTTGACTTTTTTGCTACATCCTAAAGTGCCAACGTTGAAATTTGGTCAAATTCGTATTTTGAAATTCTTGAAACAATTATGGTCAGGGGAACATTTAAAATAGCTCAAGCAGCATGAGTCACTGTCGTAGAATATAAATTGAAAATAAATACTGCCGAGTCGATTTGCCTATCATTTTTAATTTATCTATGTATGTACGTAGTAACAATAGATGAAGTTTTGTTTTACTTAAAGTGAAAGAACCATAGAAGTAGAATGCATAGAATGGTCATTGTTATCAAAAGTATCGTCTGAAAGTGACCCATCGAAGAGAGAGACGGAAAGTCAGAAGAGAAACAAGAGAGAGAGAGACGAAGTTTAGCAAACAATGAACAAACTCCGCCGCGCAGAGTTTTTGTAGCAACATTTTTGGAGGCTGAGAGCGATTCTATGCATTCTACTTCTATGGAAAGAATACAGTAAAATGTAATTCTCTCTAATATATAATTTAGAAAGAGACTTTGTAAGGTTTTGGTGGTAGAATCAAGAAAAAAACTTGTATATTATTTCTTCTTGGAAAACAGTGCCACGGTCATTTAGCACCATCTATTGAAAATAAATTTAATTAATTAATTAATTTTTCTTTTGCTGTTTTATATTATTTATACATATGTAGTTAGGTAGGTAGTTTTTAGTTACAATGGCTGCGTTCACACCAACGATATTACTTACGATATTTTCCATAACCAGTTCCTAAATAGCAACCACAGGTTGCAATATGGGAACTAGATATTGAAAATATTGCTAGTAATATCGTTGGTGTGGACGGCCCCAATGATGAAATTTTCATCGGGTCTGTCACTAGTTATACTATGAAAGTAATTTTTGGTGAAAAAAACAAATCATATTAATAAAAGGCTGTACGTCCGTCCGAAAGAGATACTAAATATATAAATACTAAATATATAGATACTAAATACCTTTTCTTACTAAATTAAGAACGCGTTTCGCATGTCGTGAAGCTATGTGAAATTATCGATTATATAACATAATAATTTGTTTTTTCTGCAAGCACGAATTTTCGTGCACCCGACCACTGGTAATAATTAATGGTAACTTGATGAGAATTGATTTAAAAAATAAACTAACTAAAATTAAACTGGAATAAATTAATAAAATTGTTTATGATTGCTTTAATCCGAATTGATACATTCATTGTTCTGTTAAATAATTATTATTTTTATTTTATGTATGATCTTGAACTATACTATGTAGTAACATGAGACGAATTTCCAAAAAAAACGATACGTATGGTGACTTAAAATTATGTAAACATTTTGATTTTCAGATTTCGATCAGGCGCGGCTCTTGCATAGGAACAAGGTTACTGCAGTACTGTAACCAAACCAGGTATACGCAAAAATGTTTTCCACGAGCCGCTACTGTTCGCGAGCTTCAACTTTTTTTTCCTCAACTAAGTATGTTACAAATGAATAATCCGTTTTTCATTTCATTTAAAAAAAATACACTTTTTTATATATGAAATATAATTATAATTTTTTTTTCAACATAGTGATCCATTACATATATCGCACGAAACCATATCAATGTAAATATTATATAAATTAGAATGATTGAAGTCATTCGAAACAAAAATAAAATAAAAAAGGAAATCGGATATTATCACCTATTCAGCTCATAGTTTATTTTATCTATGTATTATCAGTTTATATTAATTTTCACATTGCTTAGAAAAAAACAACAATTCCAACTAAAAATTTTACCAAAAGTTACGAAATACCATTAATTTTAAACGAATAGATTTAAAAAAAATTCGAATACAATTTTCCGAGAAAATCAAATAGGATATTTTCTTTCGTATTCTTATTGGAATCCAATTGAAGAAAGATCAAAATTTAAATTCAACACACAAATCAAGTTTAATATGCCATCAAAAGATGGCGACCCAAGCTACAATAATACTTATAACTTCACACACACTAACAGTGAGTTTCAGATATCGTGACATTGAGACAATTTCAGACACGAACCAATTGCCACAACTGTCAGTATATATCTATAATAAAGTAAAACTGCCACTAGAAACAACATAGTTTCTGCTATATCAATTTTCCCCTTCAATTTGTAAAACGGCACGCAATATGCGGTCACTGACACAATAGTACATACACATTAATTCAGATACACATGTCATAATTAGAGACGTGGGGTGATTTTAATGAGCGCACCTGTGTCACAAACGTTAACCAAACACTCGTGGAATACCTTCGATTGTACGCATCCTGAAACAAATTCGCGGACGAAAATCCTTGGACAGAGAAACGCCGACTTGGATAACTGCAGCATCGATGAATAATAAATAAGTGGTACGGTGCCCAGATTTGTGAACATAACCAAGTGAATAAAAAGGTGATAAGATAAGAGAATGATTCGAGAAAACAACAACAGGTGCCAAGATCGCCCGAGGGAAAGCTTGGCACAAAGCTCGTCATTGCTCTGGTGACCGCTGGTGCATACTTAACCGTGACACACAACACAATTGCACTGATTTGCTTTTCACACAACGACAACAACATCAAAACTGTGTCAAATTATACAATACACAACGTGTTCCAAAATAACTCAAATACAAACAACTTAGATACAAAACAAAACTCAAGTAAAATACGCACACGTAAAAACAAGTAGAAGCGTGTCGACGAGCACACAAAACCATCAACTTCCAACCCGCAACTGTTCGCGAAACGTCAGCTAACACTTTTGCGTGTGTAATGATATGCTCGCCATCGACAATGCAAACCGTTGCGGGTTAGGTTAGGTACGTCGCGTGGTATAAAAGCGTGACTGGCCGAGTATACTCGGATGGAAACTCACCGTCCTGTCGTCCTGTTGCTGCTCGTCGCTCTCGCGGGCAGGCGACAGCCTCTGGTTGGAAACATTGTTCTGCTGTTGGTGCTGATTCTGCTGCTGCAAAATATGTCATCATCTTTAATATTCACCGATGAAAATATATAAAAAAAAAAGAAATATTATTTCTAATATGTACGTATACACAATAGTAACGTTACATTTCCAATTGAATAACAATACATTTTCATTGCTTTGAATCAGGGCTGTGGAGTTGAAGTTAAAGTCGTTAAAAAGCGATCGACTCACATTCTAAATCACTGTTTAACTACTTTAATGTATGTGAATATTGAACTATAAACGAACATGTATTCAGGACCAAAGGGACTGAAACGCAATGATTCAATTTTAGATCAAATTGACAATCCCATCACGCCAAATGCAAACAATTTATCAGTTTTATGCAGAGCCGTGGCGTGGGGGGGGGGTGCAGGGAGGGAAACTGATTCCGGGTGCAAGATTGAAGGGGGGGGGGGGGGGCAAAACGCGGTTGGTAATATCGGGAATATTTTTTTAGATGATTTTTAAAATATTGATTATTATCTGATATTGTTCTATTCTCTTTTTAATTGAATTTATTATTTTGAATTTTAATTTATTTATTGCGAGTATAAAATTACTAGTATTGTACCCGATGACATATACATGTATCATTGCATGGGTGTTGGCATATTAAATTATTAAATTAAAAAAAAATTAAAGAAATGTGTCATTGGTCATGAGTTCGATCCCCCACGCGGTCCAATTTTTTTCAAATACTTTTTAGATATATTTAATTTAATATTTATATGTAATTGTTTAATATGAAAAAAAAATGTAAAAACCACCTACTTACCTACATATAAACAATATAAAACACCGATACAAAAAATTATTAATTAAATAAATTTTCAATAGATAGCGGTATATTATTTCTAAATTATTTCCGTCTATTTTCATAGCGGAAAATTCGCATCGAACAGTATATGTATATAGAACGTTTTTTCGTTTGTTATTATTCGTATTACATTTGTACGTCATTTTGTTGGAAGCGGTCTAGCTTACGTACACATGTATGTCGAATCGAAACGAATATTATAGTACGGCGAGCGTTATCTCAGATACATAGACACACAGACGGAATAGCGAAATCATATATATGATAAAACGGTGATTTTGATATTTCACTTAATAGACGTAATCGAAAATTGTGTATAAAAAATAAAGAATAGGGGGGAGCTTGTCTGCTCAATAAATAATAAATTCCGCTCTAGCTACGGCTCTGGGTTCATATATAATATTTATTATTAAATTTAAAAGAAAAAATCTCGAGGTAAATTTTTTATATGATCATAAAACTTCATCTATTACATAGCAGTGCGCTCCGTTCCACCGACTTGAAATGTCTCGACACTCGTTTTCTCAACTTTTCCTCTGCATGAATAGAAGTTAGTGCATTGTATGCAAAAATGTTTTATTTTGTATGCATGTCTGAAATATCTTTAATATACAAGACATATTGTGATCATTCATAGAATTTTATGCTATTAACACACCTTTAAAACATTTCAAAAACTTTTAAAAACCAATTCTTACTATATTTTTTAAAAAGTTAGTGTTAAATTTGTAAAATAAGTATTTCACTATGTAAAACATTTTTGCATATGTAAAAACTCGACGACGAGAAACAAAAAAATGAATCAAATAGGAAAATTAGCCCATTTGTCGCATTGGTTAGTGAAATTACCAATGTACATATGGAAATGGTTTTACAAATACACATATGTACATATGAATAAAAATTGGAAAAAAATGACATTTTTAAATTATTAAAATCGGAGTCGGCTCCACAGCCTTGCGTTCACATACAATATACAAATGTATGTAGAAATGAAAGTGCTCAGCTCTACTTTACTTAAAATGCGTCTACAATCAATTCACATTAGATGCAGCCAAATTCATACCAATCGCCAAATATCCGTTAAGTTTTAAATACTTAAATTTAAAACAAAACACTTCTGTTTGCTAGTACAACACATCAATTTTTTTTCCAAATGGGTACTATGCACTATATTTGCGTCTGTTTTAAATGAATCGATTGTCTAATTAATATTAATTCAAGCGGAGCTGGGTACTTTCACGAGTTCGGAACAGTAGTTCAAAATAATATATTGAAATTTTTTAAAAAGCATTGCATCGGCCGGGAATCGAACCCGGGCCGCCCGCGTGGCAGGCGAGCATTCTACCACTGAACCACCGATGCCTGTCGGAGAGTCGTACATAAGATCAATCTGTCTCTGAAATTGCAATATTTATGTACATATCTTGAATAAGTGAAACGTAAAGGAGGTTTGTAAAAATAGCATGATAATATTTCATATCTTTTAAAACAAGGAACAGGTGAAGGTCACGAAAAAAGAACGAACGGAAAAGAAAATAACGAGAGAGCGAAAACGGATCCGTATTCCGTTATTCGTTATTTATCAAAAAGAATAATGGATTCCATGCTCCAATCAAAAAGAAAGCTTATTTGGGAAGCAAAGATTAGAATTTATTTACTTGCTGGATAGCACGGGAGAAAAACGTATTTTCCTTTGGATTATTCTATAGATTACATACCATTCTATACACTATGATGATAAATACACTACGGTTAAATTATATTTTAACATCGAATAGCAATTCAAAAGTATTGTTGAATTAAAACACATAAACATGCTTTTTGATTAGTTTGTTTTTTACAATTTAGATTAAAAAATACTACCACAGAAACAAGCAAGGTATTTCGATATAAAGGATCTTTTGTATGCATGTTCGTATATGAACCATTTTCGATTTCCATCTACGACACGATACATAAAGCCTGTCTTATATGGTTTTTTTTTTTTTTTTTTTTATTTCTTTTGAGTTGTGGATTTTTTATATCTACATACCAAACATTGAAAAAACTAACTTGTTCGTCGTATTCAGATGGAACGCAGCCGTCGTTCTGAAAGTTGTTGACAATACTTTGGACAAAAAAGTCTTCTGGGAAAGCCTGCGAACAAATATCGGTTCTAATACACGAAGGGAGACACTCCAAAGTCTAAACGCCCTCTCCTCGTAGAAAAATATTTTCTTTCATAAGGCGTGGGTTGGAGAGAGACGTTGGAGGACTTTCTCCTCCGCAACAATGTGTAACTCGTTCCCTTTGTGTAAGAGACCCTTGAAAGCATGCGCCAAAGCGCACATAACAAAGCGTTAACAAAGAGGACAGAATTACGAACAAAAAACAACGCACATGTTTCATAATTAATGAAGAAAATTCAAATAAATAGATTTTAAACACATAACATCCATAAATGCTCGTAATTAAATTTGAAACATTAACAAATCTGATAATTATATTAAATACAGATAGCTTATCTATTCAGCTTTTATGCACGTTACAATTTCAAATTTAATCTTGCTAGCATCTAAATAAATATGTATGTGTAAAGAAATTCATAGATTACAAAAAAAAAAAAAAACAAGTAAAAATAATTTTGAATTTTTTCAGTCATAATAATTTCAACCCTTAAGGCGTCCATAAAATAAATTAATCACATATAAAATAAAGTAATCACATTTTTTTGTTATTGCTGATTAACACGAAAAAAATTTAGAAAGAAAAGAAGATCTTTTGAAATAAGCTTTAGACATTAAAAACCAATCACATTTGAATCACGCAATTAAATTGAAGCATGCTTAGAAATTATTTATAAATTATAATGAATTTAAAATAATGTGTCAATGAATTTTTAAAATAATTAAATGAATAATAATAAAATATTTTAAGAAATTCATCGATCTACAAAATTAAAAAAAAACTTACCATCGTCGATTGTTAAACGAAAGCTTAATTTACAATTTTTTTTAGTCTCTGGTAAAAACTTATATTTTAAACTTTGATCCGCACACCATCGCAAAAAATGAATGATTACATAAATGAGAACAAAATTCTACTATGTATGTATGTATATAAGCAAATCCAATGCAAAAATGCATTAAATATTAAATAAGAATAAGACCTATTTGTGTATTTTAAATAAAAATAAAATAAATAAGAAGCTTAAGATAAAATTTCATTCATCTTCAAACAATCGTAACATATTCTAGAATAGATATTTATAATACATATGTATGTATGTACATGCTCGAGTACTGTGAGACTAGCATTGGATGCGAGGTGTGGGTTCAAAGTTAAAATATTCCCAAGGTGTTGTTGCTCGTCCGTATACTGAAAACCAATGGATGTTACTTACATCCTGAAGGGCTGCCACTTCGGAGCTGACCTCCCATTTGTTGGCGATGCGAATGGTCTCTGCGGTCTTCTGCTGTACCGATTTGGAGTCATCGAGAAGGGTTAGCTCGTAAAACTCTTGAATATCTGAAAACGAAAATAAATTCCGTGACTAAAAATTCATTTATACAATGCCTCACACTAATGAAAACCTTTCACCGCGAAAATATCGAGCATACTTACATTGTTTGGCAAATATTTATGTACGCGAAAATTGAATGTAAATTTTAAACGATATCGTGTGTTTTATGCTAAGTACGTATATAAGATATTTTTATTTTGAATTTACCGTAAATATTGTTTTTCAAGTATATATAAACAAAAATACCAGGTACAAATACGTAAAATGTTCCATATTTCATATTCACACACTATACATATGTATAATGCAAAAACGGACTGTTAATAAATTGATATGGTAACCAACAGATACTACTTAGGTACATAAAATAGCTTTTATCACTATTGAACATGATTTGAAGACCTTGTAAATAAGTGCTATTTTTATGGGGGGGGGGGGGAGTCAGCTTAATTTATTATAGAAAATTGTATTGTCATCGGATATATGTTATATACTTATATAACATGTAGTGTAATTGGATCAAAAATTGATTGTTAGAAACCATGTCATCAACAATCATTTAATAATAATAATAAAAAAAATGTACATACATACATACATACGAATGTATGTATGTATGTATGTAGACAATAGAAATTGATTGTATTCATATGTATTTAATTTTCTCTATTATACATACATATACATATGTATGTATATAGAAACAATGACATATTTATAGGTACGTATGAACTTGATATTGTTGCCATTGCTATTTATCTGCAACACAATGGTTTTAAATTGATATGCATAAACATAAATATACATTTATGTAAACCTTTTTTCCATATGAATTCAATATGTACTGCTTAATAATCTTTTGAAAAAAAAAATTTTTGACCAACCAAATCGTAATAAATGCGATCAGACGGTGGTTTCAAATTATACTCGAAATTTTCAAATGGTCCAAACCTTAAATAAATAAATAAATTAAAAAATTAAATTTATTTATTGTTACGAATTTACTTTATTGCATTTATTACATTATTTACCTGAGATTTTTTTATTTACCGGTAAATAAAGGTATACCGGCAGTTGGAAAAATCATTTACCGTTTACCGGTTTATGAAATTGGACGGTAAATTGCAATCCCTAATGTTAACCCATGCAAAAAAGGAAGCTATTGACTCTTGTATGTGGAACAACACAATCTTGTCCCACATTAATACAAAGACGTTTATTGAAAAATACGCCAAACCCAAACATTCAAATATAGGATATTCGGTTACAAAACTGTAAAGTAGGTACGTCTCATGTATAAAGGACTATAATGTTTCATAGAAACTGGTTTTTTTTTTTTGTGTGAATTTTATTTGTTTTTTGGCAATTCCGAGTTAGGCTTATCAGATACCCAATTATCGCTCACTGGAGATGCAAACGAAGAGTTAACCATCAGCTCAGGAATTAGTTGTTGTTGAAAGACAAATTATATTTTTTCCATAACATCATTAAAAAAATAGTCCCTGTCTCGTCATCATTGTATATGTACATACATATATATCGTACTGAAAAATTTACCAAATAATATATTTTATCACATTTTCAATGTATGTAAATTTAAAAAATCAGCACTTTATAGTAAACATTTTCTTATTTAAATTAAAATTGAAAAGGTTTGAGAAGTTGAGACGCAATATTAGGGGGCCGCGATACCGAAAATGTTGCCGAACATTGTATTTAACGATATGTATCGGAAAACAGTAAAAATCGAAACAATTTTACAGACAAAGATATATGTAAAATATACATATATGCACGTAACATAAAAATGTGCGCATCGATCGTTTTCGTAGTTCTTTGCCATTCGTTTTCAACAAATAAAATATACGAAATTGAAAAAATCAATACTCTCGGTATTTCATTTTTAATACCGGTATTACCAAAGGCTCATTTTCGGTCAAAAACCGATATTACCGGTATCGGTACTTTCGGTATTGCAATCCCTATAAGCATATGTTGTAATACGACAGTTTCGTAACGTTGTTGACAATCAATTGGAATAAATCGGCCAATGGAGATTCAAACATACCATCGATATAAGAAAATCCCTATAATAACACAGTAGTACATATAATATAGTCACCATTATTAACCTATGCTTCACCTATATGGAATAACGCCTCGAACACTAACCTTTCCAAACTCGAAATAATACAAAATAAATCCCTAAATATAATTTATAGCACACCCATATATACTAACTAAACTGCATGTCATAAATAATATTCCGTTAATTACATACATTATTAACAAACTAACCAGTAGATTCTATGACAGAATCACTAATAACCAGACACCGGACCCACAGCGCGCCGTCCATTGTTCAATTGTTGTAAATGCTTTGTTAAAGGTTCGCCGAAACTTTTTTTTGCACTCTAGCTTTGTAAATATAGCTAAACCGCCCCGATTCCTGGAAAAAGCACGGTCTGTATCCGTAGTCTACTAATAACCATATCTTGTGAAGAGTCTCGGTGCTTACTAAAGCCCAAAGCACACACTTGTGAAGAGTCTCGGTGATTACTAAAGCCCGGACCCAGAGGGTGCCGCGTATTGTTCAAATGTTGTAAATGCATTGTTAAAGGTTTGCCAAACCTTTTTTACAAAGGATTTACAACAATGAAACAATGAGCGGCACCTTGGCTATCCTACCTCTAGTGATTAAAACAAAGTGTCTATACCCTTCAGGTATAAACACAGATTACCTAAATACAATCTGCTTTAGATCGTCGACTTTATTTATTTATTTTTTTTTATTTAATATACTTGGGGGAGGCGGCAAAGCCGATAGGCCCAAGGGGTTTGAATAAACATATTTTACAAATTATACATATATGCAATAAAAAAATGAGAAAAATTAAAATACATTAAAAAAAACAATATTAAAATAAAATAAAATAAAAAAATATAAAATATATAAACAAAAATGATAAAAATACAGAAATATGATTATGGGAAAGAAGAATCACAAAAATCCTTTGGTTTTAAAAAAAGTATCAAGTTTATTCTTAAAAATATTAATATTAATAGAGGTTACTAAATCGTTGGGAAGACTATTCCAAACTAAAACCACTCTGTTAGAAAATAATGTATCTCTGATCAATTTAAATTTTTTTTTTTAAATTGATCAAAAACTTTAGAGCGTCTTTAATTAATACTATGTATTAGATGTATTATGAGCATTTATAAGAATTGTAAATAGGTTTTTGAGCTCCGTTTCCTATTATGCTGTACATTAACATTAGAATAATATAATACTATGAATAGTAACGAAATTAAATTAAAATTGTAAAATAGAAAATGATCAGTAGATCAGTAGCTATTAAAATAGATATAAGATTGTATATTGTGAACATAATTTAGTAATAATAAAAAGCATTTAAAAATCAAAAAAATATAATATAGCCGTAATATAAACGCAAACAACGACCGCAACATCGATATGTACTGACAAACGAAACCTTGACCGACAACACCTGGCTAGGTAAACCTACAAATAGTATTACACAATAGCGTGGACACAGATTGTACAAACACGACACAATTGGATTCGACCGAAACAAAGTCAGAATCGGAAATTGGGCACGTGACCCGCGTAATATGTAATGGGGGCTTGTTCCGAGAGTGGCTTTCGTCAACGCAACGTGACGTAGACAGAGCGAGATCAGCGTCAGGTCAGCGGCGCCCAACATTTCGGGAGGGGTCCAGGGGGCGGCCTTGTCCCATTTTCCAGAAATAATCGGGCCCCCGGGCCAGTCCGGTGTCTTTTGTTCGTGTGCCGGTGGCCCAGCTCCCTACTCTCCCGAATCTAAATGTGGATGTCGTCGTCGCCACGCTAACATGGAATATATTGCCCGCACGTGGCCGCGGTCTCACGCTCGACTTCCATGCACCGCCATGCTCTTTTGCTTCTCACCGGTCAACCTAAATAATGGCACTCTCTCGTGTGTAACACGTCATTGGCTCAGTCAACTTGAGGGGATGCTGCGAATTCGTGTTTGGATTTCCATAACTTGTGGAGTGGCCCACCTCAACCGTACGACCACAGCCGTTTCTGGAGACCTTGACAAATATGTATTAACCCTTTGAGTGCTGACGTCTTTTCAGTTGAAAGCCCGCCACGCTGAAAAGTTGGCGCCAACATTTCCAACTAGAATTATTTAGAAATACAATAGAAAGCAGGTATAAAAATTGTAGCTAATCCAAACAAACCCTAGATAACTACCGTCGAGGATTTCGAGTTTTGTAAAGGTGTGTTTAGACTCTTTAATATATCTTGCAACAATATAAAATAAACAAAAGAAGTTTATTGTAGAATGTTTGTTTCCAAAACTAGTTCCACCTTCTTCATTGTTGTTAAAATGTAATGCTCACAATCTAACTTCCAAGTCACAATGCAAAATACTCAGCAGTTAGGGATTTCTATCTAGTAATTCTGCTATGGTTATAAATTCAGAAATTCCGGTGTAAACGAGTCTTTATTAACGTTGACAAATGAATGACACGGAACACACGACCCATGTTCAATGCATTTTTTCTAATGTTACCTTTAAAGGTTGTATTCTTGTAGTATTCTTGGTAGTATTCTTGGTAGTATTCTTGATAGTATTCTTGGTAGTATTCTTGGTAGTATTCTTGGTAGTATTCTTGGTAGTAATCTTGGTAGTATTCTTGGTAGTAATCTTGGTAGTATTCTTGTTTACTTTGTACATGCAAAATTTACAACGCCTATCAGCGTTTTGCAGGCCCATGGACTTGTCAGCAAAATGGCGATCGACGTTAGTTAGCATTCAAAGGGTTAAATGAGAAGAAATATTTTTTTTTAATCAATGTTAGGGTTGTGCCTGTTGAAATTTCAACGGGTGGTTTTGATTTTTTTTAAGTTTCGGGGTTTATTATAAGTTAAACACTACCTACCTACATATAAACAATATAAAACATTAATAGAAAATTAATTTATTAATGAAATTATTGAATGGCGCTAAATGCACATGAGATTATTTTCCTAGAGGAAATATTGGTGGCAAACAGTATATATACATACATATATATAGATTTTTTTTTTATTCGTTATTATATTTGTACATTTTGTTGGCAGTGTTTTAACGGTGACGTACATACTATGTACATATGTATCGAATCGAAACGACTATCTTACTACGGTGAGCGTTATCCCAGACACACACAGAATATAATTTGTGCAATGTAAGGCATAAAAGGCTCGGCAGGCAAAAAAAATTCAAATATATTCAATAAATTTATCAGTTTTTAAATTTTGAGGAACAGCATTAAAACAATGTCACTAATTAAAAAATGTTTCGGAACGTGATAGGTATAAATAACGTATAACGAAAGCGTCAAATTGATGCTGAAGTTCCATAAAAAAGTCTGTTATTATGTTATTCATATTCATATTCTTTTGTTAATATTCTTAAATTTTATTTTCGATCTTGACCGCTGGTCGATCTTAAATATTTTTTTATAATTTGAAAGCACCCCTCGTATCGAGCGCCCCTGGAAACCACCCAGTTGCCAATGCATTGCTACGGCACTGCGTAGGACCACTCCACGGCTTACATCAAGATTTGTCGGCAAACAAGTCTGTTGTAACGTCTCTAGATACGAAATTTGTCCCAGCTAGAGACGGACAAATTCTGAATACTTTTCGTCCAATGTAAACATCGATGCTGTTAGGCAGATCTGGATATTTGTAACTTCAAGTTGATCATTTCCTATCAGAGTTTACCAATTTATCTGATTTAATTGTTGAAACGGTTCCTCGCATATTGGCTACCTATCCTCTATTTGCCACCACTGTCTGATTATGAATTTAAATCCATTTATGTATAAAACATATCTAGGCTTAAACATATACGCCGTTTTATTTCAAAAATTTAAAACTTCATTTAAAAACCGTCAACACAAGGTGTGTGTTTTGAAATCTTCCAAACTTCATACAAAAAAAAGTATTTTTGCAAATATTTACATAGATTCAATCTTCCATTCATAGATATCATACCAGCATTTTTTTATTCAAGTTATCGATAAATAAATTGAAGACAGCGTGGTTTAAAACTCGACTTTTTTTCGAAGGAATTGATCGATAATATTCCAAAATAATAATATTCTGAAAAGATTTTTAATCTAAATCAAAACTTATCTGATAATTCATACGCTCAAAGCCAACTATAAAGAAGCTGTATTCAAATTTTTAATTTAATTTATAGAAATGTTTAGGAGTTATGTTTAGTTTTGCAAAGCCTATTAATTCGAAAAAATAAGCGGACTTTCGTAAAGGATTTTTTTGGAAATTTAAGCCGTCCATAACTCATAATTTGAGAAGTGCCTATGTTATATTATTACATTTTGTCACATGACTTAATTAAAGATATATAGTCTATTGTCATAAACCATGAACCTTACCTATACATATGTATATTTAATTTATTTTACATTGAATGATAAAAACATAAAAGAGGTTTGTAAAAAGTACTTTTCTATGTTCAGTTTGAATATGTCAAAATTTGACATACGTATATCTTACATTGAGATATATACATAAATTTCTATACAATATAAGTTAGGCCACAAGTGTCAATTTGGGGCAACTTGTTATTGTGAAAATTAAATTAAAAAAAAACTTTGTCAAATGCAATTTTGTTGTAACATTAACAGAAAAAATCATGTGGTGGCAACATTTTTTGAAGGAAAAAGGCTAGCTATTTCTGGTTTATTAAATTCAATCCTTTTTTCCTGATGTGTGAAAATGATATATAAAGGCCAAAAAAATTGTAGAAAAAAATGCAACCAAGAACAAGATTAATTACACATTACTTAGACGTAATCTGAAAGTTAATTTAAAGTAAAACCGAAAAACATGAAAAACCTTGAAGCTCAAAAGTACATAAGTACCACAAACTTCCACTTGAAAAAATATTATTTTGTGAAACTTACATGTACAAAGTCTTAACTCGATCCATTTAGCTATTTAATCCTTTGAGCGGTGAGTTACTTTTTACATCAAACTTAAAAGTTTATAGTTGTATAATATGTAAATCAAATTCAGTGGCTCTTAAACCACTTTTAAAATCTCATTAAAAAATCCAATTTTGTTTAAAGTTTTAAAACTAACACATTATACATGTATGTTGGATTTGTAGATTAAAAAATTCGGGTGTGAACAACCCATGACTTTATCTATGTATGTATTTGAGGAATATAAGAAAGTCACAAAACAAAATTCTATATTGAATCGTACATACACATTCACACATACCGATTGCATTATGAAATATTAATAGTATTTATTTTCTTTTTATTTTCATCACATTGATACAACAATTATGCTTGAATTTTTTCGTGAAGATCACACATGTTTAACGGGTCCAAAAAAATAGTGAAAGAAAAAACTGCCACTTCCGGTTAAGGGATGCTTATCAATTTTAAACGCTAAAACTTTTAGATATGAAATTTCAGTTCAATAAACTATGTAAAAGGTTTCCGAGAAAAACATAAAAAACCTCGATTCTCTAGAGTAAAAGTACTACTTCCGGTTCAGATAAAAATATAAATAAAATTTAAAATTATAAAGATTATTATTTCTAGTACATGTAAAAACATTTCAGTCCGATTCAGTTAGCAGTTTGGGAGATAATTGAATTCAAAAACTTAGAAAAAAATAGGACACCTACAAAGGGAGGTACCATTTCCAATCAACTTAAAAATTTGAAAAATAATTTACGTTGTGTCGATACGAATTTCAGTAACCGATACTAAGTTTAAATTCGATAGGACTAACGGTGTTCAAAAAATCCCCAAAATACACAGACACACAGCCACACAAACACACACACACACACAGCCACACAAACACACACACACACACACATTTTTTCTAGATCATGAAAACGTAATCAGTAATCGATTCTGAGTTCGAATCAGTCAAAATCTCGAGTTCGAATTTTCACATGATCACAAAACTTCACCTATTGTTACTACGTATATACATAGATAAATTAAAAATGTATTAAATCATATAGTAATCCGTATAAGAATATATGAATGAAGTTGTTAATACGAAATAATTTCAGATTCAGCTCTTCAAATAAAGCACATAATTTGTTATTTCTATTTTGGAAAAAAAATCCACACCGAGGCGAATTTTATCAGTACAAGAATACCTTGTAAAATGCTCTGGATAGATAGTAAAGCTGTCTTATTTGAAATTCGCTGCGTATAGGCTTTCCGAAGATAAGTAACTTCGCCTTCAATTTGTATCGGAATCCCCTTGGTAGCGTCGCAACTTTCAGAGCTAAGGTGTGTCGTATTTTTTGTCGTATTCCACTCGTCTATAAATTTTCACAATGTTACTCCCCAAAACTTTTCGTTACTTCGAATTTCCAAACGAGATTAAAATGAAACGATAAGTGAATAAAGTTTGGTCGAAATTGCTACTCCATGCAACGTACACTGAATTGGAAGTACATAGTTACGACATCTCAATAAATGAAAACTTTTCTCATTATTACAAAAATAAAATACAAAACAACTCCAATAACCTGACTTATCAATGCGTTTTCGCTGGAACGCATTACGAGTATGTACATACATACCTATGTACCTATATATGTATATTAAATAATCAATTATCATCCAAACGAATTCATATCTGAAGTATGACGCTATTAATCTCTGTATACAGTTTTTATGCTGAATGTTTGCCTGCTATGCAAACCTACAGTTCTCAGCATCGAACCACCAAATTTAGTATACTTTATTATGGTACTAAATATTAAATTTTTGTGCATAAACTTTCATTCAATCGAGGGAAGTCGGGAAATTCAGCTATTTCGGAAAATATTATACAAATTTACGTATTTTTAAATTTCGTTCCCTTTAAAATTTCATAGACAGTTGATTTAAAATATATTATACTCTTTGTATAGAATTTTTTATTTACTTTTAATAATATATTCTGAAACAAATAACGAGCAATGTTTAGAGTTAAATTTGCTTAATAAATCAGAAGCTCATGTTTCATGGATCCCTTGATATACATATGTATGTACATAGGTATTAATGTACATATATATATATATATATATATATATATGTATATATATATATATATATATATATATATATATATATATATATATACATATATATATATATATATATATATATATATATATATATATATATATATATATATATATATATATAAATATATATATATATATATATATATATATATATATATATATATATATATATATATATATGTATATATATATACATATATATATATATATATATATATATATATATATATATATATATATATATATATATATATATATATATATATATATATATATATATTTATGAACATGGAGTCTATTGATACATTTCAGCTAGATAGGTTCTACGAACTTATGTATGTAGATGGGAAAAATAAATATTCATTTTCCCTTTCCTGATTGATAGTAACGTACATATATAACATAACGTGTTTCCCAAACAAAATGGGAACAACACGAAAAGACTATAATTGAATTTTTTTTTTAATTAAACTGAAAAGTTCTGCAATAGTCATTTTTCTTCCGTAGAATTCCCACAAGGTACGTATTCTTCCATCTCTTAATTGTTTTTTTGTTTCGTTTTAGATTATTTGAAAGCATTTCAAAAACTAAGTATCTACTTAATTTAAAAATTAACTGATTCAGATTTTTTTAAGCTTTTGGAAAAGTAGTGCTTACTAAAGAATAAACCAACAAACCACATGTCAAATGCTTAGAAAGATATTTCAATAGTATTTGTGTTATTGAAAAGTATTTTAATAACACATTTTCAACTATCAATCACTATAAGTCGATTGAAGATAGTTGATAAAAATTCAATCAACTCATTCTGTCTTTCTGAAAATTGGACCTTTAAAAACTAAAATAACTTCGATACATCTACGACGGAGTTAGAAAACCACATTTTCCGATAATTCATCGAAATGTGATCTCGACCTAAATGGGTTCAAGATCAAAACACACTTCATGCGTTTTTACATAACGCGTGATTTATAACATATGTCGCATAAAATACAAAATATATCCAAGAGGGGGTTTGTTTTCGAGAAACGATAATCGTTTAAATGGGGAACACAGCCGTTACACGACTATTGGCCGTGTGTCGTCGTACGGTGTTCATTGTTCAAGACTTCGCCAAAGCTTCGGAAACTCGATAATATATCTTTAAAGGACGTTTCAAACCCCTACAGTCCCTTCCTCTCTTTCCCTAGATGTGAAAAGGGTCAAATGGTTATTTTATCAAGGCGGAATTTATGAAGGACGTAAACCTTCCGACGCGGGAAATTTATATAAAGTGGCCGAGTTGCATCGCTTCGACATGAAAAATATGTTTCATAGTTTAACAGTCGCAAATTAAATTACATTCAAATTCTATACATGAATATGACATTTAGTTAAGACAACAATTTATAGCTCACTAGCTGAACCCGGCATGCGTTGCAATGCTACTCATCCCTGTTTTCCCGTTCCCATTTTTGGCCGATTTTTTTTAAAGAAACCATCGCGAGCATACACACAATAACTCATGTAAGTTTAACCGCTATTGATAGAATGGTATAAGAACGCATACGTGACAGACAGACAGTCAAACGAACATTGATTTTTATATAAATAGATATAGATTATAATATAAAAGAAAATAAAAAATTACTCTTAATATATGCAGATGTGGCAAAGATTCTTTAAAATAATATGTATAGGCACATTCATATGTTACCTTATTTAGTAAAACTTAAATGAGAGTGAAAAAGTAGCTTAAAGTTGCGAAGGGGTGGAAGAAAGGCGCGAATAGATAGCTAGATGTCATCGCTCCGATCTGACACAAGATTGAAATGTAAATTTTAATGAGTTCATTAATGATTAAGCTCCTCTAGCTCCTCGTATGTCGCTAACATATCAAAACGACCTGAAGAGTGGAAGTGGTTCAAAATCAGATCACAATTTTTTTGACGGGCAGAAATGTCACTGAACTAACAGTGTGAAGATAAAAAAAAATGTATTGGAATGGGTAAAAATTAAAATCAATTGAAAATATTACTGTTAGACGACATAGCCTCATAAAATTTTATTCCGTTGGAAATTCGGAACTATTATATACGTATACAAGAGGAAATGAGAACTAAGCATAAAACAAAACGAGATGAGAACTAAGCATAAAACAAAATGAGATGCAATTAGATTATACTAAATGAGACGTACATATGTACATATGTAGAATGAACCTGCTATCGTGCAAGCACGCAAGCCCTATCAACGGATGAAAAAACTTTTAGTCAAAAACAGGGCCGCCGAGAAGAATATTATACATAGATATATGTACATACATATATATGCGAAAAATCTATCAGAACTAATAGAAAAAATTGTACATATATGTTAAATATTATTATTTTAAATAATTGAATAAGAAAACATGATATGACAGGTACGATTTCACATGGACACAAATAATGCGCGGATCGAAAAATAATGAACATTTAGTATTAAATAAATATATGTATTTTTTTGTGGAATAATATAAAATATCAATATCGGTCAGTCGTACGTCCCGACACGTGGCCCCTCGAGAGGTCCAGACCCTGGAACTTTACCCCAGCTCCCCCCCCCCCCCATATCGTCGGCCTTGGTCCAAAGTATGAAACGTCTTTTCTTTATTGATTCAGTAAAAAAATCATCCTTAAATAATCTATTAGTGAATTTAAAATGTGCATATATGAAATAGTGTAAACAAAGTAGCGGTTATAACTGTTCAATTTACATATGTATGTATAACCTGTGAACTTAAAGTAGGGGAGGCGAGCAGGCTCATCTGATAGCCAGCTGTCATCACATCGATCTGACAGGATTCCAATACAATTTTTAATGATTTCGTTAATGATTGAATTCCTCTAGCTCCATATTGGAGAAATTTACGAACTTTAATGAGAGCTAGACTCCATATGTCGTTGAAATATCAAAGCGATTGAAAGAGTGGAAGTGGATCAAAGTAACAAATTTCGGGCGGTTAGGAATTTTACCTAACTAACCAAATGAAATTAATAAAAAGCTAATAAAAAATTCGGATGTGATCAACCTATGACTTTATCTATGTATTTGAGGAATATAAGAAAGTCACAAAACAAAATTCAATAATTAAATATATGAACATACATGTTCACACATGCCGGTTATGAGAGCATTTTCGATACAAATTGAGCGCAAATGAAGGGAAACTTACACAACACAAAATTTTTACTTCCGGTTGTCGGATTTTGTAATTTTTTTTTATTACTTAAAATCACTATCAGTATTATACACAATAAATATTAAAAATATTAAAATAAGGGGTCGAAAAAAATAGTGGAAGAAAAATCGAACAAGAGTAAACTGCCACTTCCGGTTGATGGGTGCTTACCAAATATGTACATAATTTGGTATTAAATTTAGACTTCTAGATATGAAATTTCAGTTCAATAAACCAAAAGGTTTCTGAGAAAAACATAAAAAGCCTCGATTTTCTAGAGTAAAAGTACTACTTCCGGTTTCGAAAAAAATATTGGGGTATATAATTTACAATTTAAAAGTTTTAAAAAAAGAGGACACCTATAAGGAGAGATACCATTTCCGGTCAATTTAAAAATTTGAAAAAAAATTACGTCGTATCAATAAGAATTTCAATAACCGATACTAAGTTTCGGTTCGATAAGTCTAACAGCGTTCAAAAAATCCCCAAAATACCCTGACACACACACACACACAGTTTTTCTAGATCATGAAAACGTGATCCGTGATCGATTCTGAGTTCGAATCAGTCAAAATCTCGAGTTCGAATTTTCGCAAGATCACAAAACTTCATCTATTGTTCTACGTACATAGATAAAGTAAAAATGATTTCGTAGAAAGCGTCGCAAGTGTTAACTTTTAAGTTGTAAATATGCACATTTAGAAAACTAGAGATTGTATACATGTTTTTATAGATTCGCGATATGTTATCTAACATGCGTAGGTGATGCTGTCAAACATTCACATATCTGCGACACTAATCAACCGTCGACACAAAGCGACACACGAATATCGAACACGCATCGAAACGTAAGAAGTCAAGCGGAATTTGATAACTTTCCAATGCAACCAGTGGGCGTCGCCATTGTGATATCACTAAGATAAAGCGTTTCTTTTCACATTCTGTCTAGACATTCCCATTTTTAAAATAATTACACTCATACTCACAAAGCCCGAACCATGCATGATTAATAAATATTGTCAACTGAATAGAACCTATAATAAGACGTATACAATACAAAATATAATAGCCGTCGTTTAGCGTATGTATAATAAATGGGGACACAGTAGCAATTTTGCATTTTTGAACATAAGTAAATACATATTATGACAACTAGATAATCATGTGTTGTACATAATTCCAATTGACAAAGCATCAATTATTTAAATCAATCTCACTTATCGGTAACACCAAATCCATATAAGATACTTCGTATACACATTTTCGACATTCGATACGTCGACCACCATGGATCATAAACGTGTGAAGATACGCGAAGCACTAGATCTGAACTTGGCGATTATGACAATATCCGGAATCTGGCCACCGAAATGTTTCGACAACACGTGGAGAATTCACGCCTACAGAGCATACTCCATTATGGGCGTCGGGTTTTTCTACATAGTGTTCATGCTGACGGAAATCATTAATATGATAGTGGTAAAGTATACTCAGCACATAGCTAAACTCTATATACAAACATACGTATAATATACTATATCCAATGATATACTAATGTGTGGCATTGAATATTTTACGATGTCAGAACATGTACTAAAATAGCCGAATGACTTCGTCCTTCGGTCGAATCCCTACATTCGCGTTTGGGAACCAGTGACCTTTTCGTATTATACATTAGGGCTTTGAACGCACCGTCAGAGGCGATATTATTTCCAACGAAGCGTAATAATATAACGCATTAAACTTTTTCTTTGACAGGTATTCGGTGATATGGAGAAGACCGTGGAGGCTTCGTTTCTCCTGCTGACTCATTTTTCGCAGCTTCTGAAGACTATTCTGGTCGTCGTGTTTAACACGAGAATCAGAGACATCGTCGAAAGGTTGGATGGTGAGATATTTTGATAAAAAATCGTCTATTAAAAATACTATGTAAATGCTTTGAAGCCATTTTGATACAAGTTAGTGAGATTTTAACCGCTAACGTGATGAGAATCGGGTCACGAAGGCGAGAAAGAAATCCGATAATAATGTTTATAATACCCACAGCATCGTTTCAAGAGATTTTATTTATATGAAAGGAATTACTTTAGAATGTTTTCGTAATACCAGCTTTAGTGTGAAAATATCCGATGTATAATAATACGAAGTGCGAAAGTGGAGATATATGATATTCTTCAAATAAAAACAATGAAAAAAGTAACAAGAAATAGCATTTAACTATCAAAGTATTGTATTTCATTTTCTTAATACACCTTTTTTCAGTATTATACAAAGCGTTCTTAGCATATGGTATTTGGTTAGATTTCGTTAAATTTTAGTTTTAATTTTCGAGGGTATGTGATTAGATTTATTTTTTAATTTCATTATAATTTAAAATTGAGATTTTCATTAAAAAACGTGTTTTATATGAAAATTTTCTGTGATGACTGATTGTTTTCAATTTGAAAATATGTATATACATATTTACTATATAAACTTCGAATAATTTAAAAAAAAAATGACTGGCAGAGTTTATTAATTTGAATAAATAGTGTAAAGGCTTCTATCGCATGACGTACAATATTTTCATATACATACATACATACATAAATGTGTGCACAAATATGTATGATCTTTCCGTTGATTAATGTTAGATGTTAAAAATAAATAAATTTCGGGATATTCAAATTATGTTTAGGTAACAGTATATTTTATCAAAATCATAATTTAAATAAAAATGGTGATTTTTCAACAATTTTAAATTTATTTCATGTTAAAAAAAGAACAATGCACAATACACTGTTAACCTTTCATAGTGAAAGTTGATTTGTCTCAAGATTAGAGGGGGTCAAAAATGGCACGCGAACGGAATCCGGTAGCTTTCATTAATTTGGCGTTTCATGCATTCATCATTACATACCTCCTTTATTAACTTTTTCTTTCCGTCTTGAAATGAAACAATATAATATATCATAAACCTTCATACTCAATTTTCTTTCTTCTTTATAAGATCCAGTGTTCAATAGAGGTAAACCAGAACATCTTCCGATGATTTTAAAAAGCATGAACATTGTGAAAAAGGATACGCGCCTATTTCTAACAATGGCGACATTGACAGTACTACTCTGGGCTATTTTCCCATTGCTGGAATTGAATGATAGACAACTTCCACTAAAGGCATGGTATCCTTTCGATATCAAAGAAACTCCCATGTACGCATAATATCTATTCTATACTATACATTTTATACATTTTATAGAATATAAGGTAATTTAATACACACATATGCACAGTGGAAATTTTCCAACCGTATTCGCGGTTCCCTGGAGCGTAGTGGTTTTCACTCATTATCATAATTACAAAACTCATTTTTAATACATGAGTTCAAGTTGAGTAATCGTGTTTAATTCAAGAAGTTTGAAAACCTTTAATACCTAACCTATCCTACCTTATAAATAAAACAATATTATGCTTGACTGCACAAAGGCTCTTTTACACGGTTTATATTAGTTTCACTTCGTCCAAAGTAACAGTAATAATGAAAAAATAATAGTAACAACCTTTGTTTCATTTCACGATCAATACGAATTCGAATAAGCTAACAACACGCACCTTGCAATTTATTATAAAATAAAATATAAAATTAATTAATGTGAAAAACAAACACGAAAATGTCACATTTTTCTTTTAGTTTGTTCAAGAGCCGTGAAAATTTCGATTAATCAAAATGGTAATTCAGATTTCAGATAATATACCTGTATCAAATAATTTCCGGACTAATGAACGCAATGGTCAACATCAGTATGGACACACTAGGGTCAGGTATAATGGCTTTGACTGCGGGACAGTTGGACATATTGAATTACGAATTGTCTTTGCTTTGGCGACCAAATGGAAAAGGTATTATCATCAGATATATGTATATATGTATGTACATACATATTATCAATGGTGTACCGTGACATTAAAAACAAGGGACTAGAAATTGGCAAAAAAAAAAAAATATATATATATATATATATATATATATATATATATATATATATATATATATATATATATATATATATATATATATATATATATAAAAATATTTTTAATTTTTGAATTTTAATAATCTGTGTTGAAGTAATGAGGATAATTTTTCATTTTTGTGCCAAAAGAAATATCGTAAATACCTTACTTTTTACTTACCTCCTTTACGTTTTTTAATTACATCTTGTTTGTCTTCAAAACTTAATCTTCTGAATGATTTGTCGAAGAATCGATCGAAAATACAACATTGCAAGACCTCGTTATTTGTTTCCTCGCACTCCGCACTGATTTGTTCTGAGTCGAGTTGAAGTCGAAGAATCATTTCGTGAGTCGAGTCCTTTGCCATATTTACACTCAAGAAGTTCTGTGTGAATATGTGTTTTTTTAACAAAAAAAATGTTAGAACGACGTTTCATAGACACAAATTAGAATATTCTTGGTGAAAATTTCATAAATGCTTGAAGAGATGAGTAAATTAAAAAATGTTTCATCTTTAACGAAACACCTATACATAAAAATACGCCGGTACCGCGAAGGGAATAGAATTGAGACGGCGAGTCCGTGCAAGTGAACGACGCGGCGGACCATACCATAACAATCCACTACCACTACTACAAAACCGGTTCCAGTTTCTAAACTTCGTTAATCCCAATAAACCTAGTCCTTCTAGTCCAACGACGGCACGCCACTGATACATATATGCAGGGCTATTTTTTCCATGTAACCCGGTGGAACGGCGTTCCGAAACCTTTTTGTCTCAGCATTTTTTATGTTTCAAATGAATATTCTATACAATATAATTTGAATATAATCTTTTCCAATAAAAAACTTGACAAGAAGTGAGTTCCGGCACCTCTTTTTTTCAAAAAAAAAGGCCTGCGTATATGTATATATACATATACCAGGCGGAAGTATATTAAAATTTTCTCAAAACCTTGGCGGAAGTCCAATATCTGACTTAATTAACCAATTGTTATTACTTATTTTGATTCGATATGTCCAGAATCTCAGAAAAGAAAAACAAACGTATTATAGACCACCGGTATTTTTAAATATTGTATTTAAACATTATATATAATGATTTGCAAAATGAAGAAAAATGGACTTTTTCAAATACAAAGGCTCATACATATCTACGAAATTTAGTCATTTTTATAAAAAAAAATAAAACTATGTATTACAAATTCATATACATACATATGCTACAGTATTTACTATTATATTTTATAACTACACAAATGTTACATTTAAAAAAAAACGTAAATATCAACCTAGTGATAAATAAGTAAATATCGACCTAGTGACTGTAATGACGTACATACTTTAACCTATACTGTTTCAGATAGTGGATACATGTTACAAAAACTAAAGGAATGCATAAAATATCATCAAGAAATTATAAGGTATGGACTTTGAACGATCTAAATATTATGAAAGTGTGTTACTTAGTTACAATCAAAATATTAACATTGGCTTAAGCTTCAAACGAAAATCACATTTTCTTCGCAAACGGCACAATGCGCAGCTTTTTCAAGATTTTACAAATAAACATTTGCTGAAATGATTCTAAAACTTCACAGGTTTGTCGTGGATCAAGAATACGTATTTGGTTACATGTATTTGGGTCAGTTTTTGGTGGCGGTCATTGTCATATGCGTGTCTGCATTTCAACTTACTTTGGTACTTATTTTAATATTACTTTTCAATTATTTAAATATGTATGAACATTCAAACCGCAACGCAATAAGTAGGGCGACATTTGAAATTAATTTCAAACAAAATAAATCCTGTTGTACTAGCAATTAGTGTTACGAGCTAGAAACGTGTTCAAAATGTTTCTTTGATCAACTTGAATTAAATTTATAATGTACCCAATATGAATGTGTATTATATCTAGAATATACGGTGGTTATTGAATTATAAACGAAAACACCACATACCAACTCATTACAAAGTAACGTTCTTGAGTAATGTTCAACCTAACTTATTAAAATTTCATATACAGCACATATACGTTCACATACATACATTAATAATCTGTGCGCTATAATTAATTAAAGGTTTGTTTCAATATTCTGACATAAAATATAAACGGACTTATTTTATAAACTGAATTCAGCCGAATTTGGCCATTTAATGGAAAACCTAGTTTTCCTTTTGTATGGGTACTTTATTTGTTTGGTAAATTTAATAAATTTGGTATATTATTATAATATTTAACAAAATCAAATCGTATTTTTCACCAAATCTATACGGCACGTATGTATATATGTACATATTATACTCCGCTAATGATTTTCTTTAAAACGCTAATTAAAATTTATTTTTATTTAATACTAGTGGTTTTACCCGGCTTCGCTCGGAATTTGTAATATAAACCGCTTAAACATGGCAAATCTAATAGTAAGCATTTTATTAAATTTATTTGAATAGTACATATGTATGTACATACATACATACATACAAAATCTCTTTCGAAATTATATACATATAAGACCTGACGGAGACTGGAACCATCACCTTATTTTGTAAAAGAGATATTTGTATGTACTTACACATTAAGGTCCGTTTATATGATCCATTACTGCACGGAAAAGAGTACTTCTATTCATACTATACAGCACCGCCTATTTTCGCTCATATTTGTTTTGGACGAGTGCAAATCAAAATCGGCTAACATAAACATTACGGAGCGCGACGATACGGCGCAATATTGCTTTCTTCGTATCGTCGAGTCAGTATTGTCACAATATGACGTTTTCAAAAATATTCATACGCGCATGCGCAATTTCTTTAGTACGCGTGCACTCGCCACTATGACGTCACGACAAGCGTGAATATTCAATTTTCACAGAGGCCAAAGAAAATCGGTTCAGCTTGATACTTTTCGGTCACATGTACTGCTTTATAATATGAATAGATGGTGTCGGTTACTGCTATTTCAGATACGCAAAATATACTAAACGTATAGAAAGGTGAACTAAATGTATTAAATAATATTTTTCGTACTGCTTCTTACGTGCAGTTGCTGGCTTGAGCTGTACTGGAATAAACGAACCTTTATGTGTGTTCGTCCACCATGCAAATCCACACTTTAAACTACTAAATTTGACACACTTTAAAATTTCATCCTCTTACGTAACGCCGTACATTTTTCAGCTTTGTATTAGTACCATTAAATAATACATTTTTATTGATTTTAAGATTCCGATATCGATCAAATTTGTCTCGATGATTATATACCTGATGTGCATGCTGATGGAAATATTTCTATACTGCTACCATGGAAATGAGATAAGCATTAAGGTAAAAAAAAAGAAACAGTGGAAATTTGTCAACATTAATTTCATTCTCCGTTTTCATAGCTTTAATCGTTTTGTAATTTAAAAAATAAATAAAATGAACGCTTCTCTGTAGCCTTTTTCGAACTAGTATACATTCTTATGCAATATTCAATGGCACGTTTTGGAGACAACAACCTAATTTTATTAGTGTGTACGGGTAGCATTGTGTTAGTCTCACGAGCACTGTTGAATATTGCATGAGGCGGTAGGGACACAATGGAAAAGTTACAGGAAAAGCGTTACGCTTTCCATAAAATAGCCGAAACGCGGGTGATCCTATACACGACTTTAATTTTTACCAAGAAATAAACGGATCATTTTCGACTTTATCGCTACGATGTTTTCATATACATATGTAATATGTAATTCGGCCATCTACGTACATAAGTACCAATTTTCGACTAGCATTTGTCAATTTCAAATGACTAGAAGATAGTCCAAACTAAGTGGATCCACGTTCAATTTTACGCTTGACCTCCCGTTTCAATTCCGTTCTGTGCCTGAGCGTACTAAATTCATCCTTTCTATTGCATTCAGATATAAATGCGAATAGTTGTATAATTTCGTCGACAAAGCCGAACTGTTTGGGAGCTTTGAGAATGTGAATTTATTGAATTAATATTAATCAAGAATTTCTTTAAAAATTCTTGTGTTTTTATTCACATATTGTCATGACAACCAGCTTTTTAAATGGATAATATTATTATTTCAAAAAATTATTTATAATAAGCGATAAACCTATTTTTTGATACATACAATACGAAAGATTGACATCATAAATCATCATTAGGATTTCCTGTAATGCTACAATGGTCCAAACTTTTAAAAATAAAATAAAATAAATCATTATCCATTAATGTGAACTTAAATGTTTGATATCGAAACAATGTATTATTTATATTTGCACGTAGTAACAATAGATGAAGTTTTAAGATCATGTAAAAATTTTACCTCGAGAATTTGTTTGATTTGAACTCAGAATCGATCACTGATCATGTTTTAAAAAAAATGAATGTACATGTCTATACACAACCGGTATGCATTGCCGGTTTTCTGTAAACCGGTTTATCGGTAAATTTGGTTAAATTTCCGTACCCAATTCACGTTCAATATCGGTAATTTCAGTAAATTATTTTTCACTTGTTATATCGATATGATCATTTTTGAACTACGGTATTTGCAGAAAGCAACAATGTCGAGTGTTTTATTGTATGGTTCGTTTACGTAAAATTTTATGTGACTTTCTACGGCTGAATAGCAAAAGCACACTGCACAGTATTGACCGTTAAGGGATTCGAGTCCGAGGTTCGATTTGATCATTTTTAATTAAATGTCATCAAGGTAAACTTTATTAGTTTCCTTTTGAAGTCTCGGGAGTCAAGTTGTATCGTCTCTTCCAACATTACGTCACTCTATTCGTCAATCAATAATTGATCAAAATAGTGGTTGTTCTTTATATTGGCACAACATTGACACTAAAAACGTTTATATTTATTTATTTATCCATTATATTTTGACCAATACCATAGGTGCCACTACAGGTTGCCCAAGGCGACACCTATGGTCAAACTTTTGTACGTAAGTACCAAACACCATCATTAAGCATTATGATTACACACAAAACATGAGTTGAAAACACTGTCCGACAACCCCTGCTACTAAACTCTTCCACTGCGGAAACCGCCATAGCAGCTCCGTCATATGTAGAAGTTCATTTTCCCAATTAATCGAGCAAAACTAAAGAGTTGGTTGCAATGCGCCTCAATATTACTGCTGCTTCACTCAGTTCAACCAGGAAGGTCGACTGTCCCGACATAAATTTTATTTCCGGTAAACTGGTGGTGAATTTATTTTTTATCGATTTACCGGTAACACCCGAACCCTGTGAGTGTGCGTGTTTTTATATTAATTTCACCATATGTACATAAATATAATATGTTCGGTTATTTCTTTTATTTCATAGAACATGAACACTCGCCTTTACAATTCGTTCCAAAGCGACGCGTGCATTTATACATATATAATACAGTCAATTCAACATATAATACTTGGAGAAATTTTGCAGAATTTTATAATCAAATTGGCGAACCTCAATACGCTGAATAACTTAAGATTAGCAAGGGAAAATAGGGAAAGAGATGTCATTTTATACAGGAACCGTTTCAATTAAAATCAGAAAAAAATGCAAACTCTGAAAATAAACGATTGACCTGAAGTCACAAACCAGGGCTGGCCAGTAGCGGGACTTTAGTTGGACTCGTCGTGACCACTCTGCTCTAAAGCATACTATTCTAATCACTAGTCCACGCCGCTGGTTTAAACTGGCGAAAAAGTTATTTAAATTGTGTACATACAAATGACTTCTGCAAACATATTTGGAGATCGAAACTGTATCTAATGAAAAAAATTAAGTAAGACCGAATCGAAAAAGGGGTCATAATTGACTTTATCAACAATGACGACGATCTGACTATACAGCAATACTCAGCATCGGATTATCTTTTATTTACAGAGCAAAATTTGGTACGATTACGTCTATCGAATATATAAATGAACTGGCAACTGACAGGTGAGACCTAACTTCAATATAGATTATATTTATTTATTTTATTTTATTTATTTTTTACATAGATATATATCAGGAAGGCCTGACAGGTAGACCCTGATTAATTACAAACATTGCAGCATTTTTATTACATAAATCACTGTATTTCGAGAGGCTGAAGAACACGAAATTAACAATTAATTAATTAATCTATGGATTTAGACTTGTACATAAATGTTACATACTGTAAGTACATCGCCAGCAGTATGGCTCAGTGGTAGCGTGTATGTTTAGCACCAAGTTATTATTGGGTTCGAGCCCGCTATACTGCTGGTCAGACTTGGGTGTTTGTTAGTCCAAGTTGATCGTTTCTTATCAGAGTTTGCCAATTTTACCTGATCATTGTTGAAACGGTTCCTTAAAATTGACAAATATTCTGTATTATGTATGTACAATTTGTAAAAAATTATGTAGAAATCTAAAATCTATAGATGTCTCGATGGATTAATTCTTTAAATTAATTAATTGTTAATTTCGGTTTCTTCATCTTCTCGAAATACAGTGATTTATGTAATAAAAATGCTGCATTGTTTTAATTAATTGTCCAGGAATACGCATTGGGGTCTTCCTGTCAAACCTTCCTAGTATAAATCTATGTACATATGTAAAATAAAAATAAATCAAATTCAGATATTTGTGACAGCAGGTAGGATAATGTTTGCCAATTTGAGGAACCGTTTCAACAACGAAGAACAAATAAATTGGCAAACTGTGATAAGAAACGATCGACTTGGAGGGACAAATATCAAGTTTGATATTCATGATATTTAATAAATACGAATTTAACCCCCAATGAACTTCAATAGCACAAGTATCCGAATTCAAACACCCAGTATCTAGCGTATACATTCAGAACTATGACATCGTCCATATCCAACTGCACAACGTATAGCATTACAAATCAATTCGAACCAACCCTTATATTATATATGTATATATGTACATACATACATACGATACATTCAACGAAGAAGAGTCGAACGTAATTCATGAGTTTGGTACGAGGTCCCTGACACTTACTAGTTTGTCCCGGTCTAAGATCTATTTCGGACAGCCCGTTTCCAAGCTCTATTAAACATTTGGCGCCTGTTATTCCACATATACACACAAAACTATCTCCAATACCGAGGTGTTTCGATTTCAACAATGTTCGTACGACCAGCACCTACGTATATAAATACCTACTATACGTATGTATGCATGTATCTGGTACTATATGCCTATTGATCGAGCTTTCGTTGCCCACGGACCCGTCTCCCTTCTAACGTCGAGCTTTCGCGGTGATGTGAGCTTTGGATGCGATTCCACTCTAATATGCACAACACAGGTGCTCCAATTTCAATATATTTCGTCTAATAAAACATCACACATATGTACCCACCCTCGTCTAGCTTTTCCAAAAGCTCTGCCAGAGCTTCTAGACTGAACTTCGTCGCAACTTCTGGGACGGAACTTCTTGAACCGTCGTGGTTCATCTCCATGTGTTTTTATGCAAACCAAGCGACTTCAAATAAATAAACCGCACTTCTAAAACTACTGTTCTGAACTGACCGACTCGACATCCATCCCACCACGCCAACTATTATATTAACGTCTACTATATGGCTCTGCTGTATTGTATATGCATGCATATACAATACAGCAGAGCCATTCTCCACTTGAAAGCATTTCACAAGAGATATCATTCTCATATATGTATGTATATAGAAGTGTACATGTAATCATTTTTTTTACTTTTTTAATAATAAAACATACCTTACCGGACTAATGTGTTCCACGCTGAAACACACAAAGGGTTTATGAGCTTACAGGGCACTTTGTGCGTTATTGATCCACTTTCATAAGTAAAAATTTAGTTTAGCTTTCCTAATAAAATTGTGTAATGGTGGTTTTTACCTGAAATTTTATACGGCTTTCAGTGTATGTATGATACTATCAACGTGCTACTTGAGCACGTTTTCTGGTTAGGTAGAGATTTATAGCTCAATTTGTTGTGTAATAGAAGCTTGCACAAATATAATGCGGGGTGTTAACATTCCGAATTTTATTTCATTTTTACTATTATACATAGATACGATAAGTAGCAGAAAAATCGATTTATGTATTCATTCATACCACGCTGTTAAATATGAAGACATTTATTTCTGTCGAATACGATGAAATTGATATTTATATTTTAAGATGTAATTAATAACACATTGGCGTCCATTTCAGAGCGTGGAGATTGTGAATTCGGCAGCAAAATGTGGATGGTATGAAGAAAATTCAAAGTTTACAAATACGCTAATGTTCCTCATGCAGAGAGCACGAAAACCTCTTCAAGTCTCGGCTGGAAAACTCTTTTCTTTATCTCTGAGCACTTTTGTCTCGGTAAGAAAATGGAATATATGTACATTCATTTATATCATAAAACGGAAATAGAAATTCAAAAACATGCCGCCAATGTCGTACAATGAATTTTCACAAATAATAAAACGCATATACATATGTACATATATATGTATATGTACATACATATGTATAGAGGTACATTTTCTATCCGTTCGCTTCGAAATCAATTTACATTCACGAAACGAAATGAATACATTCATCATTCAAATGAATTTATGTGTGTATATATTTGAGCGCGTATTTTTTTCTTCAAAATAAAAAATCTAATAAGCTGAGCTTCGTCAAGCTATTATAAATAAACATTGATCCAATAAACATTAATCTACAATAAATAAACCGCAATTTACTTGATGTCATTATTAATGTTCAACCGGAATTTTCCAGACGAACATACACACATACAAAGTATAATGTGACCACAAAACATATAAACTATTGGAAAACGATAAATATTAATTTGCGCTTCGTGAAAATGAGATTTATTTACGAATTTTCCGGTCAAAGTACTAACATTTGTTCACACAAACATACATATCATATGTAACATATACATACATATATGTATGTATGTAGATGCGAACTTTTAGCATATGTATGTATGTAGATGTGACAATGTAATTAGTTGTAACTGCACTAATCTTTATGCTATTAACTGGATTTTGACTATTTGAAACGTATATCAAATAATGAAATTTTCATACAAATTATCGTTTTCTTTTTCAGATTTTGAGATCATCCTACTCTTACTTCACATTACTACAACACATTCATAATGAATGAATTTATTTTCAAAACTAAGTAACATCTAGAAAATTTCATTCAAGGATGGCCAGCACGTGAACCATACAGATAGATAATTTTATCAAATATTGGCAGCCTTCACCAATAACTTATTATTTATGATCCTTGAACATCCCGTACTAATGCGAAATCGATACACATGCAATCGTACTTGGCGATAACATATACATATAATACATAAACTACCTTATGAATATTAAATGCTTATTTAATTTTAAAATAATTCAATAAAGGTCTGTTTATATTATCCAGCATTGCACGTCAATAGCCCGACACCGCAGTGCACGAAAAAGACTACTTCTATTCAAACTATACGGCAGTGCATGTTTCGGCATGTTCAGACTTTTTTGCAAAATCGACTTACATATACATACATATGTACATTACAGAACGCTACGATACAGCGCAATATTGCTTTCGTCGTATCTTCGAGCGACATGTAACCTGAATAGATCGTGTCGGTTAGTGCCGTTACGTCTACGAAACGTACATGTTACGGAACATATGAAAGTGTCCATATATGTAGAATGTAGTCCTTAAAGATATGTTTACACTGGTACAGTACAGACCGGCAAATGCACGTTAACACCAGTACAAAAAATAGTCTTTCTTACAAAGCTTGTGTAAGTGTAACAGCAGTAGCCGACACGATATTTTCATATTATACAGAAGTACATATCACCGTAACGTATCGAACAAAATCTTGTATATTCTTTAGCCACTGCGGAAATATTTACGCATGATGTGACTGGCGAGTGCCCACATACTAACGAAACATCATAATGTGACAATATTGACGCGACAATATGACGCAAGCAATATTGCACCGTATCGTCCCGCTCTATAAAATATATACATGTCAGCCGATTTTTCCTTACACTCTACCAAAACAAATCTGAACAAAAGCCTAAATCTGCCCAAGCGTGCGCTGCTGTATAGTATGAAGCGTGCGCCGGCCGTATAAAAGTAGGATGAAAACACACTGAATGGTACGTAGCATGTGTTTTTTTTTAGATTATTTTAAACACGCGAAAAACCGCGGCACCCCAAGCCCATATACATGGTAAACAGTCCCAAAAATAACCCTCTGGAGTGTTTTCGATGATATTTTTTCCTTTTATTTATCTTTGCTTGACCGTGATCGATAACGATGAATCCCATATTTGAAGTAATGTAGGAGAAACATATGCACTCTGCACATGCAACTACACCCGAATTCGGTTTGGGGAACACCCACTGTTACAGCGGGGAGCCAAGAGCACGACGTTCCGTACCATTCAGTGTGTTTTCGCCCATAGTATTTTCCCGTCATTCCTGTTGACGTGCATTGCTGGATAATACAAATAGATCATAAAACGTAATAATTTGTATTTCAACGCAAATTAAAAATTTCATATAAATACATCTAAACATTTATCTTTAAATATTTCAATTAATCTCTCTCCTCCAACAGCATTACAAACATATGTACATTTGATGAAGTTTAATTCCATGACATTTTGTTACCGTCAGAGGCGATGTTCTGATATTTATCTCGCGGATGCTGTCACTGTACCAAGTCGCACCATTGTGTCTGTAACGGAAAATCACAACAGTCGTTTCACAATCCCTACGTGTTAGTTTCCAACAACAAACACCCATACAAACCAACAGCACAATAGTTTTCCTATTAAAGACCATCGAGCATATTTTTACGTGCATTTACTCTGAAGCTGACGCATAAAACCTACATAGGTACATATACATATATATACATATATGTATATATATATATATATATATATATATATATATATATATATATATATATATATATATATATATATATAAATATTTATAATAAATGTTATATTATACATTCAATGTAATTAAATAATACAATATATAAAACATGCATGTAAATGTAACCAATCATATTTACCACCGAATATAAAACATACGAAATACTGAACACGTGCGTATTTCTTTCAAATATTCACACATTCACATAAGACCAGAGGTACAATGTGCTCGTATGTACTACTACATCTTCGTTTCGCTACATTATTTACCGAAGGGAAAACTATGTAAGGTCTCAAGTGAACACAACCCTCAAATGACGACAAATATTGTTCGACATATATTAATTCCAGATACGTACACACCGAACTTACTCGGCTTGCACACTGCAAACAGACTGACTAAAAATATGTGTCGCGATAAATAAGACGAGCTCTTTAAAATGCAAATTTGATGTTCTTAGGAGAATATTCGAGTATAATCGTTCGTGGTGTTTGCATAAAATTAACATGTTTCATGGCGAAAGACTGTTGAGTATTTTAAAATATATTTATTATCATAACGCAATGTACATAATTATTACACAGATTTTCGTGTCAACTTTTGGGTAATGTAAAGTTTTGTCGGTGGATACTTATGTATGTATGTATGTATTCGGAACAGGAACTAGTGGAGTGGTATTGAGTTAAAAATAAACCTGGCGATTATGAAGCCTTAATTCGCTTTATTGATTTTTTATTCGTGTGACAATAAGGCGGCCTATAGTCAACCGCATTTTAACACATGTCTACTTCGTCCTTTTTACTATAAATATATGCATATTATATTATTTGAATTGAAATGAATATTAAAAATTCTTAGCCGATCTGTTTAGAAGTAGATAAAATCGCAAATAAACTACATATATACATATAATATGTATGTATATAATAATTAATATTATAATACTCTTACTCCTACTGTCATAGTAAACGCGCTTTCACTTCCAAGGGCCAAAACCAAAGTTTCTTACATTTTATTAACAATTCAACTGCGATGCTTTAAATCATATTGACATTCACGAAAAACAGGTGTGTGAAATTTTAAATTCCATTTCTGTTAAGACAAATAGCTTATTTATTCACACAGTGATCAGACCCTTGAAGTGCAGCTCAAATAAGTACATACATATATATATATATATATACATATATACAAATATTTGAATTTTAGTTATATTTAAAGATATTTGAAAAGCTAAATTTCCATCTAGAAGTGTTTCCATCTATCGGAGAAAAAGTAAAGATGCTTCTGCCATTTCCTGCCACGTGATCTCTATGAGCAATTGTTTTCTTCAATGATCACTGACAAAGATTTAAAGAGTTAATCTTTAAAAAACCTTGTTTAGTAATTTTAATACAAGTAGCACTCACTTACACTGACCCAGGTATTAAAGAGAAGCTTAGTTAAAATACGTATTTTTAGCCAGTGGCGGATCACGTAAATGGTAAACTTCAGTAAAAAAATTCTATCATTTCTTACCATGCTTTTCAGCATATAATTTTTCATTAAGATTTTTTTTATTTATTTACTATATGTACTTGAAACACTAATAATTTTTGGAATAAAATATGTATTATTTTAAAATACCATGTAAAATAGGTATTAATTTCATTTATTCTTAGCTTACGAACATATTGTGGACAATGATAATAATTTGAAAGTTGTAAATTTTAATAGACGACCTATTTCGGGGCCCCTAACATTTGGGGGCTTATTTTCAATGTATAGTAAACCGCCGTTGGTTGCGTATATAATTCATTACTTTTATATTGACACTAACACATTTTCATTACAATTTTATTCCAATGGATGACCAACGAAATTCGAAAATTGTTATTTTTTAAATTGGTCAATGCCCTGTGACCCGAAAAAGATTAAAAAACACTGCTGTAAATCGAGAAAAGATGCACTTGAACTTCATGTCAGTTCATTATATGTATTACAATCGTGTACATTTGTCCTAGCAGCGACCACATTTAGTAATAACACACTTCCCATTGAGCTTGCTTTACTGCATACATAAATGCTAAACGATCAAAAAATGCATCAAACCACATATGCATAGTGAATTTTTATAGGTATACAGCGATCACCCTTAAAATCTGCTAAATATAATAAAACAAATAAAAATGTTTTACCAAGAAGTGCTTGAAATAGTCTGGACTTGAATATCCTTATGACTCGTTCGATGGCTATTCGAAGCTGTCTATCTTGAGGTTTCACCAACTTCGAATGGTAGTCTTCCAGCAGCTCTAATGCACGATGTGCTTCTATAACAGAAAATAAAACGTTTTTATTATGATTTCATTAATTATTTTACAGAGAAGTTTTTAAATCTAGAAATACATATGTTGCCAATGCAGTGTTTAAAGTCTTGTGTGCGTCAAAATGTTTAACTTCAAAAATCGATCACCTGCGCGCTTGTCGGAAAATGCAGATTTTCATTTCCAAATTCCATTTATATTTGTTTGAGATATTATATGCTAAGGTACTATATAGTAATATATGTATGTATTTATATTATTACAGATTTCAGACATTTCCTTTATATCATTAAACATCTTATATTAAATTTCAAATTATGACCACACACAAATTTTAGCAATTAAATCAAGTTTCAAAATTTGACAGTTCCTTTAATCGGTTCTACTAGAATTTTACTAATGGTATTATATATATATATATATATATATATATATATATATATATATATATATATATATATATATATATATATATATATATATATATATATATATATATATATATGTACATATATAGCTCGTGCAACGAAAGCTGGCACGTACCAATACAAACACGTATATTGTATCCGTGAAGATATGAATAAGATTTTTTGTATCTGTTTTCTAGGACAATCAGTTGGTCCCTTTCATACGCACCCACTTTCCGAGCATGACAGAAACAACAATTATTTTTTGTATTGCTCGGTGATTTTTGCTCAGTGATCAAGTGTGCACTACAGAATGATTTTTTCCAGTTTCACTGGTCAGTCACCGATCAACCCCCACAAACTGACGTAACGCGTTCTTATATTGTTTGCTAATTGGTTAATTGGAGTTAGTTCATTAGAATTAGTGGATATATGATAATAAAATGCTTTGTAATAAAATTGGATCTGGGAAAACACTAACGGGACAATCTCGCGAAATTGTGTATAATGTTTTCAACTATTTCATGGATTGTGTATTGAATAGTGAAAGTGACGAAAGAAATAGTTTTATGAAAAATTTATATGCTTCAACTGCGGAAGCGACTGGTGTTTCTAAAAGAAGTGTTCAGCGAATTGTTTGTGAAGTACGAAATCAATTTGTGGTGGCTAATAAACCGCCAACATCGCAACCTTCAATATCGGAGCCATCAACGACACAACCTATATCCTATAATAAAAAACAATAAACAAAATCATCAAGAGTTTGTACTTGATAAAATCTTGGAAGCTCACAAAATCTTGGAAACATGAAGAAAAATTTATTGAACTGGAACCAAAACTCGATAATTTAACGGACAATTTCATTGACATTATAAAAGTAGAATATTCTGATAGCGAATATATGGATTCTTCAAGTGATGGAGAATTAAGTGGCGTAGAAGAATTATGATACGACATTGTATAGAAACAGAAGACTATCCAAAACGAGCAAAGAAGTAACGAATTAAAGAAAATCAGAAAAGGTTAGTAAAACTAGAAGTACGTTTAGTAGTAGAGTAGTAAAAGTAAAGTCTTATAATAGAAAAGTTTGAAATTGAAATTCAAAAATAAGATTATAAAATGAACAATGTATTTATTTAGATTAGAAACACTTCCGGTTCGGGTAGACTTTCTGGGTGTAAATGTACTGCGGCATTATCCAAAGATCGCCGCAATATTTTTTTTGTAAGTTTATTTTATTATTATTTATGACAAGTTCTGACTTAGCTACAAAATTCTGAAGCCGACAAACAATTCTATGCAAAATAATGAAAAAATATTTTGATGGTCTAGGCACCCAACAGTAAACAAATTTGAAGTGAGCAAATAAACAACAAAGTGTAGCGCTTTCTTTGCGAATTTATTTTATTATATTTGTAACGGTCGGGACTTAATACTAGCCGACAAAGAAGAATGTCTATACATAATAATGAAAAGGACTGCATTATTATCAAAATTCGAACACTTTTAAAATCACTTATTTCCTGTTTAATATAATTTATATCCTATATTTTTTTCTCATTTTTTAATTCGTATTAATTTTTGCATACGTACGTTTGTTTTACTTATAATTTAAAAAAATGCTATTTATCATTTTATTCGTGGTACGTATTAAAATATTAAATAAATATGCCACCCAAATTATATCATAGATCTTAAAAACATTACACGATCGGTTGAAATAAAATATATAAATAACAGCCTGTATATGAAAAATGCATTTGTATGAGTACTGTGCACGCGCCTTCTGTAGCTAATAGACCTGTAATACATATGCGAATATATACACAGCGGTGTGCTGCCAATTTTTTATCAACCAGTTCTCGTCAACCTTTAAATGGCACCCTCTCCTCCCCACGCCCTATGAAAAAATAAATATTTTGTCCTCAATAGATAAAAATAAATAAAACTTTGAAAAGTGTATTATTGCTCATTTTTTATTATTTATTTATTTTTATATAATTATATAATACATAGAAAATAGGCTTAGAATAAATAGTACATCTAATGATGATTTAATAATAATAATTTTCTTAATTTTTTAGAACTTGGGTATGTCTTAAAACTTTATTACAATTCATATTTTTATTACAGGGCTATTCTTAGTTTCACTTCGCTTATTGGTCTGACACTATTCCTACATTCTTCCGATCGGTTTGAAACTTAGCCATTTTGCGTGGTTTGGTCAACGATAGAAATTTAAATCACTTCCGCTAGTTCGATGGTGAAAAATAATCGTCATAAACACGTTTAAGAATCCAAAATTTTTGGAGACGATGACAACTCATGACCTTGTTTGTTTGACTTTCCGCCCCATACTCGTTTTGCCAGATTTTATTATTTTATTACTTGCAAATTTCGACTAAAGTATTTAAAAATAATGACGGTGACTTTTCGATAACCCAACTTATACTCCTAACAAAAACCCCATTTCACTCAACCCTATATAACTCTTGCAAATCTGAAAAAGGTTGATAAAAGCTTCTAAGAACTCCCATTTTTTAACCACCGGCTCTCGAGAACACCGCTGAATATACATACATACATGCATATATGAGTATGTCAATTTTGCTTTGGTGATATTGTTTTTCATCAAATGTCTAATTTGATTTTTTCAAATGTACATAATTTTACCAATGCAAATCAATCATTGAAAAATGTAGACAATGAAATATCTAAATACATATATTACAAATCACAATCCTTTTATCTATTCAAAACAAACGAAAATCGTACTGTGGATTTTAATAATGATGTTTCTAAATCTACATTTCAAAAGAGAACGACTGAAAGCCCGAATTTATTTCTGTCGATTGCCACAATCGATATTGCGGAATCATTCAACAATAAAACGTTAGTTGATTAAACAAATATTTCCCCTTGGGATATATTCCAGCGTTGAAAGCAAATATATTATCACACTAGTATAATTCCAAAAACTCAATTAAATATTACCAGCAACAAGTCTAGGAAATTCAGCAAATTACATACATTCATACATTTACGAGTACTATATAATTACTTCGACCGTTTTAACGAATTTTCTTCGGAAAATAGACGCTATACACTTAATAAGCGGTTAAATTTGTGATATTTTCAATTCTAAAACAATATACATACTAAGATATGTAGATGTAGATAGATAGATGTATATATTTTGTATTGAAAAATTACCGGTCATGTTTTTTCGCTCACTAATAACGGGCAAACCAAAATAGCGGTTCGATTTAGCGCGAACAAATTAAACGTAATTTATTGGATCGGTCTTTCTTATTGAAACCCATCAAAGGCGACCTTTACAATCACTCTTAAAACGAACCGAAAATATTTTAAGATGGTAACTCTAAAAATACACGCCTTCTATTTTAAGACTGTATAAAAGGATTATTGAAACATTGAAGAAATATTGCAAACATTGAATTACAATTTGGAATACTTTGAGTCTCTTTTATGTCTCATCACATTTAGAAAAATTGAAGCGTGAAAACTATACTACGATATAAAGCATATTAAACATTGTCTACGCTTGCCAAATGCGATAAAACTAATGTTTTATTTTAATTTTGGTATTCAATTCAAAGCAGTTTCACGCACATGAAGAATGATACAAGGTTTTGATAGTTTTCCGCCGTCTACATATGTATGTACAACAATGTTTTCCAATCTGCTGAATCATAATTAATCCATATTTTGGTAGTCAAGTAAATAAATATAAAAACATTTCCATATAATTAAAAATACTTAGTAGATAGAATGTAAGCAATTAAATACGCTATTTATAATATGTACGTAATTTGGAGTTTTTTTTTTAATTTTGGAAAACAGATTGAAAAACACTGATCTTCTTTGTATGTACATACGTATGTATGTAAAATTGAAACACTTAATCATCGAGCATGTGAAATTTGCGTATATTATTACTACCACACAATATTATTCATACAAATAAAGTCAAATTTGAATTATGCGATTATTACATCATAAATTTTAGTAGCAATAAAGCGAATTCGATCACTGAAAGTTTCATTTCTACTGATTTTCACCTACGTGTGGGTTAACTACTTAACTTTAAATAATAATCAACGTCTTTTACTCATTTTTGATGAGAAAAAAGTGAATTCACATAAACATGTGCACGCGACGCTCACCCACACTAAACTGATCCACCACGCTACGCGAATAAGTTGAGCTCACGATATTCAAACTTAACCCAGATTCTCCAAAAACAGTCCTGAACCGGCATCTACAATAGTTTTATATTAAATTAAAACTGAAAAAGCTCAATCCGTCGAATACAAAGCGAATGAGGTTAGAACGATTAATGTATCGAAGTCCTCGTGTCGTTTGTTCATGGCATTGACGTACTTGGCACACTCTTGATATTGGACTGATTTGAAATGTGGTACAAATGTCAACGAGTGTTCGGGACCTTCTGTGATCTATGGCGAATCGAAATTTTGACAGTGGACTCCAATCAATGAAATAAAATGTCATAATAGCGGTGTGCAATCATTGCGCTGAGAACAACCACTTGACGTTCAAGGTAAAGATGTGTCATTACCCTAATAATATTTTGGCATCCAACGACTCTATAAGTTTTATTTATTTCATTTTCAAAAGCTTCATTTTTTATGCCACACACTAGTATCTGCCTTAGATATTTAAGGACGTTTCTATGATCGAAATAGAAAAAAGAAGCATTTTTTAACGTTTATGTTTTTTTTTGAACCGCCGGAATGGAACGTTCAGCTGAAAATATTATATAAATTAAATTAACCGAAAGTTCCTTCCACTTACTTACAAGTTGCGTAACATATCACGTGTATAATATAAGATTCATCAATCCCAGACAGGGTTTTCAAAATAGCTATAAAAATTGAATAAATAAACCTGTACTTATAAGTAATACTTAATTTTTAATCATATCATAAAAATTTTACCAAATAATCATATATTATATGTACATACATATATGTATATGTATGTGGAATCTTTCAAATATTTTGAACGCATCCCTATTTTATTGTTTACTTGGGTTGCCAATCTATCTACATTAAAATAAAAAAAATGGTGTTTTCCATTTGTAATTTAATTAAAATCGTTTTGTGTCAGTGATAATAGAGTTGAACAATTTGACCATTCACTATAATTTGAATATTTTCAGAATATATTATATATATATATATATATGTATTTGCCTCGTACTAACATTTGAGAAAAGTCGGAAAAACATTTCTCATTTTCATTCATATGATTCGTTTGCAGCTCAGGTAATATAATTCGGCGAATCGCAATAAATTATTTCTCGAAATGCCGTTCCTACATCTACGTCTGTATACATCACCGTTTAGCCTCCATCTGCATTGCAGCAAAACGAAGCCACTTGATACTTATACAGGCCATGCGTTATTCTAAAAACCTTTTTCCCTTGCGCTATCAATAAGACCGAGATTATACGTAACGCAAATTTTTTACTATCACGCAACAGCCACAGGTGATGTTTACTAATATACGCAATAGTTGATCGCCTTCGGCGATCATCTGCGGATTTTTCGTTAAAAATAAAACAATCGGTAGGACTTCCTCGAAACGCGGATCCGCCGTATAGCTGGCCTGGTCCAGACCGAGAGCCGGCCAAGATCATTTTTAGAGTCCGGTCTGAGCAATCTTTAGATAGTTTACACTCCGCTGGCCGAAATAATTTTATACAATAGCTTCTCTCGAAAGACTTCGTGCAAAAATCCCAATCAAACGCTTATTATTATAGTTTTTTTTTTTTTACATAAAACGCTCATTCAAATGAAACAATTTACGTAATCGATTTGGATTTTTTTAATTCAATTAAAAAAAAAACAGTATTCATTTGTTTAATTTGTCACAGTAATTAATTAATTGGATCAACAAATGAATACAGATACGTGTTAGAGTTTCATTACAGCGGCTCTTTTACATATAACCTATGCATGAACTTTCAATAATAAATGTATAGACTAAACGAAATGACATTTTATTTGGTTTTATTAACACATTTTATTTGGTTACATTATTACAAACAATACGATTATATAAAACTAGTGGTTTTACCCGGCATCGCTCGGTATAAAAAATACAATATAAACCGCTTAAACATGGTTAATTCATTTGTTTTTTATTAAATTGAACGTCATGTCGATTCAACGAATCAAAACTTATATACATGCAATGTCTCGAAATTATAAATTAGATTTGCATAAGTAGCTCATGGCTGTCTTGCGATTCTTAAGGTGCGCTCGAATGGAAGGAAAAATCCACACGCGCGTTGAAATTTTCCTGATTTTCAGCGTATAAGCGTTTCACGTTTGAAAAATATTGTAATTGCAATTGGTACGCATGTATGTATGCATGCATGAATGTGTGTATTATATATGGGGGTTATGAACACTGGCACTGGCAACACCATTTTTATTGACAGGTTTTCCGAGGGTGCGCGGGAGGATTGAGAGGGGTGAAGCGGGGGGTGGGGGTTGGGGGTGGGGGTCGAGGGTTTGAGGGCACCTTGCTTGCGGACTGGCATCCCGGCTCGCGATGTTACAAGCAGGGGTTGAGTCTGAGAGCGTCGGCTGGTGCGGAAGTGCGGAAGGTGCGGAAGTGAGTGAGGGGCTCCGCGCCCGCTTCAGGCCGCATCACCGGCCGCGGCGCGTCGCAACGCCACACTACGCGCTCCGCTACGACTCCGATAGCGACACCGACACCAACACCAGCACGCGCTCGCACTCGTCTACACTCGACTGTTGGTCGATCGCCAGCCCGGGACTGAACCACCCCACCCCCACCCGCTACCCCCACTCTGCTAGACCCACCCTCTCACCCCACGCGCCCTTTCAAAACAAACGCGGTGGCATGGCGGGGTGTCGTGTCGTACTCTTCCTCGACTCGCCGACCCTCCCTCGTTATTACAATGCAATGCCCATCATCCATACATGCATACACACATACATATAGGTACATACGAATATGGCGAGGGTAGTTTTCCCTCGTGCTAATGACGAATGGCGATCTCTCTAATGGTCGCGCGCTGTATTGTGTGTGTCAATAATTATTCATTCAAATTAAATTTATTACAAACAAATGAATTTTATTTCGTATCACATTTTTGAAACTTTTCACAATTAATCTTCTATATATGTATATACTAGCTGAACCTGGCATGCGTTGTAATGCCATAATAACCATTTGCATTCCCGTTCCCGCTCCCGTTCCCGTTCCCGTTTTCATTTATCGGAATAAAAACGCAGGCAGCGGAAACGTTGATCGCGACGTGAAAACATTTGAAATTATAGCGTTGCAATGACACTTATTCCCGTTTTTACCGTTTCCGTACCCGTTTTTGGGCGATTTTTTCACAGTAATCCTCCCGGACATGCATACAACAAATCCTGAAAGTTCCATCGTAATCGCTTCAGTGGCTTAGGAGCCTATTCGAGACACACACACACACAGACATTCATTTATATATATATATATATATATATATATATATATATATATATATATATATATATATATATATATATATATATATATATATATATATATATATATATATATATATATATATATATATATATAATTCCCGTTCCCGTTCCCATTTATCGGAATAAAAACGCAGGCAGCGGAAACGTTGATCGCGACGCGAAAACATTTGAAATTATAGCGAATGACACTCATTCCCGTTTTTCCCATTTCCGTACCCGTTTTTGGGCGATTTTTTTTCACAGTGATCCTCCCGGACATGCATACAACAAATCCTGAAAGTTCCATCGTAATCGCTTCAGTGGCTTAGGAGCCTATTCGAGACACACACACACACACACAAACACACACACAGGCATTCATATTTATATATGTATATAGATATATAAAATTGAATGTTTGTCTGTCTGTCTGTCTGTCTCGAATTGGCTCCTAAACCACTGAACCGATTACGATGAAACTTTCAGGATTTGTTGTACGAGTATGCATGTCCGGAAATATTACTGTGAAAAAAAAATGGGAAAAAACGGGAACGGAAACGGGAAAAACGGTAATGAGTGTCATTGCAACGCAATAATTTTAAATGTTTTCGCGTCGCGAACCTGCGTTATTAGGGTAAAATAAAAAAATGAATAATTTCAAATGTGTTCGCTGCCTGCGTTTTTCCAACAAATGGGAACGAGAACGAGAACGGCAACGGGAACGGGAACGGGAACTGGAATTGCATGCGTTATTGTGGCATTGCAACGCATGCCGGGTTCAGCTAGTATATACATATATAAAATTGAATGTCTGTTTGTCTATCTGTCTGTCTGTCTGTCTCGTATAGGCTCCTAAACCACACAACCGATTACGATAGAACTTTCAGGATTTGTTGTATGCATATCCGGGAAACTTACTGTGAAAAAAAACGATAATTGATAATTGAATTCAAAAATTAAAAAAGAATAGGATAGGATACCTATAAGGGGAGGTACCATTTCCGGTAAATTTAAAAATTTGAAAAAAATTTACGCTATATCTGATTTCAGTAAACGATACTAAGTTTCAGTTCGATAGGACTAACGGTGTTCAAAAAATCCCCAAAATACACAGACACGAACACATTTTTTCTAGACCATGAAAGCGTGATCAGTGATCGATTCTGAGTTCGAATCAGTCAAAATGTCGCATGATCACAAAACTTCATCTATTGTTACATCATGGGGGCGCGGAGGGGCGAAGCCCTAAAAGGCAACTGATCATGGGGGCGAAGCCCTAAACGGCAATTGCTCATGGGGGCGTGGAGGGGCGAAGCCCTAGAAGGCAAAGGCTCAGGGGGGCGCCGAGGGCGAAGCCCTAGAAGGCAAATAAAAAAAAAAATTGATTTTTTTTTTTTTTTTTTTTTTTTTTTTTTTTTTAATTAAATGTTTACTATTAGCTTAGTCATGTTTAAGCGGTTTATATTATAAATACTGAGCGAAGCCGGGTAATACAGCTAGTACATAGATAAAGTAAAAAGAATTTGTGAATTTTATATACGAAACAAAATATTCAGTTTGAACGCAGTTAACAAATTGTTAATTGAAATGCGATAAACAAAAATATAAAGTAATCATTAATATAGAATCACAAAACTTCATCTATTGTATGCATAGATAAAATGTAAAAATTCAGATGACCAACCCATGACTATATCTATGTACATATTTGAGGAATATAAGAAAGTCACAAAACAAAATTTAATAATTAAACATACATACGCATATCACATATACCGGTTATGAGAGCGTTTTCGATACAAATTGAGTGCAAATGTAGGGAAACTTACACAATACAAAAGTTATACTTCCGGTTGTCTGATTTTGTTCGATTTTTTTTTATTACCTTAAATCACTATAAATATTATTCACAATAAATATCAAGAAGATAAAAATAATTTAAAAAGTCGAAATAAAATAATGAAATATTGTTTTACAAAAAAATACTACTTTCGGTTTACGAATTCTGACCAAAACCTTATCAAAGCTAAGATAGTACATAAAAATAAAAATATAAATTTTTAGCTAAATACGTTCAGGGTTGTGTAATGAATCGTGGTCACAACATTTTTGACCTTTCTAGGAGGAAAAAATCCCACTTCCGGTTTATTAAATTTCGCGATTTTTTTTATTTTCATCACATTAATACTTGATTTTTTTTTCGTGAAGCGCACACATGTTTAAAAGGTCGAAAAAAATAGTGGAAGAAAAATCGAACAAGAGTAAATTGCCACTTCCAGTTAATGGATGGTTACCAAATTTTTTACATAACTTGATATAAAGCTTAACCTTCTAGATATGTAATTTCAATAAACCAACGAGTTTCTGAGAAAAACCTAAAATAATCGGGATTCTCTGGAGCAGGGGTCCCCAACCTTTTTTGGAAATGGGCCGGTTCAGAGTTTTGAAATATATGGAAGGCCGGATGAAAAAAAATCTTATTGGACTCCAATTCAAACAAATTGGCATATATGTAGGCGCGGTCTCCGTGACGAGACAGAATGTTAAATTACAGAAAACGCAAATATCGGAAGGCAAAGATCGAAAATCGAAAGATCTTCTCTTTTCCTCCGGTATTAATGTGCGCGCGCAGAATACGGGAGGAAAAGCATGTTCCTCTTGTTCCTGTTGTATCCTGCTCGCGCAAATTAAGTGAGTGTGTACCGTTAACCATGCACCATTTTTTTTTATCTTTCGACTTAAGATCTTTCGATTTTCGATCTTTGCCTTCCGATATTTGTGTTTTCTGTAATTTAACATTCTGTCTCGTCACGTAGACCCATGTAGGCGCACCGACATCTCAGCGCAAACAAACTTAGCGCCGACCTATCGGCGCAGACAACTCAGCGCAACGACAACTCAGCGGATGACAATTCAGCGAATGGACTATTCAGCGCAAAATCAATTTTTTCAATAAGTTTCAAATGCGTTTTCAAAAATAATTACTGTATTGATATTGTCGGTCATATCTACATGATAATTTCATAAATGCGAATAAATTTATTTGATACTCTTTGTGCCTTGAAATATTACGCAAGCAGGGTTTCTCAACTAAGGCCGCAAAAATATATTTTAAAAATATAAGCAGGGTTTCTAAACCGGGCACAAAGGCACAAAGAGTATCAAATAAATTTATTCGCATTTATGAAATTATGGCTGAATACTTTTTAATCTTTTTTTCCTTCCAAGAATTGGCGGAAAATTAAGGTATATTTCATTTATCAATTTGTGAATTTGATTTTCTGTTTTTTTCTAAATATGTATTATTATAAGGTTTTTATTTTCTATATTTAAAGAGGGCTGTCACCTACATAGCCCCCTCTGGCTACGGATCGTGATCTACTGTATGCATTTATGTATACGTCTCTCGTTGTTAGTAGATATTTTGATGTGGTTTCGTTATGATAAATAGAGGTCAGTTTATAATCAATTTGGGATGAAATAATACAAACGATGGTTTGCATCCAACTGAAAAGATTTTTGAATGAAATATTTAAAGATTTTCATAATTTATAAAACTAATTCAATCTGCTTATTACTTATTTTTTGTTTGTAGAAAATATAAATAATTATTAAAATTGTTGATAGAATTAAAAAGCACAGTAATTTCTAAAAAAAACTTCAAGTCGAAGGCTTTAGAATGTGGCGCATTGAAAAAAATTACGGTTTTTTATTTTGTTCACGTTGTAAACCACAATTAAATGATATGTAGTTTTATGATTTGGCCAATAGAGCCATTTTCACACTGTCGGAAAAATAACTGGAAAATAGCAAAAACTCATTCAAAAAATAGTATGATAACAATAAATTGAACGAATGATTTATTATTATTACGATATTTGAAAATTTAATATAAAATTTCGAAAGAGACTTCGTAAGTATGTAAGGTTGGTTGGTAACATCGAAAACAAATCAAAGTTTCTATGGAGACGATTCGATATACATATATATTTTTTTATTCAAATAAATTTAATAAAAAAACAAATGAATACTTACTATTAGATTCGCCATGTTTAAGCTGTTTATATTACAAACACTGAGCGAAGCCGGGTAAAACAACTAGTGTATTATATTAGTCGATAAATAAGTTTACATGGATATCACGAAATTGTTTGTTCAAAAATGGGGTTTAATTGATTTGTATCGCCTAGTAGTGGTCAATAATATTATTAGTATACATACCTACATATGGTACATCATGCTTTTTTAAATAGAGTATTTAAATTGAAATTTGTTTGAAAACTATTTTTCTAGTCATACTGAAGCATGGATCTCTCTAATATCATTTTGGTTTAATTTGAAAAAAAAAATGCATTTTTAAATACAAGTCAACCTTCTTATAACGCAATAGATCTGTTTTCTGAGAAAACGAAAATTAAAGTAATAAAGGTTTTTTATTCAACAAAAGGTCGTACAAGATTTATAAAAGGGGGTCATAAACGATTCAGCTCTTTGGGGGTGCATTTAAATTTTAAATTTTAAAGGACTTGTTTATTGCATAGATAGTAGCATGAAAAGTCACTTCCTTAATTTGTTTAGTTATGCTTAGTCAGCAGCGGTTTACCATACATGAAAATAAGCGCGCGCTTAGGGCCTTCGTATCTTGGGGGCCCCGAAATGGTCCTTTGCTACCAAAATTTACAACTTTCAAATTATTATCATTGTCCACAATACGTTCGTAAACCAAGAATAAATGAAATTAATACCTATTTTACATAGAATTTTAAAATAGTACCTATTTTATTTCAAAAACTGCTAGTGTTTCAAAGTACAAATAATAAATAAATAAAAAAAATATGGTTTTGTTAAATTCTAATGAAAAACCATATACTGAAAAGCATGGTAAAAAACGATGATAGCATTTTTTACTCTTGGGGGCCTCAAAATTTGGAATGCGCTTGGGGCCCCCTATTTACTTGATTCGCCACTGTGCTTAGTCCAATCGTGCATGTAAAATTAAAATAGAAAGAACTAAAATATATTTATCTCAAACAAACACTATTGTAAATAATGTATTTAAATGTCATAAATTAAAACATGTATGTGTATATATGGAATTAAATTCGTCCAGATAAGGAGGGGGCATCGCACCCATGGCACCCTCCATCTCCCTGGATCTACCTATGTGACCTCACAGGAAAAAATTGGAAGCTGACAAATTGAGAAAACATCGAGGTAGATCTGGGAGCTTCTTTAAATTATCCGCTTGCCAAAACTTCATTTCCATACATGAAGGAGATGATTGCCCCTATCGTCCATATGTATATCATTGAGTTGCGGCTTTAGAATTTTGAAAAGAGATAAACAATGTGATTTAAATTTATATCATTTTTAAAAGATGATAAACTTTAGTAATTTATAAATAGATAGTATGCTTGGTTCTGTAATAGACTTGTTTATTATTGCAAAAACTCCGCCTTGAGTAAATCCAAACCTATATTTTTTTACATGCTATGGCCGTAATAAAAATAAAATTTCGACCAATTCAAAGACAGCGCGCCTTTTAACGTAGCAAGAAGTGTTTGACATTTGTGGCCGTGACGGCCGGTACGGGTTTGTTTTGAATTTACTTTTCAATTACATTTTATTTTACCAATTATCAACAGCTTACCACGGTAATTTTCATCTGACAGCTTTCGTCTGTTCGAGATGTCGAGTCTGCGCGCAATTTCGTTATGTGGAGTGCGCAGTTTTGGTTGCGAAGAAGCTGACCGACAACGAGTCGGTTTCAGTCGTCCTCTTACTCTGATCCTCGGAGAAAATGGCTGCGGAAAGACTACCCTGCTAGAAGCTCTCAAATTTGCCTTGTGCGATGAACTGCCACCGAATGCAGACCATGGACGAAGCTTCGTGCATGATCCCACATTGCACCGTAACAGAGAAACTAGGGCTCAAATACGGCTAGAGGTACACTGTATTAATATAACTATGTATATATATATATATATTATGAAACATGCTCCAAATGAATCAACAAACATTATTATGTCTAGTATTGTAAAGGCAAAAAATTGTACAAAAAGTATTCATGAACTCGTACTATGATCTGTATGTTGAGACAAATATTGAAAATATATTTCCATATCTATGAATTATTTTGTAGTGTTTATATGTATCTACTACCTCTGAAATTAATTAATTTTATTCCATCACTACAGTTCACTGATAGTAACAATGCAAGATATCTCGTGATACGGTCGATGCAAGCTCAATTGAAGCAAAAAAAAATGCAATTCCAACGTTTGGATCATTGCGTCCAAACCTACAATGAAAATGGTGAAATTGTTGAAATTAGTGGTCGTTGTGGAGATACAAATAACACAATCACCAGTATCCTTGGTATGTTTATTATACCTGACAAATGCATAGTTATATTTTATCAACTACCATTCTGTGACAAACTTTCTGTTTGAATATAAAATGTTACTTTTAGTTAAAAACCGCATATAATTTAAAAATTTATAGGTGTGTCGAAAGCGATTCTAAATAGTGTCATATTCTGTCATCAAGAAGATTCCAATTGGCCCCTGGATGAAGGCAAAAAGTTAAAAGAACGTTTTGATGCTATATTTGATGCAACAAAATATAACAAATGCTTTGAATACATCAAAAAAATGAGAAAACAGTATGCAATTGATATTAAACTCTTGGGTGCGGTTTTTATATTTTAATTCTAATTGAATTGAATTTCTTAAATTGCGTGCTATCTAATGAAATTGACCACTTATTTCGCAGACCAAGAAGTCAGATTTTGCAGTGAAAAAAAGACTGAATTTGAATACAAGAAACAGAAACAGATTGGCTACGAAGAAAAAATTTCAAATGCTCAAGATAAACTTCGTGAACTCCAAACAACATTAGATCCTATATATAAAAGATTAAATGAAATAGAAAGTATCGAAAAAAATTATGTGAAATTCAAATCCGAACAAGAAATGGCAAAAGCTGGGTATATAAATTTTTAAATTTTGTAAGCTATACAAAATAAATATTAACTGTATTAACATTCATTTGTAATTCAAGGTTAAAAAATTGCATAAAGCGACAAACTGAACTGAAAAATATTATTAAAATCGTGTATACTGGATCAGAAGGAATGTTACGGAGTGAAATCGGTAAAAATATGAATTCTAATTATCTATTGCAATTAATGAAATAATTTTAGTTCACTAACAAATGAATTCAGCTCATAATGTGAATATGTATGTACATATATATAAATATCATTGTTTGTCTTTGTCATATGCGTTCCTATACCATTCAACTTTGAAATAAAGATTGCGATAAAACTTACATGAGTTATTATGTGCATGCCCGCGATGGTTTCTGTTTCTGTTTCGGTTTCTGTAAAAAACTCGCCCAAAAACGGGAAACGGGAACACTTCAATAAACAGAATGCAGCCAATATATACCAGTTACATTTTCATTAATACTTGGGCCATATTACATGTATTAATTGGCTTAATGGTCCCCAAAATAATCGACCAAATCTAGATATTTGCTTCAAAACAAGTGAAATACGACCAAAATGCAGCCAACACGTTTTTTCCCATTTTTATACATTTCGCAAATAATTTCAATATTTCAATAAACACGTAGTAAAAATTCATAGTTTGTACTGTTTTTTCATATCATTATGATCCTTATCATCGTTTAATAATTTTTTGTCCTGAGAATATCGCTATATATAAGAGTAAAATCAAATTTCATAGAAAAACGCAAATGCAGCTTTTTTTTTTGTCGCTCACTGTATGTATATGTACATACATACATACATACATTTTACAAAATACATTAGAAATTGCAATACAGTTGAAAGTACGAACGTCTAGAACTTAATACGTATAAATTTAGATTTTCGTTATTTAAATTTTAGAATCTTTTCTGGTAAACTTAACCAAAAGAGAAGCAACTCTGAACAATGCCTACGAAAATTTGGAGAAATATAAAAAAAATGAAATAAACATAAACAAGAAAATATCTGTGAACGATATGAAGAAAAGTGAACTCTTCACTTTGGAAGGACAGAACCAAGAAAAAACATCAACGAGAAATGAACAATTACTTCGTGTTGCGAAATTCGCAGGTAAACTATATGCGTTTATTTTTTGTGATTAATATACTCATATAAAAATGTTATTAGCGTTTACGTGTCCATTTCTGAAAACATTTAAAATATGATAACTTGAATCCTGGAGAAATGAGTCCATCAACCGCTGATATATGATTGAATTTCAGTTACTAGATCTGTAACTTATGCATACATATGAAAAATACATATTAGTTGTTTTTGTTTTTGTTTTAGAAATAACCACTCCTGATAAAATTGAAGAAGATTCTGATGCCGATTTTCTCACTGAATCTGTTCGAAAGAATTTAAATAATTTACAAACTGGACTGAAGGAATCCATGACAAATGCTGATGTAGAAGAAAGGCAATTACAGAAAGATGTTGACAACTGTCGAGATATACTTGTATGTTTGATTTTTTACACATATTAAAATATAAGTTCCTATTATTAAATTGTATGATATTCACAGACGAGACACAATGAAACAATACTTGGCAGAAAAAAAGAATATAACAACACAAATACACAAGCGAAAAAATTGGAAATTGACATATCTAATGCTAATGTATCCAAATCAAAGCTGGAGAATATGAAAGAACGGATGGATTCATGTGACAAGTAAAATATAAGTTTTTTTTTATTTAAACTTGTCATATTTACCAAATTTAATATCACCTCAATTCTAGGAACTTTCAAGACATCTCTAAAGAATTTAATGTTGTTGAATGTGAATCAGTAATAAGTAATGAAGAATCTCAGATCAGTAAACTGGAATTCAATTTAGAAGATTTAGACAAAACTGTAAATTCATTTTTGCATTTCATTATTAATATTGAACATATAATATATAAGTCATAAATATGTGTGTATATTATATTTTTATTTCCATTATTTTCTAGATAAGCGTATTACAAACTCAAAATACTAAAAGAACAGAAATTGGTATTCAGAGCGAGTCGCTCATTTCAAAGCAAAAAGATTTTAACCGTATTAAAAATAAGAACAAAGATGCTATGATTGAATTAATTGGAAGCAACATTCCTGATAAAAAATATAAAATAGTATTCAAAGAATGTCAAAATAATTTAAAAAGTGAAGTTGATAATTTTAATAAACAACTTAAGAAAAAACAGCATGAGGTATTAATTACATTATCTGATAAAGTACGTTCGTATTCGCATATATAAAATCAAAAAAACTTTATATATTCTAGATAGCATCTTTAGAAGCTGGACGAGTTCATCAAAAAAATGAACTAGATCAAAAGAAAAAAGATCTGTCACATGGAGAAGAAGAACTTTATAAGTATTGTAAAACATCCAGCCTTGAAAATACACTTACAAAAATTGACGCTGATATCAATAAATTTCAAGTATACCTTTATATATGTAAATTATAATATGAAAATTTCAACAATAGTTATTCAAACGTATATAATATTTACTTTTTATTTTCAGGATCAAAAATTAGAATTATCTTCATCTGAGTTTGTCATAAAAAGATTTATAGATAAACTCAAAGATGAATCACCATGTTGCCCTTTATGTCATAGGGGTTTTGAAGGACAAAAAGATGTTAGTATATATACATTGATAATTGCAACTTAAGAAATATTGTATAAAAATGATAGTGTGCTTATTTGTTGTTTGCCGCTTATAAAGGTTTCAGAATTGATTGATGAGTTGCAAGATAAAATTCGAAATGTTCCGAAAAATTTAGAATCTGTTTTGGATCGACTCTCGAAACTTGTCTCAGAAAGAGACCAACTTGTTAGCTTGCGACCCCTCAGTACAAAAATTAAACAATTAAAAAATGAAGATATACCCTCGTTGGAAAAAAAACTAGAAAAAACCGACACGGTAATTTGTCCTTTCATGATGACTTAAATTTTAAGACAATAGTTTAAAAAAAAAAATATATATATATATATATATATATATATATATATATATATATATATATATATATTGTTTAGGATATTCAATTGGCTCGAGATATTGTTGAAGAACTCATGATGTCCATGATGGATCCAGAAAACAAACTATCGCTGGTCGAATCTTTACTCCCAGACATGCCTTTATTAGATCAACTAGGACAAGAAATATCAACAATGAAATCAGAAGTATGTAATTCTTATATACATACATATATAGATATTTCTAGTTTTACTAAATTGCATTATACAAAAATAATGCAAGTGTACAGTTTTTTAATCGAGCATTCAATGTTTTCAAACCTTTTTAGATTGGTAAGTTAGAACTTCAGCTGGGGTCTACAGATATAGACATGACTTTAGAAGAAGCAAACACCAAACAAAATGATTTGAAACAGAAGATATCTCAATTACGATTATCTATGAAATCAAATCAAATAAAATTGAAAAAGCACGATGAAAAACTCAATATTGCTAGGGAAAAGAAAAACCGCGCCAAAGAAGAATATTTACAAGCACAAGCCATGGTTTTAAAATACACCATTTTATTTTTAATATATTAAAAATATTGTTTGTAGTTTATTACTAACTTCTTCTTACTTTTTAAATATAAAATCTCAACAGGTTCAAGAACTTTGTTCACTTCAAACCAGATATGATGAAATAATGGACACAAAAACAAAATTGCAATTGGAAATAGATTCTTTGAATGAATCCTCTGCAAGTTTGAAAAATGATTTAGTAAACGCCGAACAAAAGAAAAAGAACACAATAAAGGATACACGGTTGTGATCATTTTAATAAACTTCGGTTTTCTCCATAAATGAATAATTTATAATAATTTTTACTTATTTCATGTTGCAATTTTAGTGCTAATATTGATAAACAACGAAAACGCGTCAATGAACTCGATAAAATGTTTAATACCATTCTTGGATTCAATAAAGAAATAGATGATCATAAATCTAAAAATATATTGGAAGAATTGAAACTGTTAAAGGAAGTTCTCGAAAATTTGCACAGAGAGAAGGAAGAAATTGTTATTAAAATTAAAAATGAGACAAATAACATTGATCAAATTAAGAATGATATTTCAAATCAAAAAGTAATTCTTACTATTCTTCTTGTGGTTATTATACAATTTTATAAATTTGATGCATCCTTTGTGTCTGTTCTTTGTATTTAGATTAATAAACGGGATTTGGAAGATAACTTGAATCTTAAAAAATGTGAAAAGGAACAACTGAGTCTTGAGGAACAGATTCGAAAATTTGAAGACAAAATGGGTGAACTGAATCATAGAGCATTAACAGCTGAAAAAGAAAAACTTCTACGTTCGGAGAATACTGCCATGCTCGATAAGGCTAGCACAGAAGGAGAAATTAAACAATTACAGGTATTTTCTAATTTTACATGATATGAATATCATACATATATATATACGCATTAGATTCAATACATATGTTAATTTGTAGGAGTCTGTAAAGCAAACAAAAATGGAACTGATGCAAACTCAATATAAAAATGTCAATGAAAAATATCGCAAGAAATTCTATGAATTGCAACTGTTAAAATCTGCAGAAAAAGATATTAAAGACTATGCTTTTGCTATGGATTGCTGTCTGATGAAATATCACAAAGACAAAATGAAAAAGATCAATTCCAGCATTAGGTTGTTAATCTTTATAATAAATTAGTAGTCGATCTTTGACTTTTACTTTTACTTCATGATTTCTCTTCAGGGACATGTGGCGAAATATATACAGAGGAAACGACATTGATTATATAGAAATAAAAACTGATGAAAGTACTTCAAATACAACAACTGGAAATAGAAGAGTGTATGATTACAGGTATGAATAATTTTAAATATAATAATTCAACATTCGACACATTACCTTTAAAAATAAAATTAATTTAAATTCAAATTAGAGTGGTTCAGCATAGAAACGATGTAGAAATTGATATGAGAGGTAGATGCAGTGCGGGTCAAAAAGTTTTGGCCTGTTTGATTATACGTATGGCTTTGGCTGAAAGTTTCAGTAACAGGTAATAATATATGTATACATTATATATATTATATTATGGATTATGCAATTCAAAATTAAAATATATGTGTTCAATATTGTTACAGGTTTGGTGTTCTTGCACTCGACGAGCCAACCACAAATTTGGATCGCGAAAACATTGCCAGTCTGTGCAGTGCTTTGAAAGAGATGGTTATGACACGAATGAAACAAAACAACTTCTTGTTTATAATCATAACGCACGATTCAGAATTTTTAACATCTCTGGGAAGTATTGATAAACTCACCCACTACTATAGGGTAACGAGGAATCAGGAAGGAAAGTCTAGGATATCAAAAGAAAGAATGCCTTAATGAGTTTTTTTTATGTATATGAAATACTTTTATAAAAAAAATTGCATAAGGCTGTTTATTAATACCTAAAATTAAAATGTAATACACATGTTTTCTTTTTGTTTTGATTAATTGTGAACGCCGAAGCAAAACTATCATAATTATTTTAGTGAATTCAAAATTTCTACTAGGGGTGAAGAAATGTTTTCGACATTTATAGTAAATAAGTTTTCATCCTGCAAAGTAGCTGCCGACACACCCAACTGATCTGCTATAGACATTGGAGGGAATATTTGATAAAAACATTTTTGAAAATATGGTATTAATTCTTCCGTCAGTAGGTTACAACATAAAACTAAATGTTCTCTTTCAGCTTGAGAAAAACCTTGTTGCTCCCTATTGTAATACCCTACTAACGCCCGTACCACATTTTTTAACGATTGTGAAATTTCATTCAAAATCTTAGTTGCCAAACACAATGGTGCGGTAACTCTCAGTGTATTCATGGCGCACAGTATACTATTGCAATATTCTCCCAGAGGATAAAAATCTAATATACTTTCAGGCGGACTATTCTGATGTTGATCTGAATCGGCCAAATTTTTTCTAGCTATCTTTGACTGATTTAAAGCTTTGTAAGATTTCATCTCCGATTCAAAGTGCATGTCGGCTTTATAAAGAGCTTTTGAAAAGTCGTTTGCAATAATATTACGGAAGAGAGGAGCAATAACACCACGCATATCCGCCCCGACTCGACCAAATGACAGACAAAGATACATGCATTGATTGAATAGAGGCTCGAATGACGCTTCATCTTCTTGCCCCACATTTTTTTCCAAAGTAGATAACAAGCGATCGACCTAAAAACAAATTCATTTAATACTTCACGTTCATATTTGATTTTGATTACTTGAAATGTGTCACATACTTTTTCCTTCAGCCAGCAAGAAAGAGCAGCTATTCCGTTTAAATCATCACCTTTATGTTTGGATCCTTGGATATCGGATAAAAATATGGCTTTGTGTTGGGTTAAAATATTAAATAGGTGTATTCTGTGTAATTCTACAATCTTCCGCAAGTGCTTTTCATCTATAAATTACAAATAAAACATGATCGATCGGAAATAAAAATAAAAATTATACAAGGCCAAAAAATTATAAAACTTACTTTCATCATAGGCAGCCTCTGTCAAAGTATTGTCAAACCAATTACCTCTAGCTTTCAAAAAGTGAAGCTGCAATCCATCACTTATATTGCGCAATTTATTATACTTATAATGCATATTATTTTCATATTCTCGTAAACCGGTATTTGCCTCGTCAACTGTTGACTCGTATACCACATTGGCTCTTCTTAAATAACCTAAAACCTACAAAATTCGTGAAATTTAGAAAATATAAAAAATTCGATAATATAGTATTTAGTTGGAAAAAATATTTTATATGTGTTAATTTAAATACTTGAAGACATTGTGGTAGTGGCAAATCATATCTTAATTGATTGAAGAGATGAAGAAGAGTTTCGAACCACAGTTTTGTAACTTCCGCAGATGTATTCTGTAATTACAATATGTACAATACATTCTCATTGAGGAATATAATCATAGCTTGAAAATGCTTATAAGATTGCGCTTTCGAATAGATATTGTAGCGTGGGCAAAGAGGAGCCACAGGTTAATTGCATTCGGAGGTTATATGCCGCCTAAAGTGCATTCGGAAGTGGACAATGTAGACCCCGAAATTAGGCCGAGCAGCATCCCCGGCAGTTCCCAGAATACGGTCTCACGGTTCGTGCCTGAGATCGTGAGACCGTACGTGACTTAAACAATCGGTAAACAAACGGGTCGAAGACGCTACAGTGAGCAACCTGTCTTTTAATAAGAAGTAAACTTGGCATGGTGGATCATTCTGGAACGAGCGCTGGCTGCGCGTGGACCTCCTTAATCAATTAATAAATGCTGTGAAGCGACTTTAGCCTTTCATTTGGATCCTCCACCCGCCCTTACGCAACAATATTGAATAATATTATTAAGTACATTTCTCCAAACATACTTGAATTTGAGCTAAATCACTGTATTTCTGTGACAGATTATGAATATGTGTAAAAAGATCGAAAGCTTTTTCATAATCGGCACAGTTAAGGGCTGCTTGCATTTGATTTGGCAATTCTATAATTTCCAGTACTTGTTCATTTTGATCTTTTATTTGGTCATAAATTCTAAAACATAAAAAATACTGAAGTGTAATAATTGAAATTCGGAATAATTCATGAACATGTATAGAACTATTGTCACACCGTCTTTCCTTCATAATGTCGTTAGATAATGATGACAATCTTTCGCATTCAGCTGTGAATTTTGGTATCTTTTCTAACAGTTCATTCAATGCTGTTTTTGATTTTTTGAAATCTTCCAAAATCTTGTTCGAGCATTCTGCAGTTTCGACAAATGTTCTATAATTAGTTAAAGCCAACTCTTGCGTTTGCTCAGTCAATGCTTTCATCTCATCATTTAGAACAGCGGGTTCAGCCAAGATTTGTTCAAATGTCATATTTCCAAGTTTTAACAAATATTCACATACTTCTGGATCGTCTTCAGAAATTTCTGCAATATAAATAAATAATTAAGAAAGCATAAAGTACAAAATTCAATTAAATGAATCAACAAGAATGCAAAGATATGTTTCGAAAACTTATTTTATAAATAAATAAAACACAAATATACCATCAGAAGACTCGGGAGATATTATTTTAAGTATAGTTCCAAATTTTGAATCCATTTTAAAATATCGAACGACAAATAGATTTTGCAGCCAACAGTGCACTTTCTGACAGCTGTCAAATTTACGGTTTGGTCTCAATGCTTAATTTGTGTACCACTACCAATTCAAATCTACGTAATGATTGTCAATTATTATAAAGACACTTACATATTTAAATAAGTTCCAATTTTTAGTGCCACACACACACACATTCAATCTAATAGGGGTGGGGGTTAAACGCATTGGTCTTTTTTGAATTCAATAAATGCCCATAAAAAGATTATTTTAGAGTTAAATCTTAATTTTCCTTAATTACAAAGCTCTTGAATATCTCCATTTTTATTATTTATTTTCTTCTTGTTTTGCAGGAGAAAAGGGGGGGCAGCAAGACCTTTTGTAACCCCCCCCCCCCCCCTTAGATGCGCCATTACAATTCAGAATTGTAAAGTATACCTAGACTAATATTTTAATCCACAATTATCACGAGAGACTCATTTAGATCTTCCAGCATTTAACTTTTTAGAAAACTTTTAATATTTTTAATTTTAGGAAATGGCCGTAATATTAGTCGTCAGAGCGAATGTCATGTCGGTATTAGAGGTTATGGTTTTCAGTAATTCCTCGAGTGCTGCGGCTGAAGATAGATTAAAATCGAACAGAAAATAGACAAATGCTCATAATTAAATTTTCAATTTCAATTTCCGCTAATAGCTATTGATAAAATATAAAATTGCAACATGTCTTATATGCGCTCCAGTGAGGCTCCAAAAGACGCTATTATAGTTTCTAAACAAGAAGCTATTATGAGACAATGGGGTTTAATCAACGAATGGATACCCAAGTCGGACGTGTAATTAATTCTGATCGAGTTAAATGATTATATTTAACTCGTATCAAACTTTTATTATGTAATATTTATAGTTTATTTTTCAAAAAATTATAAATTTATTGCAAATTGTACGTGTTGTAGGTGGGCGATTCGTTTTGGTTGCGTAGTAGCTGGTTTATCTAGCTTGGTTACTGGATTTTATACCAATTGGTATTATAGGAAAAAATTAAAAATAGGTACTATTGGATATACCTCCTCCTATTTACCTATGGTATTAGTGCCAACATTGTCATCATTCATCATGCACAAACAGGTTATCTTTGAAATATTATCATATTGCGTCAACTCTTGAAATATGTACTTTTAAACATTGATAAAAATTTACAGATGATTACATCAAATATTATTACTCAAACAGAAGCATGCCCCGTTTGCGTAGAAGTAAAAGCAATAGCCATTCACTGTGGTTGTGGAACTTTATATCCATTATTGCTAGGACCTGTTACCAGCTATATGGTAAGATTATTTTTATTTTTAAATTTAATTTTATCATTGAATATCTGTATTATAAATGTATCTAAATTACAGATTGCCAGCACTTACAATACATGCAGAATTCCCATGATCAACATTGAAACCAAAAAATTGTGGAAGTTCCATTTGGAAACATCTAAGCCTCTCTATAGGAAGATTCCTTTGTTTTTATTGATCAATTTAATTCCTGCTGTCGCTATAACTTATATGGAATTTGAAAATTTCAATACAATTCTTCAAAAATTAGATCAAGTTGAAAGAGAGCTAAATTCTGACTTGTAAATGTGTGGCAGTCATATTACTTTAAATTTTAATCGTTTATCATTTTAACAAGTAAAATGTAGAGAAATAACTGAAAAATATTTCTGTAGTTATTATGTGTATAAGTACAGTAAAGACCTGATTATCAGACCCAAGCCGGACTATAGGAGGGGTATATAACAGATATTTAGGAACTACCAGATGCAAGTTATTCTGTAGAACAAAATAAAGCATTTATTACGTTAAAAATGTGTTGTTTCATTGCTTTAAATCAGTGATTCAGATGCGCGAATAAGAGAAAAAGACGAATATTATAATTGAATGATACATACAGATAAAAACTGGCTTTTTTTTATAAGGTGTATATTAGCTTCACTTCGTCCGTTAATCATTTTCGCTTGTACTCATATGATGGCTACCTATACATATTTACTCATTTTATGAGATATTTTCCATCAGGGTCACAATTAAAAAAAATAAACAAGGTTACCACTAGGTGCATATTGCGATTAATCGGTAAACAGTAAATAATTTCTCCCATTACCGGTTTATACTGATAAGTGAAAAAAAAATTACGTGGATTAGATCAGAGCATCGCAACCTTTTCACGCATCTCGCTCGCGTGATGCGTGAAATGCCGCGGCATTCAGGTTACGATGCTCTGGATTAGATAACTGTATACGGTTACTTTTCTTAAAAACGTTGAACCGTAAATAGTTAATAATAAATCTCTGGTGAATAATGTCATATAAATCGACAAGCGCCAGACAGACTGAACCACAGATTAACGACACGTGTACCTTATGCGTGCGCACTGCTCGCACTTACACAAAGCGAAATCTACCCGAAGTCCCGACATACCTTCCCTGTATACTTTCTGTGCTTCTGATACTCTAGTTCCGAATTTTTCCTTATTAAATTATTAAAAACTTGCCAGAAAGATCCAACTCAACTTTAATAATTACCATTTTAATAATTGCATCTGTGCACATCGAAAGGTTACTCGTCATCTGATGTGCAATCTTTCGTGAAGTCGAGAATTGCGTTTAAAGCAGCCATCCAGTTAATCTGTGGTTCAATCTGTCTGGCGTTGTCGATCGTTTGCACCAAACCTCATATAAATACATCAAGTCCATTCGTAGTACGAATTTATAATCATAATTGAAACAACCATCTGGTCACATTTATTACGACTTGGTTGGTCAGTGCTGCCATTCAAGCATACGTCAGTGTAGCCACTCTTACGAACACATCAGTGTTGCTACAAGATAACTATAGAGCTAACGGTTCGGTGATTACTGGTCACAAAGTCACTAAAATCTCTATAACATCTGGCAGCCGAAAAGTCCATCATACTAACGATAACTATCATAGTAACGAGAACTTGAGTGCCAAATATTGTGTATTCGCGATTTTCATGGCAAAAATTGTCTTTGTGACCACCCCAATGTGACGAATAGTCCAATTACCAGAGCTAACACAAGGCTTTCTACCCACTACAACTTATAATATGCCTAAATTATGCGAATTTTTTGTAATCGAATATGATTTGAGTTATCACCATCGCAAATTTTCCAATTGCCAATAAATAAATAAACTTCAATTTTCTTTGGCTTTTCACAAGTATGTACATATATTGTTATGTACCTCGCTTATCACTCTAGTTCCCACAATATCAAATGCACTTTTCACACGCTCATGTACGTGTATAAAAAAACTATAAAAATTCCCGTAAGAGGATATTCAGATAACATAGGAATGCCAGACTTTGGTCAAAACATCGATAAGAAATCATTTGAACGTAACAGTCAGTCATTACAATCGAGACTCCAAAAGTATCAGTCAACACATCAGCAGCGAAACAAAGTTAAAGTGAAACAATTCTACGTATCTCATTCTAAATTCATCACTCCATGATTAAATTTGCAGTTTTCGTATACATATATCTAATATCAATAAAATAAATATAACGTTTTAATAATAATAAAGAAATCTTGGTTGGTTAACCAAGAAGTTTAAAAAAAAAAGCATAAACTGCGTTTGTAATGTCACAATATGTAAAAGTAAAATAAAATACTCATTCAGACATTATTTTCTTTTGTTTCAAAAGGTAGATATTTATCTTAATTCGTACTTTACCAGTTAACAAAATATAAATTTGATGACGATCGTGAAAATTGTGCATCTAAAACGTGATAGAAACCGAGGTTCCCAGGTTCAAACCCTGGGTTGACCTCGATTGAAAAACAATTTATTTACAAGTATTTTTGTGGTGCTGCTGGTCAGACTTGGGTATTTGTGACTCCAAGTCGATGGTTTCTTATCAAAGTTTACCAATTTATCCAATTTCATTGTCGAAACGGTTCCCCATCATACCCACTATTTGAACATAATTTAAAATTTCAATCTATAAATATGTATAAGATTAATTACCATAGGTGTCGCTCAGGGGCAACCCGTAATGGCATCATGGGAAAATATAAATGTTTATAAATAAAAAAATACGAAAAATAAACATGCATTTGCAATCAAATGTTTATTCGAAATTACACTAAAAATTTTCATAAGTAAACGGATTAAATACATATTTTACGGCAATAAAACCCTGTGACAAAATCGGAAAAATAAACCATGATCCTATCCCAAATAAATCATATATGCTTTTGGCAAAATTAAATTAATGTAGAAATAGTAGGTTGGAACAAACAATCACTACGGCAGATACAATACTATTATATATTATAGATAGAAAATGTCTATAATACATAGAAAAATTTAAGAATTTGTCAACAAAATATAACAAAAAAGAAATAGTAGATACATATATACATTTATATAATACCACCAATTTACGTTTGACTAAAACTAGATTTAGAAATATCTTTCATATATGTATGTATGTATATACTATTTTGCAACAATAGTACTTACACTCCCACATTCCAAACAGTCCTAGAAAGGAGAAGAGTAAACATAGACTTACTTCAGAATGGCAGAATAGATATAAAGAGACATCAATTTAGTCTTAAAACAAATCTGAATAAGAATAAAGTTCCCATTTATTTATTGATAAAGCGGAAGGACAGCTCTCATTTTAGGAGAATTTAATTTCATTACATACGTAAATTCTAAATACCTAAATAGATATAGAAATATTGAATGGATATGGTTTTGCATTTCACCACATGTTGACACATGAATTTTCCACACACTGATGTGGCGACTAAATGTATTTAATACACAGAATAGAATGTTATAACAGGAAGAGATGCGCATAAGTTTTTTTTAATATAACTAAAACCCCAGTGTGTGGAAGTTTAAAGCCCGAGTGGAAGTATTATATAAAATATATTATTATATAATGAGAATGTTAAAAATTAAAACATGTAATTAATTTTAACTTATATTATTGAGATTTCTAAACCTGATAAAAAGCATTTGAACTATTTCATTTATTATAGAGTTCTTCATAAACCATTGACTTTATATATGTAGATTCACTTGATTAATTTTAATTTGCAAAAACATCAAACATGATAAATGGGCAGTATGACTTATCTTGTTTATACAATATATTATATTAGTTATCATTAGTTTTAAAATGCATATGTATTTGAAAGAAAAAAAATGCTGAAAAATTATTAAAAATAAACATGAATTACACATTTGCGTTAATTTTATTCTTCTGAGATCATTGTTAAATAATTTAAAAAAAAGTATAAATCAAAATTTAGCTCTCAAAAAGTAGATTTCACAAATACCGCCTGTTTCTCCAAGATATTTGCAATACTTTTTGGAGAGATGAACACACGGTCGGCATCAGGTATACTTAGTATTAATCATTAATATTAATATTTGTTTCAGTTGTTTTTTTTTAAATATTTTAATCACAAACACATATTTGCAGAAATCTAACAAAACGGTCACAATAAAAAACAACTCGTAATCGTTACTTTAAACATCCAAAACAGACCACATTTATTTCAAACTGATCACAAGCATAATATGTGGAAAGCATCAATGCATCCCTTAAAATAATTAAGTCTTAGTTTACAATGTTATTATTAAATTCACAATTTAATAGATACCAAGAATATTTCTCACGATTCAGTCATTGCAGCGTCCCGCGGAATACTTCGGGGAATGATAAATTAAAGAACGGTGTTGTGTGATAAGCTACCTTGTTTGGATAAAATGTTTGTCCGAAACCATTATGCGATACCACAGGAACACTGTGCGATATTGGTGGATAATACACAGGCCGAACTGAAGGATCGAACCCATAACTACACGGAGATTTGTTCAAGCATGGTGTCAACTCACACAAATATTTTTTCGGGTTTGCATCAGATAATTGAACAAACTGAGTAGGATGTAAAGGTACTCTAGAATTTCTATCGTCAAAATTTTTAAAACACGAGATAGTTGAAGTGTTCGAGTCGTGTCTATATGAAGTAAATCTTGAGTGAATACTGTTTTTATTGTGAAAATTGATCGAATTATTTCCATTATTGAAATAATCTAGTCGATTGGTGTTAATTGCGATTGCGTGTTGATTTTCTCCACTACAAAGAGTACTCTCTTGAGGAGCACATTGCTCGGATGTATCAGAAACATTCTTGTCATTTACCCTGCATACTTTTCTAGCGTTATAGTTCACATTCACACTGGAAGATGTCATTTGTAAATCGGAATACAAATGAGAATTTTTTATATGCGGTGTGATAGAAGCTGTCGGCAAAGGCGGGTAATAAGGGCGGCAAGAAGCGGCCAACCCAGCCGGGGCGTAGTGCTAGCACTTCTGCCCCATGTATTCTTGATAAGTTGCAGTTACTTCTTCCGACTGATATCGAGTTAATTTAATACTCCGACGCATTTCAGATGTAATGTGAGCCTTGTAACCACCTTTGCGTAGTAGCGAGTCTATTGTCTGTACTTGGTCCCAGCCTATAATTATAATAAAAATTAAAATAATATATATATATGTATATATCAAAAGTGATTCAACGATAATAACCTTGTTCGGTTGCAACTTCTGGCAAATACGTAGCGGTGCGTCGTGTTCCTTTTTCATTTATAAATTCAATACGAATGCCATGTATTCCGAGTTCCCAATCTAAATAATGTTCCGCTTCTTCGAAATTTTGTAGGATCGAAACGGACACTGTCAGTCTTGGAACTTCATCTCTGGTAATCGGTGGAAATCGTGAATCTTTCAAAGCGCTAGTTATAGCATATTCACGTAAACCTGTTTCAACATAAATCATTACGTTATATAATTCAGTCGACTGAAAGAAAAAGTTATTTAGATCAAATTTTAATTATAAAAAGTCAAAACTAAATTTACCAGAGTGAAGTCGTAGTGCATTGAACGTTCCAATACAACCGCGAAGTCGATGGTCTTTTCCAATTTTCCAGGTGACAAAAAGAGGACTGGAACAAATAAATATTTGAAATTAATACAAAGAATACAAATTCGCCGAAGATTGCTCAATTTGTTTTTTTCACAACGCTCTTTTATGTTTCACTTCGCAAACGGTTGAGTTGAAATTCCTACAACCTTCCGATTGTTTTGAAACTTTGCCATTATGCGCGGTTTGGTCAACGATGGAAATTTCAATTGATTTTGATAGTTCGATAGTGAGAAATAATCGTAATAAACACGTCTAAGTTTGCAAAATTTTTGAAGACGGTGACGTTTGATAGCTTATGTGTTTAACTTTCTGCCAGCCACTCGTCTTGTCAGATTTTAATTGTTTAAACGCCTATAAATTCATCGTTTTCACATTATATCTTATAAAATTTGCATTATAGGCTCGCATTACCTCTCATATATATTTTTACTTCACTAATAAGTTATATTTGCTATTTCTAATCACAATTGAATGCACAGTGCCTCTTCTCGCTTACATATATGAAACCGATGAACAAAGAAGAACAAGCTAGCTGTCGAGTCTGTCCTAAGTATTATTACTAAAGGCCGGATAATCAAGGTGCCGTCTTGAAAAAACCGGACCCAGAGGGTGCTGTGTATTGTTCATTGCATTGTTAAAGGTTCGCCGAACGTTTTTTTTTTTTGGACTCTAGCTTTGTAAATAGAACAAAACCGCCCCGATTCCTAAAAAAAGTACTGTGACTATCCGGTGTTTAATTATTACGAACTTTATTTGTATTTTTTCTTTATGTAGAATGGTCATTTTTTTGACCGTATAAATAAATAAATTAATAAAATTTGCACAATGCAATTTCAAAGACAAAATTTTCATACTCACTTAAGAGCTTATTAATTGAGAAAAAAAAACAATAATAAGAATGAATAATTTAGTACTATAAAAGTAAGCCAAAATTTGATACCAACTTTTCTATTGACCAGAATATGAAAATTTTACTTTAGTCAATTGAGGTAGAAAAAATAGCTGCAGGTGAATTAATATATTGCTAACAGTTAGTAGCGAATCATCGAAAAGATATCCAGCAATTTTCACATTTGAACTTGACATTCCAAATGGTCAACGACCTTAACACAGACAAGTACTATGGTGTTTTTGTAAAAATGAAACCACTAGATGGCGTAAAAGATAGCAGAAAGTTAAGACAAAACCAGTCCCGCTTTCATGGATCGACTGGTGGGTGAGTCGGGATGGCATTTACAAATTGAACAAAGAGTTCTTTGTGTGCGTGTGCGTGTGCGTGTGAGTGTGTGAGAGAGATAGGATACTGACAACTCATCGTCGGTGAAATTGGGTGCAGTGGGCTGGTCGAGGCAGTGCAGGTGGGTGTTGAGGACGTCGAAGCAGAAGTAGCACATGTCGCGGCAGGCCACCGGGGAGCCTCGACCCCCTCCCCCACCCCCACCCCTTCCCCCTTCGCCCCGCGCTCGTCTCTTGCTGCCGCAGCACGCCACGGTCACGGCCATCTCTCTGCTATCTGCTATCTGCTATCTGCTATCTGCCAGCTCTACTATCTCTGGTCTCCCCACTTCTGCTCCTTCTCGCGCACGCCCACACCAACACCCACCCTCGCCTGGCCCCGACCCGCCGACGACTCCCGCAGCCGCAGCCGCAGCCTTCCCCACCCCCACCCCCACACCCGCACCCACACCGACACTCGCACTGCTGCCACTCGCAAGACGTATCCGCCAAATGTCGCTATCAGCTGATCTGAGAGTTAGTCAACTTTCAAAATAATAAATACTAATGAAGGGCAAGCATTACAATTGTTGGCCACTGTATTGTAGGGATATAGCACGACTTGCACCATACGAAACTAGGTCGATGATATCACCTATTTCCCTCAAATGGGGTCTACGTGACGAGCCAGAATGTTAAATTACAGAAAATACAAATATCGGAAGGCAAAGATAGAAAATCGAAAGATCTTAAGTCGAAAGATAAAAAAGGGTGCATGGTAAACGGTACATACTCACTTAATTTGCGCGAGCAGGATACAACAGGAACAAAGAGGAACAGGGTTTTCCTCCCGTATTAATGTGCGCAAGCAGAATACGGGAGGAAAAGCCTGTTTCTCTTGTAGGAATCTCGTCGTCGTCATCGTCATCGAAACATTCGAGAATATTCCGCAACAACAAACTACATTCCCGAAAACCAGACGTCGTACACCTGCAGTCATTATATTAAACTCAAGCGGAACGCCCCTACCAGTCGAGTGGAACCAAAACGGTCGAAACACGCCGCCACCATTAAACCACATCGAGCGGAACGGCGCCAATCATTCCAGAAAATTCTACGCCTCGACAAAAGTGCATTCCTCGTTCACGCATCAACAACCACATGCGCTTACGCATCAACAACCACTTCCATCAATCGTTCCAGAAAATTCTACGCCTCGACAAAAGTGCATTCCTTTCTTACGCATCAACAAACCACCACCATCGGTCAGGCGATTCCAGAAACACTATAAAAGGAGGTACAACCCAAACGACACCAGTCGACCCACAGCAGCAAGCGTCGACATACAGCTCCTGACCAGCCACCACTACACTACGCGGACTTGGAAGATCAACCAGCCGGACGAGCCAGCAACACACTGCCGTATCCAGAGACTTGCTGAACATAGCCGAATGCCGAGCCAGCAACACTCTACCATATCCAGCGACTTGCGGAACATAGCCGAACAACGAGCCAGCAACACACTGCCGTATCCAGAGACTTGCTGAACATAGCTGAATGCCGAGCCAGCGACACTCTACCATATCCAGAGACCGCTGAACGACATACTTTTGCCCACAAATACCATACCTTTGTACAACCATAGGCAAACAATAAAACTTTATAAAACTAGCACAACAGTGTTTCGTTAGGCCGGGATACGGTCAACATACATGTACCCCGCCTACACTCTTGTTCCTGTTGTATCCTGCTCGCGCAAATTAAGTGAGTGTGTACCGTTTACCATGCACCCTTTTTTTTTATCTTTCGACTTAAGATCTTTCGATTTTCGATCAGTGGCGTAGTCAGGATTTTGTCAAGAGGGGGGGGGGGGGGTTTGACAGGAAAAAAGGCAAGATAATTTATATTTAATTAATATAAAATCACAACATATAAACATAAAGTAAAGCTAACGGCTAACTAAAGTGCATGATACATCAATCGCCACTGCTTCCGATATTTGCGTTTTCTGTAATTTAACATTCCGGCTCGTCACGGAGACCGGTACAAATGACATCATCGCGTCCTGTTCTCGTACACGAAAGTTAGCCGTGGCCGAAATACTTCGTCCAGCTTACCCATAAAGGCGATTCGATTCGCTCCAGATACGCAATCACGAGTACACGGGAAATCCCAAGGAACTACGCAACTACGCATCAAACATAGAACACAAAGGAAAACCTCGACCCCACTGGAATATTCCAGAACGTGATCTCACCAGCGCATCATCCCCAGATGCCAGTGAACTTCAGGAACTCGACCTGGCTCGTTCCAGCGAATCACCTACCTACTTCGCTGTACATACAAATACACCTGTATTAATCGAGTAATAAAGATCCTCTTCAAAATACAACTGAGTTTCCATAGGCCGGGAAAAGGTCCAAACCTTTAACCCGCCCTATAGTATACTTATTGGCAACTTGTATTTTATTTCATGTTTATACTGGGTAGATACGATACGAGTGCACTTAGACAAGTGATCCGAGCGTTTTCGGACACTGACATCCGTCCCAGTGGCGGATGCATATGGGGGGCGCGCGTCCCCCCCTTGCGGAGCCGCCAAATGAGCATAAACGCCCTTAATGATCCTGATTCTGTTATGCAAGCCTTGTCTGTTTGTCCTATATCTGACTATCCTACTTTGCACACACTGTACAAAATTTTTGCTCGTCTACCTATATCTATTGCTACAGTAGAAATAAGTTTTTCAACATTGCGACGTACAAAGACATGTCTGAGGTCGACAATGAAGGAGGATCGACTTAATGGCTTAGCTCTGTTAAACACTCACCCTGAAATTGATTGTCCTATTGACGATGTAATTATCCAATTTGCCAGGAAGAATAGGCGCAGAGAATTCATCATTTAAGGATGAGAACCACAATTGTAACTTTTTTATATCATAAGATGGCATACGGAAAATTCACCATCAGTTACTTTAAAGAGATTGTGCCCTACCTCTTGGTCGTCCAGATTAGATTCCATTAATGAACTTCGATATTTATGGTAAAAGGACTACTAGTCATATGTGAACCAGTCACAAGACAACCGGTCGCTCTAAATCGGTCACACGTGATCACCCGTCACACTAAAACTGGTCACGAGAAAACTGGTCACACCTAAATAATCGACCAATTTTAAATTTTTGGGTGTGACCAGTTTTTTCGTGACCAACTTTAGTGTGACGGGTGATTACGTGTGACCGATCTAGAGCGACCGGTTGTCCTGTGACCGGTTCACATTTGACTAGTAATCACCGAACCATATTTATATATGTGCAGATGTTTTAAAATGTCTTACAGAAATAATTTTAAAAAGTAAAATAAATGATGAACAATCAAGCAAAGGAGACTAGAAAAAAACGTGGAAAGTTTCAAATTTAGTCTCCTACTCGGGCTTCTTGAAAAATTCTTTGGCCTCTCGACCTTGTTTCAAAGCTCCTTCAATCAAAAGACGCCGATATTATCAGTGTGTACAGACTCCAGGGATGTTCAACTCGAGAGCACCCCGGAAGTCGGTTTTGTGAGATAGCTAGTGGTAAGCTTGGGCGGGGCCGGTTTCCTCAAGGTGCCTTCCTTCGTCGTCGGTGGTCTGGTCTCTGCTGATGACGGCTGCTCTGCTCTGTCCCTTTCTCCTTCGTAATGTGCGTGGGATGCGTGATGTGAAAAAAGGGAGGAAATTGTATAATAATGAAAACAGGTTGTAACTCTGTTTGTATGGTGACTGTATTTTATATATATATATATATATATATATATATATATATATATATATATATATATATATATATATATATATATATATATATATATATACAGAGATCAAGCAGGGGGGACAGGGGGGGGAGTAAACAAAGTAACCACGCGTGCCTTTTGAGGTTAGCAACGCGTAGCTCAGTTGTCTGCCTTCTGGACGAAGACAGACCAGGCTTCCTCTGGTGCACACCGGACGGATACTGGAGCTGGTCTCTAAGTATCGTCACAACCCTCACCAGCCTCTAGCTGGTGATTTCGGTGGCGAGGTGGGCCCCGTAAACACCGGGGTGTTTACGCGCCAAACCGTAGTCGAGAACTGTCAATTTGTGTTGGCTGTCAGGGTGGCCAGCACAAAAATATATCGGCCAAATCGTGGGTCGTAAGGCCACGAAAGCCGATCATCAGACATAGTCTGAACACAGTGCTTAGTCTATGATTAGAAATGCATATTACGAGATCAATAATTTTATAATAAATTTGAAGAATTCGTAACAATTTCAACAAATATTGCAACAAAACAAGGATTGACGCCAAAATTGAAATGGAATCGTCAATCTCTTATCTAAAAGCACTTCGATGAACTTAGTCATGATACACGAATCCAGAATCCATTTGAATAATTTTACAAAGATACAAGGAGACTCAGTGTAACATTGAGACTCAGTCAGACCTAGTCCCCTTGTATCCTGCTCACACACGTCAGTAAAGCTATGCGATAAAAAACAGGGAAATTTGCACGGCACGCCACTGGTACATATTTATTTAAGAATACAATATGATGTATGCAAGTGTGGGATCAGTGCAGTTGCGTGTATGGGAGTGCACGTTTTGTGTTGGTGGTCTTTTGTCTCAACTTGACTCAAGTGACGAGGAGGCATTCGAATCTGCCGCATACAATATGAAAACTTTTAAAGGAAATTAAAACAAAAATTACGATTAAATTGTATATTAATAAAAAAATCAAATATCAAATTTATGATTTTATTTTAATACTCTGTTTCAGTACTGTAAAATATTACATACATACATATATGATATTTTTTTATAATACAACAATATTATACGATTTCTATATTATATAAATCATAATATCTTTACTGTAACAATCATATTTGTTTATATTCATAAATAAGTGAAAACAAATTAAAAACAACGTCCTTAGCATACCTTAACAAATTAAAAACAACATGAAATATGTACATGAAAATAATTTTGATACAGTTTTTAATTATGTGTGCCTTTTTGGCAAAATAAAATTGATAAAACAGACCTTTTTTTTATCAATAAAAAATAAAAATAATTGTTGAACACTAATTTTTCTATTATATGTATTTATGTACATACTTCTTACAAACTCTGTGTCCATAAATATTCCATTTCTGAATTTTTCAAAGATAATTTTAAATGCATGTTTTAATATTATTTACCCTCACTGTATTGGCGTAAAACCTAAAAATAATATAAGAAATAAACATAAGTATTATATAACATTTAAACAATTCAAGAATGCTGCCGAACAAAGATATGTACATATGTATATTGAATGTTACAATTTTTTAGAATTTGTTTTTAATGGAATATACATAAATATTCAGTTTACTCTGTAAATGACTACAGTGATTGATTTTGATTTTTGTGTGTAGTTGGCCACTTGCATTTCATAGGTAAAAAATTGCATCAAAGAAACAGAAAATCTTGTGTGCTGACAATCATATTATTTTTTATAACCAATCACTAGCGATATATAAATATTTTTGGCTTTGAAATCCAAATGGTTGACTACTGCGAATTAATTACTATTAACTCTCCCCCACCAAATTATAGAATTACAAGATTTCTTGAAAAGAATAAACGTATGTTCATACCTATCCAGCACGACCCGTATCCTGCAGGTGTCATGCAAATGCGGATAGTATTCTTTGGTATATTCTATATGGACGTATTCATACTCCATTCGCGCAAGCGCATTTACGCATTCATGCGCGTCCATATAGAATGTACCAAAGAATACTATCCGCACTTGCAGGATACGGGTCGTGCTGGATAGGTATGAACAGACCTTAAGATAGGAAAAAGATCGTTTTAAACTTTTTTAAATAAGTCTATTTTTGGGTATTCTGTGCAATAAGTGGAATGTAACATACCTATATCTTTATTCAGCTACATGATTTATTAACCTGCATATAATTTTTGTTCCTCTCTGATCAGTTTGGCTAATCTAATACATGCTTCTTCCATATCTTGAGGTGAAGATTTACTATATGTTACTCTTATATATGGACAAGGTGCACCAGATGATATTGTAAATGCATGTCCAGGAACAAAAGAAATTCCCCTTTCAATTGCTTTTCGGAAAATCTGAAAATAAAATCAAAAATTCATAAAAAAAATTGTATATATATATAATTTAATATTGAATGAAGTTTATATTATTTTATATACAAATATGTGTGGAAATTACCATGTCATATACATCTGGAACTCCTTTTATTTTCACCCAAACAAACATGCCTGCTTCTGGAGTGTCCCATTCTGCCAACCCAGTTAAATGTTTTTCTAAAAGATTAATTAAACAAGTTCGTCTTTCCCTGTAAAATTCTCGGACCGTATTCAAGTGATGGACCATTCCATCCAAACCCCAAGTTTCCAGTAGTTTATTCGCAATAACCTAATATATTTTCAATTACAAATTTTTCAATTATGTTTTTTTACACTAATTATGTAATTCATTTGACATATTATCCAACCTGAGTTAATGTTGCTGTGTGTAAATATGAAGCTTGCATATGAAGTTCTATTACACTAATTAGGGGTTTGGGACCTGTTATCCATCCCAGGCGAAGTCCCGAACTTAGAACTTTAGATAATGAATCAAAACGTAGTACTCTGCCTTCTACGTCATATGATATAAATGATTTTGGAACTTCCTACAATAAACGGCAATACTTCATTTTAAAATATATTTATGTTTAGAATATAATTAAAGGTTTTATTTTGTAAACTATAGCTGAAACTTAATATATGTAATACACCTATGTATGTACTTCATTGTAAACTACATAGGTACCTATAACAAAATATTAAATTCAGACATTCTTTTACAATTAAATTCTCTTACTCCAAATTCAATATACATATGTACATATATATATTTTTATCAAATTTGTAGAGATTTTTTTTAAAGAAAACATTTTTCAAATTTCTTACATCATTAAAATGCATGAAGTGATAAGGATCATCCTCTAATATTATTAAATCATATTCACAAGCAATGTCATAAATTTCTTGCCTTCTGTCATTTGGTATAACTGTTCCTGTTGGATTATTTCCCGTAGGATTTATATAAATGACTTTTGGCATAATTTGACCGGTTTTACGATGTGTCTCGAGAACGCTCCGTAAATTTTCTGGGTTTAGTCCTTTGCTATCCTGTTTAACTTCTAAAACCTTTGGTTTGTATGGTTTCATCTGAAAGAAAACATCGTCATTTTTTTTTTATAAAATACATCATCATCATTCACATCCGTAATTCTGAAGATATTTTAATTTAAATTGTATTCTTACGATTATATCAGTTCCCGAATAAAGAGGAGTTGGAAATAAAACTGGATCCCCCTTGTTGACAAGCAGTTCAATCGATTTATATATGCCATCTTGGGATCCCGACGTTACAATTATATCTCTATCTTCCCAATTTGGTGGGTTGTGAATTTTTTTTTGGAACTCTTTCAAATTTGTTAGAAGTTTTGGGTATCTAAAAGTAAATGGCATCAGTGTAATTTATGTCCATTAAAAATTAATAAAAAAAAACGCGTATAAGAATACGAAAATAATTATTTTGTCTACCCTTGTGATGGTATATACTGCAATGCGATATCGAGCTCTTTATTTATCAAATCCAGCTTAGTGCCATCTTTCAAAAGTATGTTAATCTCTTTAAATGGAAACACTTTTTCATTTGGCATACCTTCGGCTAAGGATATCAGATTTTTTCCCGCTTTGTATGTTAGGGCAGCTGAAATTAAATATTTTTATACAATTTCATTTAAACAGTTTTTTTTTGTTATTTTTTTAAGATAACATTTCAGAATTATAAAACACGTTAGTAAACATACGATATGACGCACAAATTTGGCACTATCTATAAAAAATAATGTTTGACCCTATAATCACTATGATTTTCTGAAATATTACATATATATTGTTATTCTTCGGGCGTATCGCCGTATCGTATTTACAATAACATTGTGTCACTGTTACGATATCTTATGTAAAATGATTTAACGTGCAGTCAAAAATTTAATACATGAAATCATCTTTGTAAAGCGATTGTAAAGATTTTTCCAGTATTCCGATATCAATATTTGTACATACATACATACAATATACTAGTAGAATATGTATGTTTGAGTTGAAATGAACACATTTATTTTGTTGAATCAATTTGTCTTTACCATCTGCCTAAAAAATATTTCACTTAAAAAACCAGACATACATATATACATACATAAAACATATCAAATAATAAAATGGATTAAAATTTCACAGCTGAAAAAATTATACATTGTTTTGCGTCTTAGTCTAATACTCTAATGAGACTCTCGCCAATAACAATTTACGCATGTACATAATTTTTTGTACAAACACATATGTACATACATCCATCTGTACATATAATTTTTTTGTTTATATTTTGATATTTTATTTTTGTATCTTTTAATTGTTTTTATGTATGTATGTATATATATATATATATATATATATATATATATATATATATATATATATATATATATATATATATATATATATATATATATATATATATATATATATATAACACTATAGCTTAGCTATGGTGACGCCTTGGAGTATATCTGTAATGTCACTATGGCTTAATTGTAGCAAATAAATACGTCAAAAGATGTGTATTTAGAATTATATTTTTGGTGCTATTACTAGGGACTAAAAACGAAACAAAAACAATAACAAAAAAACTAAATTATTTGCTATTTTTTGGAAAAAGAAATACTTTATAGTTCTAAGAAGACTGAATACAAAAAAATCATTGATTCCGATTACCTACTTAAGCCTTTATTTCTTTTTTAATAAATTTCACTTATTAGAATTTTAGAAAGTGTTGAAAAATCTGGCAAGTATCTGGCCGAAATTTATTTTTAAATCAGTTTACCTTTGACTTACGAAAACGAAATAGAAAATGAAAACTTAAAGATAAAAAATAAAATATTTCGTTTTCCTCTGATCAGAAACGAACGAAATAATACTTTACAAGCCTCTTATTTAGTCCCGGGTTATTATGTAAAAGTTAAATTATTTTTGCTGACCCCTTTTTCTTAGCCTTGTTAATAATTATGTAGTCATTATCTTATATTATTGTTTTGCATTATATCACCTTCATCATTAATGCTGTATGCTAATATGAAACCATTATTATTTTTTTGAAATACATATATGTATGTTTGTTTAATGTATACTTTAATCTCTTGAACTTTTTATATTATTTAATTTTAAATAATTGATGTTTTTCATCATTACTTAAATCCAAATCTTATTATCTTGTTGACCCCTAAACGTTAACAATAATTTTAAACTTGGTAACTTTAATGTTATGACAAGAATTCATTTCCTGAACGATATCATTATTTATTAGAATTAATCAATACTGACTTGTAAATAAAATCCCAAGCAAAGGTGATCAGTCAAGTTTAATGTGAAACGATACGTTAATAATTTACTAATACAACAGATGGAAATAATATAGTGTATATATGTACATATGTAAGTATTAATTTTTAATATCTAATAATAATTTTTGTAAAGTTCGTACTATGTATATTCTAATAAGTTAGTACTATATTAATATACTATATTGTTTTTACTTATCAGAATTATATTATATATTAGATATTGTTATAAGCTAATAAAGCAGAGTTATAAAAATTATGTATGATTAAATTTAAATAAGCGTACAAAGAAAGTTAACAAGCGTTAAATTCAAAAATTTCAATTAAATATTCCCATTCTTTTAATTGACCTAGAATACGACTTCTCAGAGTCTTTAAATCAAACAATGTAGGAAAATTTATCACATGTAACAAAGAAATCCTGAAATATTCCATTTTTGTGCAATATGAAAAAATGTGTACGAATATGCGAAAATGTATTATATATACAACTAATAAAAATGATTACTTAAAGTCCTTGTAATGGATGGTTCCCTCAAAGATGACTTGTCACTAATGTATTTGCTGTAATCTTTTATTTGCCTGGCAGACACATCGAAATTCTCTTCCAATTTGGCCTCATTGATTCGAGCTGATGATGAGCGCCGCACGCTTCCCGTATATCCCCAACACTTCTTTGCACGCAGCAGCATACTAAGTTTTGCAATTCCCTTGAGAGATATCTACAATACTTGAGACAGTTCGAATTGAACTTAACGTTCCGATGTGATAGAACACCGTGTATGTAATCACTTGAAAATGTAATCAAAAGTTTCAGCCGCCTACTCTGCACTGCTGAGATCTGCTGTATGTAAGCTACTGATCGCGAAACATTTTATACATGCTATCCACCACTCTTATCACTTCTGTAGCACGCGAATTTTTTTATTACAAATATTTGCTTGGACATTTGACAACCCAGACATTTGCGTTTGATCTGATAAATAATACATTTAGGTTCACTATGCCATTTGGAACACATAATGTTTTTTTTAATATAAGCAAAATTGTAAACAAGGTGATGACATCGTAAACATCTAAACACACCAAACACATCAGAAAATAGAATATAATTGAATACAAAACATATCGAGAATAACGAATTAGATTCGATATTTTTAATTCTCAATTTAAAACTATGGAAGCAGCTAGATAATTGTATGTTTTACGTTACAATTCTTCTAAAGCAAACTGTATAAATATTTATTTTTTCGTAAGTGAATATTTAATATGTCTTTCTTTCAATGTGTATGTTTTCAAAACATAAATCAAATTGAGATAGTAGTCTCGGTAAAAAATAATGGTCTTTTCTTAAATTGCTCACCTTAGCAATTCATCATTTCATTCCATAATCGTAGTTTTACTTTCTGCTAAAACAAAAATAAATTATCGAATGACAATCAAACAACTGTACATTTTTCAATATTTTATTAAGAAATATTTGAAATCAATGCAAATTTTTGTTCGTATATAATAATACAGAGCTCAAATGGAATCAGGAGATTTATAAAAAAAAACGTGTTACATTCAAAATGTGAATAGCTGATGCAGTAGTTTAAAAATCGAAAAAAAAAACTAGTTTTAATACATAAAGGCAAGTTGGTGAGTAAGATTATAGAAGTGGATAAGTGTGCGAAATAAAAAAAAGGTATATTTATTTTTCATAAGGTGGAGGCGTAAATTTGTAAATCCTATCTCTTACAATTATTATCAAATCACATATTTGTTATAATTTTCATATTTAAAAAAAAAGATGTAAGTACATTGCTACCATATTTCATGTAAATAAACAAATGAAAATATTAATTTAAAATGTTCTTTGTATATAATCGAGCTACTAATATTTATATAATAATGTAACTGTTTATTTTATTATTTAAAAAATAAAGTAAAAATTAATTTGATATTATAAAATTTATATATTCATACTTTGACATTGACACACTTTTTGACATTGATCGTATAAAACAATACATAGACTATACACAATTATTCACTTATTTCTTTGTGCAATGATGATATAAAAGTATTTTTATTCTAATCATATATAGAATATACGGGTCTATGTACCTCACGGGCCGGAATGTGAAATGCCGGAAAACGCAAATATCGGAAGGCAAAGATCGAAAATCGAAAGATCTTAAGTCGAAAGATCAAAAAAAAAAAGGGTGCATGGTAAACAGTACATACTCACTTAATTTGAGCGAGCAGGATACAACAGGAACAAGAGGAACAGGCTTTTCCTCCCGTATTCTGCGCGCGCACATTAATACGGGAGGAAAAGCCTGTTCCTATTGTTCCTGTTGTATCCTTCTCGCGCAAATTAAGTAAGTATGTACCGTTTACCATGCACCCATTTTTTTGATCTTTCGACTTACGATCTTTCGATTTTCGATCTTTGCCTTCCGATATTTGCGTTTTCCGGCGTTTCACATTCGGGCCCGTGAGGTAGACCCATAGAATATACATACATCCTGAAAATATTGGACTTTACTTTTGTAGTTTTTAAGAGTAAAACAAGTTTGAATTATATTTCAACTATAAACTAATAATTTATTTTGGGACAATATTAAATCAAAACGAGTCTAAATTAAATTTAAATCAATAAAAGATAATAATAAAAGTTTTAACTTCGAAATATGTTATTGTAAAGTTTTAAATTAAATTAATTATTTGAATTAAATTCATAAAAACATTGATGAATAAATAGAACCACTCTAGTGTGACACCTGTCAAATTTACTATTTTAATTATAATTGAGTAGTATTGTGGAAAAAGAAGACTTCGTTTTAAAGGCTTTCCTGAATCAATTGTGTTTTATTTGTCGTTGCTAAAAATTGTTTCTTAGTTTTACTTTACTATTGCCAAGTATTAAGATATTGATACAATAGATAATTGACTGATTTTTAAAAGGAAATGTAAAGTTTTGGCGGTATGTTAATTTGAATTGGAAAAATCTATACTGTGTGTTGTTGAATTCTAGTGCAATATGCATAAGAGTAAAATAAGCAAAATTTCTTAACAAATGTTATTATCTATACCTATTTGAAATAAAGCCCTGACAGAAAGAATTTCTAAATTACACCACAGTGAAAGTTTCAACTTCGAAATTATTATTACAAAATTTAAAAATAAGAAAAATATCTCTCGCAACATTGAAAATATATTTCAGATTAAAAAATAAATCGAATATGAATACAAAATTACAATAAACAATAAATGTACTTTTTCAATTAAATTAATTATTGGAAAATATAAGCATAAAATTGACAGATATTGTTCTGTTAGTTAATTGACTATCAAATCTATTTTAAAGAAGTGTTTTGGGAAATATAAATGGTTGAAACTGCAAAATCTACCAAGATTTGCGACTAATATGTTTATATGTATGTATGTATACATATAATTCTGGTATTTGATAACTTTTTATATATTTTTAAAACATAATTACACCACACAAATATGTATAAAACTAACATACTGAACAAATCACTATAAAATACGTATAGTTTTATTCCAATGCTCCATGGCGTGTATAATAATGCAGTAATTCCTTGCAACGAGATTAATTTTCTATGAGACTAAGTTTAAGTTTTGAAGTTGAGAAATTAAAAGGATTAAGTTACCTAAATTCGAATACATGTACACACTACTGGAATAAGTAAGTGTTCTAAAAAAGTAGAAAAATCAGCGAATAGCGAGTAATTGCTGTAATATTAATTACATATCTACAATAGCTACAAAAATAATTTTCTATTATAAATTCCATTTGACTAAATAATAAGAATTTAAAATTTAAAGTTATAATACAACTACTTCATATTTAACTGTACTCCCCTATTTAACAATTTTCAAACATTCACAATATCCATACACATAATATGTATATTTTCGACAGTTTTCAACATAATACATTTTCATTAATTTTCTTTGTTTTTATTAAATTTTCATTTCACATCAGTTTTTGGCATAATTAAGCAATATTCAATAATTAATAGGACTCAGAAGCAGGGGAGTGCCTACAATGAAATACGTGGGCAAAGTTCAGTACTGATTGGAATCAAATTTTACTCAAATAACTATGTGAATAGAGCTTATAAAAAAAAAACAACTTCTTACAAGCTCTACATAGTACAATCAGAAATAGATAGTGTACTCTGAGCGTTGTATTTAAGGCAAAAGCATTTTTTATATTAATTAATGATGGGCCGAAATACATACATGTATGTATGTATGTATGTATGTATTCGAACTAAATTACTTCTAAAGGGCCTCGGATATTTATTATTTTCAACTACAATTAAACTCGTCAACTAGGAGCACTGACAATTCCTATACTGAAGAATTGGATTTTTTTATACAAATAAATAAATATATATATATATATATATATATATATATATGTAAAAGCAAATTGTTCATAACAAAGTTGTACCGTATATAACATTTATACATGTACATACTAAAATATGTATGTACGTATATTCAAGGCTTGCAACGTAAACTTCAAATACTGAACTGGTCGACATCACCACAAAAAAAAAATATATATATATTGTTTCATAATTTTGTTCAATTTTCCAAAGCACCTTGGTAAAGCACAATTTTTGGTGATGTAAATATACTCAGATTACTAAATTTATTGTATAACAATAATTTATTAAAAAATAATCTGTAAATTGTATTTACAATTGTACCATATATGTATGTATTTATCAAATAAAAATAGAATAGTTAATTAGTTTCTGTCAAGCTGAGACTATAATGTGCCGCATCATATGTACATTGAGCAATGCTGGTCAACATTATGTCAACACAAAAATATAATAATTTTGTTATTATAACTCGCATAATTGCAAAAAAGTGCCATTTCAAATTAAGCGCATATTTTGACATCAAAATTTAATTTCATAATTTGCTGAAAAAACCAGCAAATTCTTATATGTAGATATGGAAGTTTAGTGTTTTAGTGAATAAGCAGTTCTAAATTTAAAAACAAAAAATACAACTTTTTAATTTTAATTTGAATATAGTATAAGTATTTGAAGAATTGATTAAAGAAAATATTAGCTGCTACGCATTTTCTAACAGCTATCTGATTTAATCTACATATTTATCAACAGAAAAACACTACATACATACATCATTGAAATTTTTATTTCATAATAAACTTATAAGAAAAAATTTAATAGCTTACATTGGTGTTTCTTAAAATATCCACAAAAGATTGCGAATATATCACAAAAAATGGCCATTTATAAAAATTAATAATCATGCAAAATATTTTCACAGGGGCATTGACCACTAAAAATTTCCAAGCAATGGCATTTCAACTCAATGACTAAATAATTTAAGGAGCTATGTTTATGAACACTTCTTGTACTTAATTCATTCAGATAGAGTGAAAAATACACAGGAAAAATTTCTGGTTAGAACACATTTGGAAAGACAATTTTCTGCATATATTAAGTTATCAGTTCGGACGTTTAATAAAAAATTTAAACAAACAAATTTGATCTTCCATTAATCGTTCGGTCTAACTTTTATTCTTTAATATTATTCATGTTTATTTAAAGATATCAGTAAAACAAAACCAATGTGTTTGTAACTGCGGAAATGATATCTAAAATATAATTTTACAGTTTCGAACTCATTTGATAGTTTCTGCATTTTTAATTATATTTTGGACGAACAACATTGTGCACAAATTTTAAAAGGTAAATTGTGTTGTAGATAAATAGATAAATAAAATTTATCTCACAACAGACTGCACCATTTTTTAACGATAAATATTATTTGAGATAGAAGTATAAAAAATTATAAATATTCTGGAAAATTAATACTCACAAATCTGCCCCCTTTCTATTTATTTATTTTCATTAGACAAATTAGACAAATATTAGGAAAGCAAACAAAGTACAATATCTTTAGTTTGCAGATGTTAAATTAAGTTATACAAATAAACTTAAATATTAAGTATCACTTTTTCACCATAATAGAAAAATTAAATACAAGTTTGATAGAAAAACGCTGAATACAATGATATTAAATATGATACTAAACATTTTTCATTCCTCTTAAACTTTCAAAACATTTTTAATGCATTTTGAATAAAAATGAATTAATGTAAGAGCTGTGTTCACCTATTCCACAATTATTTTACTTTGAGATGATTCATGTAAAAGTTATAAAAATCAGCCAATATCTACTTTTATAATTCAAAATTGTAGAGTAAATTAATAATGAAAGTAGATATTGATTTGGCATTAAATGTACCATCAAATAACACAGAATAAGATAAAAAGAACTTCGGTTCCATAATATTTAACGTTTACATCATATAAAAATTAGAATTAAGCTGCTAAAACATACATGAACTTTTTCAATTTTGACATAATTAATATCGTAAATATAGTATAGTATTTATACATACATAATATAAAAACTTTATGAAACAGCTTAATGATTAAATAATTTTTTATTTTTATTTTATCACTTTGTATGCGAATACATATTAAACAAAACAATTGTGGAAATAAAAATGTTCACATTATCCTTCTTATTTATTGGAAAATAGTCATTGAATATTTTTTCTGCTATAATATAAAACATAAAATTAAAAGATTTCAAACATCAATAGCATATGATCAATACCCTTTAAATATGCAATAACGTTTTTTATTTCCATTTATTAAAATCTTTCTTACGATCTTCCACGATTAGATAAATTTATGATCGATTCAAATTGGAAAAAATACTTTTAAAATACATACTAGTTTGACCATTTGAATTTTGTGAAACATATTTTCAAAATAAAAAAAATAATGATGACTTTAAATCTTCAATTTTTTTTAGTTTCTAATTGAATAGGGTCTTGCAAACGTGAACATTAATAAAATAGTAGTGTTCTTAAAAATCTAATAATAACCTTGTAGTATACAACTAAGATATGTGGTTTTGCAAAAATTAAAGCAAAGTTATGTCACAATGAAACACAAACTACTGGATTTTAACCAGTTATGCAACAACAATGGTATTTATTATACATTTGGACTATAATCACAGTAATGTGAACCTTTCAAAATATATTCATTAATACAAAATAGTAAACATTCTTATTCCAAACATTTGTATATGTAGTTTATACACATACATATAATTGTAGACAAAGGCCTAAGACTTGTAATGGAAAGTATTGGTGAAATATAAAACGAATTATATTTATAATATACATTGATTATATTTTATAATCTAAGTTCACGTATGACGTGAACATATCACTGATTAACACTGGTGTATGAGTAAGTGTAAAGGCTATAACACCGTGTAAAACAAAAAGTTGTTAAAAATCTTGACATAAATAATAAATATAACAACACAATAACGAAAATGGGTTCTGCGCATTGTTTAATTTTTTTCACATTAATTAATAAGGTATTGGCGCCATATTCCGAGGGCGGCGCGAGTGTATCAACCCCACCCTATTAGATACCTTAGAAATGGCATCCAAACACCAATCTAATTGTTCTTTCGAATGAGCAGCTGACATACAAAAACGAATACGACATGATAACAAAGGTGTGGCAGGAAAACCAACACCGACCACGGCAACACCACTTGCAGTCAATTCTCGTACCACGCATCTAAAAAATAGCAAATGCTCATCAATTTTGAGTTCATATTTATTTTAATTACATATTATTTACAATAATTAAAACTCCATACCCTATTTTGGAATATAAGTAGACTAACATAGGCACAACGGGAGAATCTTCATGACCGTATATGATAACTCCCATTTGATGCAACCTTCGTCTAAAGTACCTAAAAATAAAATAAATAACAATGAATAAAATATAAAAATAGCAAATTCCACTATCCATGTATTATATAGGTACATACATACATATGCATACTATTAAAAACAATTAAAAATTAAAACCTTGTATTACGAGCTAGCGCATCGATTCGCTGTTTACCATCGTCACCACCTCTTACTCCCATTATCAATTCCATACTACTAATAATTTGCTGAATAACCGGTGGAGACATACTATACGCATAAGTGCTAGCATGTCCAAATTTATTAACATGGTTGATAAGTTTCTATGAACGGAAATAAAAAATATAGCTCAAATATACATGCATGTATAATATGTAGTTAAAATAAAATAAAATATTACTTTGGAGCCGGCTATATATCCACCAGCAGAACCAAAACTTTTGGTAAAGGTACCCATAAGTATGTCTATGTCTTTAGGGTCTATGCCATAATAATCAGTAATTCCCCTTCCACGAGGACCAGTAGCTCCTATAGAATGAGCCTGTAATAAAAAAATACAAAAATTAGGAATATTAAAACAAACAAACAAGAGAGTAAAAGGTTAAAATTAAAATACTATCAATATATTAATATATCGCTTAAATAACACCGTATTAAAATCGAAAATATAAATGTAAAATACCTCATCCAAGTAAACATAACAATTGTATCGCTTTTTGATGGCTATCAGTTCTGGTAAGCGCACAATGGATCCCTCCATACTATATACTCCCTCTACTACAATTAATATCTTACGCCATGGCTTCCAAGGTTTTCCAGGACGATCTTGACCTTGTGATATATGTTGGCGAACAACCTTTTCTAGGTCACGCATATCTTTGAAAAGTAAATACATCTATAGGTTACATTTTATTAAATTTTCATATTATTGTTAATTATCAATTACAACAGACTGACTAAATTCTCTTACCATTATGTTTAAAAATAGCAACTGTTGCTTGAGAAATTCGAAGGCCCAAAATAAGAGAAGCATGGTTAAATTCATCACTAATGGCAAGGCAGCCTGGACCTAATAATGCAGGTAAGCCCAGAGAATTTGTGGCAAAGCCCATTCCTACTACCATAGCAGCTTCTGTACCCAAGAATTGGGCAGTTAATTTTTCTAATTGTTCATGCAAGGGACATGTACCTACAAAAATCAGATTTTTTAGAAATGACAACATATAACAAGGACATTTCTAAAAACAATGAAAAGTAATGTATGTAGCTTGAAAATAAAAAATATATCTAAAAGAAATCACGTAATAACATTTACAAACCTAGCTCAGCTCTCGGACTAGCTAGAGTAAGTCCATATTTTTTAATAGATTCTTCAGCATCATCAGCACAAACACCAGTAGCCTCAGCGAATCCTAAATAATTATAAGATCCTAGATTGATGCATTTAGTTTCTGATCCTGTATATCTAAAATATTTTATGAGATAGAAATTCTTATATGCCACAAAAAACAGTTAAAATCTTATTTTCCTCCAATCTAACATCACCAACTTTTTTGTTTTTTCACCAATATTTTTTTAAAACTTCAATAATATTTATGTACTTTAACATATATTCATCACCATTTTTTAAATCATACGTAAACGCAGTACCAACCTGAATGTCCACCCATGGTCATCGGTGACTCTATCTTTTAAGGTAATTTCAGCACCAGGAGATGAGCATATTGGGCGGTTCCAACAATCTCGAACACGTCGGTATACATAATAAGAATATAATTCGTCAAATTGATTAAAAAGGCGAATGTAACCCTAAAATTTAAAAATATTATACATATTTTAAATAACAATACAAATTAGAAAAGTTACACAAAACAATATAACATAATAAAATAATAAACAAACCTTTCTATCAAACTCTGTATGAACCCTTGGCTTAAATAGTAATCTATTTATTAGGGCTAAATAAATCAGAACATATATTCCTAAGCGAGTGAGAAATGTTGTTATAAATGAACATTGTTCAAATGATTCTTTTGATGTGTCATAATAGCTCCAGTCCAATGAAGGAAATTTTCCATGTTTCACTCCGTTTATTCCATTTGACTCCTACAACAATACATAAGTAAAATGTAATTTATTTTCACTTTAAATATATAACGTAACAATAAATATAAAAGGATGCTTCAAAGGTAAGAATTCGTAATAAAATTACAGCACGAATAAATATATTCACGGTTCAAAGCTTTCAATCTAAAGAAGTTTGTATTATATACGTTGAAAGTGAGACCTACATATGCATATATTATGTTATTCATATTCGATACAAGATGAATTGCTCGTCATCTATTCATATTTCATGTGTATTATGCTTTTATTCAGATGGCGATATCTTATTCTGATAAATGGGATGGAACCATTTGTACTCTACTACTACTTTAAATGTATTATATGTACATTCAATCACTTTGTAGGTATCTAATATATAATTTCGAAAGAGACTTTGTATGTATGTAACCTTCGTTCGTTGGTTCGTAGTTCGTAGACAAATTCGATTTTTTTTTCGATTCATAGGCGCCGATTTGATTTTTTTCGATTCAAAGGATTCGAAAACCTAGAGGGTGAAGCTTCTGAGGGCGAAGGCTCCGGGGACGCAGGCGCCGGATGCTGGTATACATATAATTTCGAAAGATACAGTATATATGTTTGTTTATTCGTGACAGTAAATTTAATAAAAAAAACAAATGAGAATTAAAATAAATTTATATAAACTAAAACTATTCAAATAAATTTAATAAAATGTTTTCTATTAGATAAGTCATGTTAAAGCGGTTTATAGTACCGAGCGAAGCCGGGTAAAATCACTAGTTAACTATAAACATAGGACTATATGGCGCACCGAAATCTCAGCGCAAACCAACTTAGCGCCGACCTTTCGGCGCAGAGAACTCAGCCCAACGACAATTCAGCGCAAAATTAATTTTTTCAAGTTGTAAAATGGTTGAAATGCACGATATGGTCACACGTTGAAATGCACGATAATTTATATCAATGGTCAATATATACATACATACGTATACGCGTACATTTTAGATATGAATACAGAACCCATGAAGACGGGCTTGTGAACCTTGGTCTAGAATCCGTTCATACGTAAGATTTTTTGTGTGGAAACTCTTTTTAAGAAATATTTTTTGCAGAACTCAGTTGAGAAATTCTGAATACGTAGGATTTGAAAACATAATTTTTGGGGAAAAAATTGAAAAAAAAAAGATTCTCCCATTTTTTATCAAAAGCAAAGTTCATAAAGACGATTTGCGAACCGTAGTTTAGAGACCCTGCATACGTAAAAGTTTCGATAGCTAAAAAACTATTAGAAAAAAAAATTGCTGCCCGGTTTTCTAAACCGTGCTTAAAAATAAATTTTTGCGGCCTTAATTGAGAAACCCTGAGCACAAAGAGTATCAAATAAATTTATTCGCATTTATGAAATTATCATGTAGATAGATATGGCCGACAATTTCAATACAATAATTATTTTCGAAAATGAATTTAAAACTTATTGAAAAAAAATATTTTGCACTGAATTATCGTTACGCTGAATAGTCCATGTGCTGAATTGTCGTAAATGAATTGTGTAAAAAATTCTTGGTAAAAGTCTGAATTCTCGACAGGGCGGACCCTCTAGGCTTGGAAGCGAGGCTCGGTCGACTCGCTTCTTCCTGTGATTGGCTACTCTTTGCGATGCCAATAGTATTGCCGTGCCCTTAATTAACTCGACTTTTACGTGATGAAATACTCCGACATATACTGCCTGGTTCGCATATAATTTCGGACGGTTGGACAGCGTATGGAAATTACCAAGATTTTTTTACATGCATGTATTTAAAAGAAAAGTGCAATTAATACACCCAAATAATATATCCTAAGTGAAACTAAGTGTACTTAATATAAAATTAAACTAAGCATAATCAAATCATAATCAAAACTTCATCTCTTGTTGCTACGTACATACATATGAACATACATATAAAGTTAATAAATAAGTTTCAAGGAATTCAATCAGAAATATATTGAAGCACAAAGTAAAACAAAATTTTAAATACATGCATGTATATATGTACATACATACATATGTATGTTTGTACGTCTAGTTAAATCAAGATTGTTGCTTAATAAATAGGTCAAGATTGAGCATTCCACACCAATGACCATAAAATACTACAATTGAAATTAATAAAAAAGTATGTTTAAATCAGGGATGCGATAAAACGTCGAAAAGTTAGGTTAACCCTTTGACTGCTACAACAACGATAAATCGTTGTTTTGAAATCGGCGAAGATTGCTACGACGATCGTTGTTGACGTCATTAATTGTCGTATTTCAATACTTTCTTTGAGCCACCAGCGCATCAGTGGCACGAAACATTTTTTTTATATACGTATTTATATTTATTTTTCAATCAAGCTTTATAAATATTTATCAATTTTTTAAATAAAAGCTCTTCAATTTCGGGTTCATCATCAAAGTAAATTTCGGGTTCGTTGTCAATGTCATATAAGGAGTTATTACTTGGGAATTGATTATTATCGATAAATTCATTTTCAGAATCAGTAGAGCTGCTGATTTGTCGAGTTCCTCGGCGAGGAGCTATTATTTCGCTTTCATCACTTTCACTGTCCGATATCATTTTGCAGAGTTAAAATAAATGGCAAAAAACAATAGAAATCCGCTTTCAATTATATAGGTCACGAGATGTCACGAATTCATGCAATCAATCAAATGCAACTGAAATGCATACAAAATGTTTATGATACATGTTGAAAAATTATTTGATTATTAGAAACTTCGCATCCTTGTGTGTCTCGCTCATACGTACACAATTAAAACCAAGAAAGAAAGAGAGAGAGACCGCTACCTGTTTCGAATATATCGCATGTTGTAAGGATACATCGATATCTAAAAATAGATTATTGAAAAGAATAAAGCCTCGGAAAACAATCGTCAAAACTTATTTAGTGTATATAGGTATCTCTTTCGCACGCACGCATGTAAAAGCAAGACAGAAAGAGAGAGCACGAGTTCACGACTGCTTCTTAAAAATGTATATAAAGTATTATAAAAATTACGAGTGTTCGGCGAAGTAAGTATGTAAAAAAAAATATTATATTTATTTTTTTTCAAAATAATTACAAATGTTAGCATTTTTCGCTTGGACATTGAAAAACCTCGTAGCAGCCAAAGGGTTAAACAAATCTGACAAATTCAAACAAAAATTTGAAATATGAAATTTCTTTTCATTTATGGAATTTTTCGTTATACATAGTTATATGTATGTAGAGCGCGGATAGAGAGCGTGCTTTATCCAGGAATCGGGGCAGTTTGGCTCTATTTACAAAGCCAGAGTAAGAAAAAAAGGTTCGGCGAACCTTTAACAAAGCATTTACAACAATTGAACAATGAACGGCGTGCTTTGGGTCCACTCACTAACGTTACAGTATGAGTACCGGTTTGTTCATATACGAAATATAGGTTTTAGTTATAGTATAAGTGCTAAATCCGTCTTCAAATAGATTTCCAACGGGTATTGCATGAAAATTTTAGCTGTCAGAAAACCAATTATTTAAAATGGGAAATCCTGTGGAAACCGCAACACAACGTTGTAATTCCCATTTCCGCTATAGACCAGGGTACGCATATATAGAACATAAATAATTGAAGATTTAGCAAACGATTTTGAATATTCAAACTCATGCCTAATAGTTTGTGTTTTGTTCCCAGAGATTCATATGGAGAATTCTAACCAATTTGAACTACACATTGAATTTAAAAATGAAAATAAAAGTATGTGTTCAATAATAATAGGCAACAAATTAGATGGCCAATATTTTATAACAAAATGGTCAGTATTATATTATTAAATGTCAGTATAAATAAGAAATGGACATCACAAAAATCAGACGTATATTCGTCACAACAAATATCAATACCTGTTGGTTGGAATTGAATATCAAGATCGTACAAATCTTTTATTGATGTTATAGTGAAATTGTTGTCAGTGAAATTATAATTTCACTAGTGAGGTTATAATTTCACTGGCTCAAGCAGTGAGTACGGATATAACAATATAATTCACTTCTCAATGTCAGTGAATTTGTAATTCGAATTAAAACGTACGAATTAGGGCGTGTGAACGCGAGGTCGGCATCGGAGTGGGGATGGAGAGGAGCGGGGTTGTGACGTGGGGTGGCGCGATTCGTATCGGCGACGCACAATCAACTTATACAAAAATTATAATTTCATCAATAGGGGCCAGCGAAAATGTAATTGGTAATTTGAAATGAAATATTTTTCATGTTTTTTCATTTTTTGTATATTTTTCATTTTTTTCAGACTTTTATCTGAACGAGAGCCGTATGCTACGGCCAAAAGGATCGCCCGACTCTTCGACCAATAGTTTATTGCTTATGTATGTGTGTTGAGCCCAATATGTATAAATATGGCGCGCTTTCGAAATGGAAACCATTCCGACCTGGAGCGCCGACGAGAACAGACGAATAAACGAACCGCTTCTACAACCTCCTGCGTCTTTCTCTCCGATCCTGTAAACCCCCACTTTACGTCCATGCAACAGTATCAATGTCACACTGAAATTATTACACCAGTGAAATAATAAGAATAATTAATTTATTAATCAATTTAATGTCTATCTACAGTAAAAAGAAAACTTATCTAATAACATTAATACTGACCATTTATGTTGAAATACTGACCATTTATGTTGAAATACTGACCTTTTATAATTTATACTAATAAATATTATAGTATACTGGCCGTTCAATATAAATACTGACCTTTCAAATTTAAATACACACTGACAAAAATAGACTAAAATACAAGCCATCATAATATACCAAAAGAAATGATGTTATTCAATGGTTTAGAACAGCGTTTCCCAACCTGTGGTACGCGTACCACTTGGTGGTACGCGGTTGATGGTTGGTGGTACGTGAAAAAAAATCAGTAATGGCGGACATGTAGGAATGAATGATTTACAATCATAATTATGAAGAGGTATGTAAAAATAGAAATATTTTTTATATCTAATATATAATTTCGAAAGAGACTTTGTTAGCTTGTATCTTTGTTTGGGAACTTCGAAAAAAAAAATAAAATCTCCATGAAGACAATTGAATTGGTTGAATTTATATTTTTTTCGATTAAAATAAATTTAATAAAAAAACAAATGAATATTTACTATCAGATTCGCCATGTTTAAACTGTTTATATTACAAATACTGAGCAAAGCCGGGTTAAACAACTAGTAATTAATAAACATTATCTTAATTAGTCATCGTTGACGTCAATATGTACAATCGATGATCGAAAATCTGACAATCGATACGTTTTCCTCAGATCCGACATGGATTTCGGAGTGCATTTTTAAATTTACCGCGTTCACGCTCCAATAAATAAATAACTTGAATTTGACACTTGAAAACAGTTCGATAATAATCTTTAGTGTTGCAGATAAAATTGAAAGTACATATAATTAGAAAATTAGATTTTTGGAATTTATGTATCGAAAATGATCAAACTGAAGTATTTGAAACTTTACATAATTTCTTATCTGAAAACAAGAGTCGTATGTCTCGGGATATACGTGAAAAAATAATTGAATATTTAATAGGGCTGAAATCGTCTTTTATGCAGTGCTTCTCCAAACAATTTGATTTTAAGCCCCTTTGATATTGAAAATTTTCGGAAAGCTACCAAGGAAAATGAGAACTTGATTGAACTTTCAAATTATAGCATTTAAAAACTGAATTCGAAATAAATAAGGTTATTAATTTTTGGCTAGGTATTAGTGAAGAATATGAACAGTTTTAAGACATAGCGCTTTAATTTCGGTCGCCGTTTACTAGCACTGAACTGGTTGAGAGAGCTTTCTCTTCATATATTTTAATAAGTCAAATATAAAAATTGATTGAATCCAGCTCCAGACTTAAGGGTAAATTTCACATCATTTGAACCAAATTTAAAAAAACCAAGTACAAGGATCTCAATAAATTTATTTTGTAAGGAGATTTAATGAAAAGAAAACAGATTATATGTACTATGTAATTTTGTGTTTTTATTAAAACAATCAATAATATTTTTAATATCAATAATAGAAGTATGACAAGATAGTAGATAAATATATTAAACTTTGAGCATATTATAATTGTGACTCCGCAAAAAAAAAATTTCCATAAAATTTCTTATCAAAACAGATCTACATATTGCGTGTATCCTGTCTTCACATTCCTTACCATGCAAATACTACATATATATATATATATATATATATATATATATATATATATATATATATATATATATATATATATATATATATATAATAATTACACTTGCAAAAACAAATTTCATGAAATACAATCATTTTTATATGGTGGTACAATTTAGCGTTATGTATGTACTACCAAGTGGTACGCGAGTCAAAAAAGGTTGGGAAACGCTGGTTTAGAAGAATACGTTATTTTTCTTTTCAATACGTTATTCAAGCACTGGCGACGATTGCACGTATACATATTTTTTTTTTTTTAAATTCACATATTTAAAATGTATTTATGTATTTAAGATTTGAAAACAGTTTCAAAATTCGATGAAAATTACCAATAAATAAATCGTTATATCCGTATCCGTAAATAATGAGAACGCAACTAAAAATCGGTCAACAAGTAACGTGCCCAAATTCTCGAGAGGCTGTCGAACGAAAGTAACTGAACTCGAGTCGTTAACACAATAATTGCGGATAAATTGCAATCAAAATATATAAAAAAAAAAACGAAATAACTGTGTCAGTATTTAACGACATCAACACTTCAATCCGTTTTTTTATGTTTATAACGTCGTTGCCGTTTCCCAGGTGTATAGCTATACATACACAACCCAGTGTATAACGGAAAATGCGGAAATTCAGATGGCACGTACAAAGGAAAACTCGTAGGTATGTACGTACTAGAATAATATATATGTATATATATATATACATATATATATATATATATATATATATATATATATATATATATATATATATATATATATATATATACATATGTATACTACTGTTCTTTTCTGCAATGCGAGCGATTTCTTATGTGCATACAGGGCCGACGAGAGCGGGAGGGGGAAGCGGCCCCCGCAAATAATATTTACATTTTTAGCTAAAGTATAAAAACATTATTTGGCCTTCATACTCTTAGGGTTTTTGGACACTAAGCAAAATGATATAACTTTTTTCAAGTAACGGATTTTACTTACTTATGGCATAATAAAATTTAGGGAAAGATGTATTCTGGTGCTCAGAATGGTCAGTTTCCTCGTCACAATATCCAAAACAAATTAGTAAAATAGCCCTTGGCCGATTAAAGCAGGTAACAAGGGGACAGTTAAAAGAACGAGATTAGTGCATTTTTACATCGATAATAAAGATAAAATCTTTCACATTTACCTATTTGCAAATTTGCTATGAAACTTTTAACTTAAAATTGCAAATGTGATGCACGTGCAATTCTTAGAATAATTCAACAGAAATATACTAAATAAATGATTGATTTTAATCGTTAAAAGTATGCGTTTGTCTTTCGAGTTTAGGAAAATACGTTTTTCAAACATTTCAAAATTTTGCTGTATAATTGCGAACGGTAAACTGGATTTATAATATTTCAAATCAAAGTTAGTTTTTAATTTAATAATATTTGTTATTTACGAATTCATTTTGATAATTAAAATATTTTCTATGTTGATTATTTTAACCCATAATGAACATGTATCAATCTGAGGTATGTATATGTACGTATGTACATACGTACATATATAGACATTTTAAAAAGCTCTCACAGAAAAAGTCATCCCAAATTCAATACATTATTACCTACTATGTACCTGCTTTTCCATAAATAATATAAGTTGATATTTTTCGGTTTTTTATGTTATATGTTTAATTTTTTTTCATGTATGACAGCATAATTTTTCATTTTATGTGTTATTATAGTTTATTGTTGTATTTAATTAATTTCATTTGTTTCACTGTATTGTATTTATGTATATAAACTAATATGAAATATATTTTTATTAATTAATAACGATATTAATTGAAATATACTTATTTTTTTACTTATTTTGAAATTTTTTTTTACTAAAGTGGGTCAAGGGGGGGGGGGCGGATTTTTTCTCTACGGCCCTGTGTATATATGTATATCTCATTTCAGTTAACTTGGCAATAGGTTGTTATTGATCAAAATATCTTGTATGCCAATGAGTATATTATAGCGTGTATTTTTTTACCAATCGTGTCTTCCGTCGAATGCGTCAATCGTCAAATTTATTTTTATTGGTAAACCAAAGTCGATTGATTAAAACAAAAGATGCCTCAATATAGATATCAATAATATGTATTTATGTAATATATAAAAAAATAGTTAAATATATACTTATATATACCGAAATTACATATATATAAATATATAATTTCGGACTTTAAGCGGGGATCAATGTCAACGCAACGGATCAAAGTCACCAACACCTAAATGTTTTTACGAATAAGTCAACAAAATACATCAATTCGCAATTTCCTTTTCTTATAAGATCATTGTAGCAATCCAAAAATTAAAATAAAAAAAATTGAAAAGCTGTTAAAATATATATTGGATTTGAATTCAATATTATTCATTCTTACAAAAAGATAATGGTTGACAAACTGAAATTAAGGCGATCGCCTTTGGGTCGCAATAATTAATCTAATATATAATTTTGAAAAAGACTGAAAAAATAAATGAATATTCAAATAAATTAAAACGTTTTATATTACAAATACCGAGCAAAGCGGGGTAAAAACACTAGTATTTTTATTATAAAGACAATCTTAGTCCAACACAATAGCGAATTGCGACGGCTTCGGACAGATCTCCATACGATTGCTAATCTGACATCTGTGCCAAATGGGCGAAGATAAGATTCAATTTTAACGATGAAAAATGTAACAACAGTAAACTGACTTTTAAATCCAAACATAATAAACATATATTAACGACACCACAAAATGAGCCTGGTTGGCTATCAGTATCGTCCATCATTGACATTCCAAATGCCGGAATGCATTTGCGATTATCTGCATTTTTTTTTGACAAACATTACGGTTTTATTGGTCGATTTTTTTATTTGCTGATTTTACAGTGATAATAAATCAGAAGTCCTTATCGTAAAAGTTTAACTACTTAATAATTCGTAAAATAAGTACATATTGATAATATGTACATATTTGGAAACTATGACGAAATAAAATTAGAGCGAAATCACACAGAGAGGCCACGCGGCACGTGTTTTTTTTTAGATACTCTTACATGTCTGTTCATATCTTTCCAGCACGTACCGGCAGCAGCAGGTATCCTACAAGTATGAAAATGCTATATGAACGCATTCATACTCCATATAGAATATACCAAATAATACAGTCTGTACTTGCAGGATACCTGCTGCTGCTGCTGGATAGATATGAACAGACCTTTAGCATGCAAAAAAAAACCCAAGCATGCCTAGCCATCCCTGAGGCACACAGTCCCAAAAATCACCCCTGTAGTGTTTCCGGTGATATTTTGTCCTTGTATTGATATAAGAATCCGCGACGATTGCGGATTCATCCACATTATTGCATGATAATTTTTTTTATTCTGGTTAAAACCATTTCACACATTAATGCCGCATGTTGAAATCCTTTATAATCAAATTTAGTCTAGAGAAATCGACACATTTTCAATACAAAAAAACTTGCAAGAATGCCATACTGCAAATACGAAATTCATGCAGCGAATTGTCTTCGTCGCAGTTTCAGGAAGCTAGAGATATGAGCGACGTAATAAGTTACTCAATTATAAACAAAGATACTCTTTCAATAACTAGTTATTGGCTGCGAAATTGTTTGACGGAGAAAACTTTAAAAAATATCTCCAGAAAATGCCAGTTGAAGAAGTTAATCAATCCATCGAAATGTATCAAATGCTTGAGAAGGAGAAGCTTCTTATGGATTTTACGAAAGAGTATAAATGCATAACTTTAAAAATTTTAAAATCATTATTAAAATTTATCCATGCTAATAACTAGAGGTAGGACCGGAAGCGCCCCGTCTATTGTTCCATTATTGTAAATGCTTTGTAAAAAAGGTTCGGCAAACCTTTAACAATGCATTTACAACATGTGAACAATGAACAGCGCGCTCTTTACTAATAACTTATGTGATGTTCTTGGAGAATTAACGAAGTTCTTAAAAATTTTAATAACCACTCCAATGACAACTGCAGAACCTGGGCGATGCTTTTCTCAAAACGTTAACCTCAGAAACACAATGAGTCAAGAGAAACTGACAGCTTTATCTATGCTTTTAATATAAAAAGATATGACGAGAAAAATAAAAAAATTTAATGAAAAAGTTATAGATAAAATTTGCCACTAACAAAAATAGACGAATGGATTTTGTTTTGAAATAGCTTTTTCTCATTATTGTTATTATTTTTAATAAAATATTAGTGATATGCACTTTTACCGATTTGTAATCTGTCACAGCACCCACAATTATCATATCAACGAGCCGCCACTGGTAATAAAATACTAATAACTATGTTTTCAACAGGTATTGTTTGAAGCAATAAAACTTAACAAATGAAATTAAAAAAAAATTGCGTATGGGTTCTTATCTTTAGACATTGAAATCCATATACAATAATAAATAATTATAGACTGGCGAACAACTGTATTAACATACCAGATATGCAAAAAATTCGAGAATCTTAACATGTCGGGAAATATCGGGAAATAGTATTAATCATTTTCCTTTACACATAATTTTCAGAGGTACAATTTTACTCTTAAATAAATAGGTTAACAAATTGAAAATTTTTATCATTGAATTAAAGTTCTATTTTTTGAAAAAACAAAACATTATATGTATGGATAGAAACATTTAATACCGAGAAAATCCCACAATTTTCCGTACCTTGCATCTCGCTATGAAATTGTACACGTAAATTCGTATCAATTTATTATAAGAATTACTTATTAAAATATTTTAAAAGATTGTGGAAAAAATGTAAATAACCATAAAAGACAAGCATGTCAAAAAAGCACGTAAAAAATCAAAAAAGTGCAAAAATTTACACGCAATTTTTTTTATAATAATTTCTGAATACAAGCAACTCATTGGATAAATCAATGAATTCGAATGCTTTCCTTATCTACATATTTATAACTGCCACGTTATTTATTAGTAATATTCAATTAGTTTTTGATACGATATTTTCATAATCCACCAGATATTCACCAGTTAACTTGTTAGTCTATTATTCGGAATTGGCGTCGTTAGCCTATTGTCTTTTTTTCACAATGGTTTCGTGTGCCATCAAAAATGAATTCGCGTGTCGACCGATGGCACGCATACCCTCAGTGTGTACATAGTTTTATCTAATGAATTTATTGTTCAAAAAGCTTTTTTTTATTATATCATTGATTTTAAAATTCGACAGGATCTAATGGAAAAGATAAAAAGATTACTCAGTTTGATTCTGGATGTGTAGATATTATCTTTTTGTGAAAATTATTTACGCGTCATTGATAACACATTTGATAAATCTAAAGCATTGTGATGTAATTTATGGTTTCAACGTAGAAAACAATATTTTGTAGGTGATATAAAAATTACATACCATAAAAAAATATTGAAAGAAAACACAATGTATTAAAAAAAATATCAATTTTACATACAATCCTGTAGAGAAAAAAGTTGCCTAAAAAATATAATATTTGGTAGTCCAAATATTATATTTAATATGCAACTTTTTTCTGTATATGATTGTATGTAAAATTGATATTTTTTATATAAACAATACAACTGAATTCCTTATTTTTATTAAACCTAACTTTTTACTTGATCTATGTACATAGTAACAATAGATGAAGTTTTGTGATCACGCGAAAATTCGAACTCAGAATCGATCACTGATCACGTTTTCACGATCAGATGTGTGTGTCTGTGTATTTTGGGGATTTTTTGAACACCGTTAGTCCTATCGAACTGAAACTTAGTATTTGTTACTGAAATTGGACAAGACGTAAATTTTTTTCAAAATTTTAAGTTGACCGGAAATGGTACCTCCCGTTATAGTCCCCATTTTTTACATACCTCCTTTTTAAGTTTTTGAATTAAATTTTCTCCCAAACCGCTAACTGGATCGAATTGAATTTTTTCACATGTAATAGAAATTATAAATTTTATTAAACTGAAATTTCATGTCTATCAGTTTAAGCTTAATACCAAGTTATGTATAAAATTTGGTATCCGTCAATCGGAAGTGGCAGTTTACTCTTGTTCGATTTTTTTTCCACTATTTTTTTCGAGCCCTTAAACATGTGTGATCTACACGAAAAAATTCAAGTGTAATTCTTGTATTAGTGTGATGAAAATAAAAAAAAAAGATTAAAATTTATAAACCGGAAGTGGGATTTTTTCCTCTTAGAAAGGTCAAAAAAGTTGTCGCCACTACTCTGTCCACACCCCTGAACGTATCAATCTGAAACTTTATATTTGTATTCTTTATGTGCTAACTTAGAGCTGATAAGGTTTTGATTAGAATTCGTAAATCGAAAGTAGTATTTTTTTTAAAAAACAATATTTCATTATTTTATTTTGACCTTTTAAATTATTTTAATCTTTTTGATATTCATTGTGTATAATACTGATAGTGATTTTAAATAATAAAAAAAATTGAACAAAATCCGACAACCGGAAGTAGAACTTTTGTCTTGTGCAAGTTTCCATACATTTGCGCTCAATGTGTATCAAACATGCTGTTATAGCTACATATTAGTATTTCATAAAGCTGCCGGTATGTGTGAATGGGTCTGTAAGGTTCAATATCGAATCTTGTTTTGTGACCTTATTATATTCCTCAAATTCATACATAGATAAGTCATGGGTTGGTCACATCCGATTTTTTTTATTTTTAGCCGTAATTATTCAGAACATGCGAATGTAAATATTCTACCCTAATGAATATGTTGCTTTTATTCAATTTCACTCAAAATTTATCTACAGTGAAACTATCAGACCTGCATACATAAAAGATACAATTTTTTGAAAACGATTTATATATCACGATCTAAAAATGATATATGTATGTGTGAGGTGGGGATAAAAAGTTACATGGGACTGATTAAACAAATAAAAAAAATAATTTACTTTAGGATAAACGCAAGACATTTGCTGCACGATTATCTTATGTGAATAGTTTAATATTTGTAAGTGAACTAAACAATAATTAAAATTAAAATTTCATTCACAAGCATGGGATATTTATGAGAGACATATCAGCTGTTTCGATTGGAATATGTCATCACTTCACTTCAAGAAGATACACTTCAACCGTAACATATATAATGAAAATGATCAAAACATTTTAATATCCTATGTAGATAAAGTTTACCTATGCATGTTGTATCACATCAAGTCATTAATGTTATTCCGTTAGTCTTCCGTTCTTTGTGATATGAAATGCCATAAAATATGTATTTGAATCATAAAAATACGAACCTACATATGTGTACGTACATACATACGTGTTACTGTAACGTTTACCATATCACATGTTAGTGTTAAAACATGGTATAATTGTTACATTGTTATAACACTTACGTTTAAATGGAAGACTACCGCGTATACAGAATAATGGTATGTAATTTGGAATGTTGAAAAATTTTAACATCGAGTTCAACTTGTAGTTGTAGTATATGTATATATACATATGTATACTTACATATGTGTGTACAGTCGAGTATATTGTACACACATATGTAAGTATACATATGTATATATATATATATATATATATATATATATATATATATATATATATATATATATATATATATATTTATATATATATATATATATATATATATATATATATATATATATATATATATATATATATATATATATATATATATATATATATATATATGTACATATATATTGGGTTCGATACGATACATACTTTCAAATTCAAAGACGAACATTAAAAGTTCGCAATTCTCATGTACTCGATCTGTTTTAGCTCAAGGCCTTCCATCTAATATCAATGCAAATTCTTAACGCAGTTTTTAAAACGTGCTATTTATTCATTCGGCAAAATTTGATATTCAGTTGCGGCTGCCAGTAAAAAATAACGTTTCGCACTATTATGGTCATGGAAGTCTTTTTTTGGAATTTGATTCTGGAAATATGTGTGCGTTGCATTGATGAGTGATCGTCATGCGAAAGAAAACTACATACGGTCAGTTCTGAAATTGTTACTCAATTTTTTTTTTGCATATTCCAGCAACAATCAACGGGATAAATAATCCAAAGTTTCATTTCATTTTTTTAAAGCTCATATTTGCGATGAGTGTGACTCGCCAACATGAAGATCTGGAATGCAGTGCTTTTTTTCTTTTGGCTTTCTCTCGTGTTGAGAAAGGTTGATATTTGAAGTCTGTTACGCTAAAAGCGGACATTTTATTATTTTTATGTATGATCAGGGCCGCGTCTAACACATGTACAAATGTACGCACACAGGCGGCCAAAATATAAAGACGGCCGAAAGAAATCAGAGTCGAAAAAAATATATTTCTAAAAAAATACGAAACAAGACTTCGTACATTTTAAAATGCATTTAGATTATCTTGTTGTATACTTGTGAATTATGTGAACACATCCGAACTATTCGGGGAAATAACAGGATGGCAGGTATAGCTTCAGTCCGCATAGAGCTAAGTATTTTATGTTTTATTATCTTTGCGATTGCCAGATGTATTTCTTCAAGGATGTATTGGTATTGGTTGGTCATCGAAAGAACAATGTCCTAGATGTAAAATTGGGGACCAAAACACTATTTTCATGAATGAACTTGAAAACGGTTCAGCTTCTCTTGTCGTCTGGTCCTGTTCAGAACTATACGTTTTGGTTTTCTGTATGTTTTTTTGGTTAATTTTTATTGTGATTAAAATTTTCAACATTATATTTCTCACAAGGTAAGATTTTCGCACTAATCGCATGCACTTAATTTTTTTTTTAATTTTATTAATATATCCAACAGCTGATAGAATTAAAGATTGGCCGAACTCCTAGGTGCGGCCCAATATGTATGTATTCATAAATAAATAAATGAACTGTATTAGAGGTATGTAAAAAAATCTAAATATTAAAAGTTAATGATTTGCGTGAGCTCACTTTTCATAGCTCCACCTGTCTTTCGCCAAAATCATACGCCAGAGATATTCGAAAGTTAGCCCATTTGTCGCAATTGGTTGGTGAAATTACAACTGTATTTATGTACCTGATAATAGTCGTATAGGAACAAAATTTAGCTTGGAATTTTCAAAATCGGAGTCGGAGTCGCGATTATTCTTTAACGACTTCCCAGCCCTGTTCATAATCTAAGAATTCGATCACTCTTGATACGCGAAATTTCTACCGCAATAAAAACTGTGAAAATCATAAAATGAAATTAAAATATGAACTATAGGCTGTTCACAGTATTGTGTTTAAGTATGGACTCCTAACACCAATATGTCCCTTTTATGCAGAAGTGACGCAAATGATTCTTTCACGCCTCGTCGAAATGATGCTTAAACAACTATTACATTCAACCTATCGATATTTAAGTTTCAGTTGTCGAAAAAATAAATTTGACTACATTATTTTCATCCAAGAATGTCTCGTAGGCATAGGCAATTTCGGGGTCGGGAAACCGAACAAAAATTAAAAAAAATATCAAAAATAATTTAATTATTACATTTTAGTTGTATTCTATTCGGTTTTGTTAACTAGTCTTAATAGTTTTAATGTCATGAAGCTTTCATACGAAATTATATTTTGCGAATTCTCGATTGATATACATTCATGCATTCGTTAAAGATTTCAAAATATTTGTGATATAAAAATGTAAGTTAAAATATGTATCTATAATATTGTAATTATGAAAAAAATACGTTCAATTGCTGTGGCATATTTTCTTTGGTGCAGGGTGGTACGACCTCACCAGAGCCCAGAGGAAGAAATTATTTATTTTTTTCACAGATTTAAGGAGAAAAGTTCGGCGTTGGAAGGATGCATTTCAAATAACAATAAACCGCTCATTGACGTTCAAAGCAAGACAGCAAAAAAGTATGTTTTTTCTAAGAAATTGACAATAGTGAACCATTTATTATGGGAAAAGCATTCATCGACCGCCTAAGACTAGTAATGAGCTGCTAGATATGATTACACACACATATTTACAAAAACTAAATCAAGGGGAAAATTATAGGGGGTTGAAATTTTGAATTTTGCCTAAGCGCGGCACAATTCTGTAAATATTAAGAATAACTTTCCGAATTTAATGAAATCGGCGTCAAAACCAGATAAAAATGTGGATAAAAGGTGGCAAAAATCATATAAATATCGCGTCATAGAAACGAACGAACACGGCAACTAGGCGCTTCGAATCAGTTCAAAGAGAAAAAAGAAGACCGCTAAAGAGGTCACAACAATCAACGTGTGTTAAATGAAAACATCTGCAATATCCTTGCGAGTTGCGAATGTGACGCGAGACCGAATTTGTAATTTTCTCCGAAGCAGAGAAATGATAAAGATCTGAGAGTGAGCCTTCGATAATAAGATTGATAAGAGGTGAAACAATCGCGAGTGATTCACGCTGAAATGAGTCGGAACATGCAAAGGGTTCGGAAATTTGGGTTCAGAGGGCGAGCCGGCGATGGCCGAGTGAACGAATATTGGGGCCAAACGCGGGCCGGGGTGGGTAGAGGGGATGCAGGGTGTAGCCGAGCGCAGACCGCAGACCGCAGACCGCAGACCGGCGAGCGTCGCGGGTTGCAGGCCAGCCGTTCGCCGTTCGCCGCTCGTCACTATAATATACTGTTAATATACGAATACTACTAACCTTGTGGTATCCATTGGTGGTGGGTGGGGTGGATGTGGAAGCGGAAGCGGATGCGAAGGTGCGGGCGCGGACGCCCTGCGAAGGCTCCTCGCACTGCATCGCGAGCGGACGAGCACGAATGCGGGGCGGGGTAGACGAGAGCCGACAGACGAGACAGACGAGCAGGGAACGAAGAGCGAGGAGCGACGCGAAAACACGTCCACACGAGGAACGGTCACGCCGCCACTGCCGCATGCCGCCAACCGCTAACCGTCAACCGCCACCCGCTACCCGCTAGCCGCCCCCACTCCTACGCCTCCTCACATAACCTATAACCAATTTTATTGCTCTGCAGTAAAAAAAAAAAATCATAAAGAAAAATACATTTCAAAATATAATCAAATATCTTCGGATTAATTCGCAGAGAGTGGATGCAATCCACGCTGTGTCACGGTTTTTCCATTTTTTTACTTTATCTATGTTTTTTATTTGCGATGATTTTTTGTCGCCAAGTTGGTTGCCTCTACGAAATTGCAATCGCAGATAATAATCATCTTTCGAATGTGAGCGATGCCCGTCAATCGGGTGAAGTAAATACGTCACCTAACTTTGAGCAGGGATACTCAACTCTTTCAGAGATTTTGACATTAACATTATCACTGATAATGTTAATGTCAAAATCTCTGAAAGAGTTGAGTATCCCTGCTCAAAGTTAGGTTGAGTATCCCTGCTCGAAAGCCCGGACCCAGAAGGTGCCGCGTATTGTTCAAATGTTTTAAATGCATTGTTAAAGGTTTGCCGAACCTTTTTTACAAAGGATTTACAACAATGGAACAATGAGCGGCACCTTGGCTATCCTACCTCTAATTATCAGTGCTGGCCTTTCAACCTATGGCGCCCTCGGATAATTTTTTTCTAAGCGCCCCTAGAAAAAATATTGAAAAATGGGTTACCATCCCCTTTTTCCGGGCTTGGGACCGGCAGAAAAGTGGTTAACAAGGTTTCCCAACCCCACTGGTGGAGTTAAAAATAAATAAAATTATATTTCAGAAGTGAACTTTCCGAGCCATTTTTTCCGGCAAAATCTTTAATTAAAGCTGAAAAATCAAGATTTTAATAGATTGAGATCCCAAACTGGAAAGTCTATTTTGTAACACTGTAGACCGGGGATAAGTTTTAATTAATTTAAGTTTTTAAAAACCATGTTCACCACTTGTTAAAGGTAGTGTCAAAAAAATTCGCATAGCAACCCAAATGTTCGGATATAATTCTTGTAAATGTTGTTTTATGAAATTGAATACAATGAGTGGATTAATTTTACCTTTTATTTGAAGTTCATCTGAAAGTTCATTACTAATGATATCAAATTTTGAATTCGTGGTGAGCGTAATTTGAAGATCGGCACAATATTTACAATGTTCGTTTCTTTCACATAGATTCTTTACAAAATAGAAAAATCCACACGTCTTTGAATATTTGTTCAACCGGTCGAATCTTTGTTTCATTGACACAAATGTTAAGGATTAAGAGAGAATTAAAAAACTCGACCTCAAACTATTTCTCAGGGCAAATGACTAGCTCGTTTTGTGTATTTTCGTCAAATTGCCGTTTCACTTTTTAATTGTTTAAATACGGACTCTATTTTTTATACGGACTCTATTTCACTGTGTCAAATTATTTTTTTAAGGAATATAATTGCACGTGATCAGTTAGAATCTTCCAGCGATATATTGAAGCTGAAAATAGGGTAAAAAGTCTTCGGAGAATAACGAAAAAAGTTTGTGATGGTACAGAAAAATTTTCAGCGTCATATAGCACAAGATTTACATTGTGGACGCCACAGTGAAATGTGAAACTATTTTTTTTGATAAACATACTAAAATCCAAAAGGGAATGCGTCTTCGCCCAATGAATAGAATTTGCCGAGTACAAATGTTTGAACTTAAAATGTAGGGAGCGCCTTTAGACGCTCTGATCTAAAATTTTGTAGCGCCTTCGGCGCTCTATTTTTTAATTTTGAAGTGCCTTCGGCGCATCAAGTAGCGCCCTAACTTATTCGGCACCCTCGGGTGCCGCCCGATCCAGCCCCCCCTAAAACCGGCACCGAACATTACATATGTACATATGTATGTTTGATTGAAGGTAGCCATTCGCACTAGTTTTACCAGGGTGGCCGAGTAAAACTAGTGCGAATGGCTTAGTTTTACCACTCTCGAGACATCCAATCTTTCAAAGATGCTCAAGGAGAACTAACGCAATAGCATTCCACAAAAAGGAGTATTTGTATGTTATCCGAGGGTGCTAACCTTTTTTTGTGGAATTATATTGCGTAAGTTCTCTTGAGAGCCCCTTTGAAAATTAGGACTTCTCGAAACTGCGCCACAATTCAGTGCAATTTAGTGTATTCTTCCGGGAACATTTTACCAGTACAGTACTGGCTTTTCGGGTATCTATCCTGGTGAATCGTGAAATAAAATCGGTACACTTTTGGTAATAGAAGTTTTTCTATCTAATTGTATCTAATAGTTGAATTGAAATATTCAAAGTCTTCAACGAAAATGTCCCCTACAAAAATATTGGCAAAGAATTCAAAAATTTTAAACCAAGAGTCAATATGATAATAGGATTATTACGCACGTTGCGATCGCCTAAAAGACAATTTTTTCCATGAAAATCGCGAATACGGAATATTTGACACTCAAGTTCTCGTTAGTATGATGGACTTTTCGGTTGCCAGATGTTCCGTTATAGTTATAGTTCCGTTATATTTTAGTGACTTTTGGGCAAATACTTTGTGGGCAATAATCACCGAACCTGTCAATAAAACGCAATTGAATTTTGTAACTTTAAATGTTAATGATCACCGAACTTGGCTAATCGCAGTTGCTTTTCGCACAAAAAATGGTTCACTGTTGTTAATTTCTTAGAAAAACAATGCTTTTTTGCTCTTTTGTTTTGAACACTAATGGAGCAGTTTATTGTTAATATATGAAAAATATTAGATATATTTGAAAAATAAACCGCGTGTAGCCACCTTTTACTGGTCATCAAGTATAATTTCTACTAGTCTTGTTCAGAATTTTATAAGAGCATTCAAGAAAATGAATGAACTGATAATTTAAATATTTAGAAACATTTGAAATGTCCTGGTTTTGAATTTAAAAAAAAATGTCACCTTAGTTTAAATACATACACCTTCGATTTACGCAGTAGGTAAAAATAGCGTAAAAAAGTATCGAAGAAAAAACAATATTAGTTTTTCATATTGAGATTACAAAATATGCTAACTGAATCATGTTCTATTGATTCATCTCGAATCTTCTTTCACCCAATCTGTCAATGTGCATTTGACCTCTGTTCGTCGCCCGAGCTGCACCAGAAGACGCCATAAAAACACTTTTTTTTAAATCCGCATAAATTTAATATAAGGTGACCATTCGTACTGGTTTTATCAGTACAGTACTGGATTTTTTGGATATTTATCTTGACAAAATCCTTTTGATAGGCCTATTTATAAATAGTGGAATTGATATTTTTATTTTCATAAATACATATCCAATATTTTCTAATGTTTTTAGTAATTCAAGTATTTAGAAACATTCTTTGGAAAAATACGTCCTGGTTTTGTCACATATACTAAAACCATATAAAATGGACATCTTAATTTAACAGTGAAGTTTAGCTGAATAGTAGAAAACATTATCCGAATACTACTTATCTTACGTCTAATCTCACTTCATCTGCTGTTTGTAAAGATGCAAAGTAGGGAAAATTGTGGGTTTTCCTAAGAATTTCATGTGCGAATAAACTCTTCTGGTTGAAAACATGAATTAATTCAATAGCATTATTATTTGATTTGATAATTGAACAGTACGGCTATACGACAACGAATTTAAATTTCGAATCTATAGGTATCTGTGTATTTAAGAGTGAAATACATACATACATTCAAATACAATATACATATGTATGTATGTACATATGTTGGTATTAACTAACAGTTTTAAATGTTATTATCATACATCTATGTATACATACATGGGTCTACGTGACGAGCCAGTATGTTAAATTACAGAAAACATAAATATCGGAAGGCAAAGATCGAAAATCGAAAGATCTTAAGTTGAAAGATCAAAAAAAGGGTGCATGGTAAAGTCATAATAATTCCACATAGATATATATATATATATATATATGTATATTATTTCGTAGGTACATACATAATGGTAAATTTAATAAGTATCCTTGACCTATTGCGTGAACGCGGAATTAAAGCGCTCCTTCGTAGATTCGCAGACTTTGTATATATGTACATACATGTATATGTATGTACATACGTATAAATATGTATGAGCATATGTGTACAAACTTCCATACATACCTTGCCTGTTCATATACGCATTCTTACACAAGTCTTCTCAATCTTCTACAAAATGAATATTTTGTTGACACCAAAGTTCATACATATGTACATACGTTTAAATTGTTTATTAATTATGTGGTTTTACCTTGTCAGAAAACCAAAAAAAAAATGTAATTTTTCTATTTCTGTACTATTATATTGATGAAAATTAATATGAAGGTATCAACATATACGTAAATTTTGTGATTTTTTATCATGTACGTAAATAATATAATATTAAATTTAAAATAAATACAACTTAAATTTAAGTTTCTACATCAGTTTTTATCGTTGCTGAAATTTACATGATACCTATTGTGCATTGTATGTACTCATTCGCATGAAACAAAGTCTAAAAATTAAATTGTAAATTCAAGTTCCAGTTTGTTTTTTTCACTGTACTTTGATTATGTTAAATAAAACACAGAGGTCTGAGTACTGAACCGAATACGACGATAATTAAATATGACAATATAATCTGTAAGATAATAATAGGCGGATGAATCGTATGATGAACGTAAAAAATGATAAACTACTTACTGTGGCAATTTTAAACGAAAAATTTAGTATTATCATTTTGAACCGTATACATATACATATACGTATATGTATGATATACATATAGTACCATCCACTTGTGTGAAGATGTGGTTTGAATGAAATCACCCTTGATTATTAAAATTTTTATGTTTTAATGAGTCATTGTTCAGAGAAATTTATTTAAACAGTACACAAACAGTGACCTGAAATAAATGCATAATTATAAATTTCAAGCGATTGATTATAATAAAAAAATAGTCTTGGATGGAAACTCGTACATACTTATAGTTTACTTCAGCAGCTATTAATAAATAAATTAGAAATGTTATAAAGGCTAAATTTTGTATAATCAGCATTTTTTTGTACAGATTATGAAATTAAATTTTTTTAAATTATGTATATTTTTCGTGTTTGTGTTGTTGCTGATTAAAGATCTTTGAACATACGTATTTCTCGCCTGTGATTTAGTCAACTATTGTATACACAGGTATTATACTGTAACGTAGAGATTAGTTGAGTGGCGCTCGTGGACCGATGGCTTACTAGCGCAGATCCCCTGATCTCTTGTTCCCGCCAAAATGGACTCTACGTATGAATGAGCCGTATGCAACGGCCAATGGGATCGTCCGACTCATCGACCAATAGTTGTTGAGCCCAAATATGTACAATATGTTTGTATGTACATATATAGTAATATTAATATGTATATTAATAATCCAAGACCTTGGAAAATAAAATATTATGTATATGTCCATATGTAGGTATTGAAAATGCACCATAAAGAATATGTAATACATCTTTATTATTTATCGTGACCATAGATATACATATAGAATAATTATTATATATCTATGATCGTGACACATAAATTTGACTTTGGCGAAACACATTAAAGATTAAAGAAATCCTTATAGGTTATCAGAATTAAATTATTGATAGTAAATTTCAGTTGCATTAAGCCATGAATGTATCTGTATATGTATATATATACAGACGTGTATATGTATTGTTACTTTTGTTAGATGTTATCAATGAAACTAGATTAGTATTACATATTACATTATGACACATTTTATCAACGGGTTGATAACGTGTTTATTCACCGTTGTTTGTTTTGCTCAAATTTTGAAATAGAAACAAGTATCGTAGCTTTTCCTACAAATTAGTAGTGTTATCAAAATTTTACGTATTACTTTATTTTCTCGGAACTATCGTTACTTTTATAAAATGCACATATGTATAATATTATATACATATACATATGTATGTACATATATACAAAGATTGTCACATGTATTGCAATTGTATATTTTACGACGGTCAATTGAGTCAATAAATCTATTCGATTTGCAATCTGTTCGATGCTTCACCATGTACATACATATGTACTTACATACATATGTACATATGTATTATATTCATACATAATACATGATGAAGCATCGAACGCTGTTAACAATTTTACACAATAATAAAATTGTATCTCGCGAATCGCTAACGCAAATATGTTTTACAAAATTAATACACATACCAATGTTTCGATTTTGTACATTTTCACGATTATCAAAAATGAGGAGAGTAATAAAGTAGATATTTATTCGCTTGACTTGTTCACAAGTTCTGAAAAGGAAACTGGTGGAAATATAATAATTAGATTATAAATAAATTGAAAACAGCAATAAAGTAAAACCAACGAGCACACTGACTCGACGAACTTTGTGAGAATAAGAATAAATTGTTTCGAAATGCTAAACTTTAAATTGTAATCAGTTTTCATGAACGTCGATGCCGATCATGCATACATATGTATGTACTGTACATAATGTACAAACATACATATTATAAGCAGTGGCGTAGCTACCATTGCGCAGAGTGATGCAAAGCATCACGGCCCATACTCGACAAGGGGCCCAAATTTGTGGAAATAAATCTAAAATCAACAAAAAAAGAAGAAAGAAAAGAAGCAATGCAAAAAAAAAATGTTGTATTTATTTGTGAATTTTTATTTTAAGTGATGAATTAATTAAATTACGGCTCGAAAATATTGCAGAAACGAGATCTTTCTTTAGACGAATTCACACGAAGAAATAAAATCAGAAGTGAAAAAAATGGCCAGGAAGTGGGGCTTAAATGTTGATTTTGAAAACAAACATCAAAATATCATTAAACGTTATTCTGATGAGTTAGCATCCGATTACAGATTCAACAGTGAACAACTATTCAGAGTAAATGTATTTTATAACATTATTGACAAGGCAACCGTTCAGCTTAAAAGTCGCTTTCAAAGAATGCAGTTAGTGAAAAACTATTATTCATAGTTTTCTTGAACCTTGCTGAATTTATTAGAAGAAAATATTTTAGAAAATTGTTTAAAATTAAGGAAAAAATATCCAGAATTTTTCTCAAATCAATTTGATGACCAGTTCATTCAAGTAATTTCATTATTGAAAAACGATTTCACTGAAAACATGACCATAAGAAAATTTTCACAATTACTTATCACAAAATACAGTTGTTTAGAAAGTGAAATTTCGGAAGTTTATGTCGTGATTACATTATTTTTTACTTTACCAATAACAGTGGCGAGTGTTGAAAGATCTTTCAGTAAATTGAAAATGATTAAAAACTACAAAAGAAAATCAGACAATCAAGGCTAAATAATCTTGCATTGTTGGCTATTGAACATAAACAAGCGGCAAAATTAGAAGTTAAAAATTAGTGATTTCGCGAATATGAAAGCAAGAAAAAAAAATTAAAATTGGTGAGCTTATTTCTAAATTATTTTATTATTTTTTTTATTATATGAATATTTATTATATGAATATTTATTATGTCAAATATGTATATAAACTTATTTCTTTTCTTATTAAAAAAAATATATCACGTATATAACAAATATAACGTAATTTTTGCATCAGGGCCAACATTTCTAGCTACGCCACTGATTATAAGTACATTAATATGTACATACATATGTTAAACGAAGTCGTCCAAACCGTGATTGCGGCTGCTTTGGTGGTCTTTAATTAACATACGGTTGGCAATCAACTAATAAAATATCTGATTTGCGATATGTTTATCACTTAATATTGGTTCTGGCGAACGAAATATGTATGTAGATATATGAGATATCGAATAAGTCTGATTTACCTCCATGATTATGATTTGCATTATGACTGATTTATTTATTTAAAAAAAAAAAAAACAAACAGAAACCAACAGCATTACAACGTACATATATAACATTGACAAACAATTTTCTAAAGATTAATAATACCAATAAAAAAAAAGCGGGTGTGACCAACCTACGACTTATCTATGTATGTATTTGAGGAATATAAGAAAGTCACAAAACAAAATTCTATATTAAACCGTACAGACACATACCGGCAGCATTATTTTTATTTTTTATTATTTTTTTTTTTTTATTTTACATATACATATACCAGGAAGGCCTTACAGGTAAATCCCAATATGATATGAAATATGAAATACTAATAGTTATTACAGCATTTTCGATACAAATTGAGCGCAAATGTATGGAAACTTATACAAGACAAAAGTTCTACTTCCGCTTGTCGGATTATTTTCAATTTTTTTCAATTATTTAAAACCACTATAAATATTATATACATTAAATTTCAAGAAAATAAAAATAATTTAAAAGGTCAAAATAAAATAATGAAATATTGTTTAAACAAAATATTACTTCCGGTTTACGAATTCTGACCAAAAGCTTATCAACTCTAAGTTAGTATATAAAGAACAAAAATATAAATTTTCAACTTGATACGTTTGGGGGTGTGGAAAAAATCGTGTGGTCACAAAACTTTTGAGGAAAAACTCCCACTTCCGGTTTATTAAATTTAATGATTTTTTTTTATTTTCAGCACGTTGAAACGAGGAATTTTTCTCGAAAAGCACACATGCTTAAGGGATCTACAAAAATTGTGGAAGAAAAATCGAACAAGAGTAAACTGCCGGTTGACGAATGTTCTCCAAATTATATGTATATAACTTTATATTAAGCTTAAACTTTGGTTTATTGAAATTCCAGTTCAATAAACCAAAAGGTTTCTGAGAAAAACATAAAAACCTCGATTCTCTAGAGTAAAAGTATTATTTATGGTTGAAGTAAAAATATTAGAGTATAAAATTTATAATTTCTATTACATGTTAAAAAAAATTCAGCCCGATTCAGATATCTGTTTGGGAGATAATTTAATTCAAAAACTTAAAAAAACAAGACACCTATGTACATATATGGGGAGGTAACATTTCCGGATAACTTAAAAATCTGAAAAAAATTTACATCGTATGGATCAGAATTTCAGTAAACGATACTAATTTTTAGTTTGATAGGAGACACATACATTTTGTTCTAAATCATGAAAATGTGATTAGTGATAGATTCTGAGTTCGAATCAGTCAAAATCTCGAGTTTGAATTTTCGCATGATCACAAAACTTCATATATTGTTACTACATACTAGGGTTTCTTTATTCCCGGACTTTTTCAATTCCCGGGACACGGGACGGACCCCGGGATTGTTCCCGGGATTCCCGGGATCCCGGGATACATGTATAAAAACTTTTTTTTTTCAATTTAATATATTTTTTAATAATAAAAAAAATATTTATTTATTTACAAAATATTAAAAAAAAGTAAATAATACATAATATATGTATTAACTGAAAAAAATGTAATTATAAAAGTAAACTTCTAAGAATACTCAAATATTTAAATGAGAATCCGAAAGCCTATTTCTAGATTTGGTACAAAAATTTTCAGCAATGAAAAGAATCCACCTCACAGAGTACAGCGGTCGGACTACATGCCATCTCGCTTGCACCTAACATATTACGCGATACAACCATATATACAACGAAAGAATTTAATTGCAATTACCGCTTGAGTTAGTACGTTTAGATAAAAAAAAATATATTGAGATAGAAAACCAATCCTTATAAACGTGGTGAAATAAAAAATTTGCCAAATAAATGAAAAATAGCACGGAAAAAAAATCCGTAAAAAAATATATTTTTGACTTTTAAAATTCGCTAGACAATTAATTAGAAGTATTTTATAGCAATGAAATATAAAAATTAATAGGAAAAATATCTGACTATTGATTCCGATACTCACTTTGAGCGTAACAATCCTAAATTTTGAGTAAAAGACCGCAAAAGCCAAAAAACTGTAAAAATCGCGGATTTTTTTAAACGCTCATATCTCGTAAGCGATCGCCCACCAACAAAAATCAATATCATATTCGAATTCAGTGGGTCAAATTTAGTAAAGATTGGCTAGTCTCCGCTCTGGTAATTTTTTTTGTTGCTCAGTGTTATTAACTCAATATTAAAACGAAAAGATAATTTACTATTAAGTAAATCGCCAAGGTCTCTCGTATGATCAACCGCAAGTATTGAAAAGAAAATGAAACAATATAGGGGATGTAGTTTAGAGAATGTAATGTGGAAACACTTGGTAACATTGAAAAACAACTGGTTATTAAGACAGTAGCCTATGTATAAGGGGTCTTGTCAAACTATCACTGTTATCAAAACAATTATACGAGCGTCATTTGAGACCAATAATGAAAGGATGTATTTTTCATTCCAGAATGACTTATTTTTCACCATTATCTTCCTGAACGTCAACATACAAAGATACTTCATCTAATCCCAGAAGCAAACACGGATTTAAACACAATCGGGTGAGGCCTCGAGATTCCGATTCGAAAAGTTTTACTGGACCCACGAAGTTTGTGTCTAAGTAAATCTTCGATGAATTATTATAGTTTTTCTATGCCAATTTTTAAACGACGTTATAAAAATTGAATTACTAGCGTTCGTTCCTTATTTTTTCATATAAAGAAAATTGAAAAATTTGGGTGTAAAAGTAGTGAAATGGATGTAAACGGTTGGAGCAACAAAATGGTCTTCAATTTATAGATGTTTGCTCTTGAAACGTATAATAATTATTTTCCTATCGCTATATTAACTGACGTTTACGTATGTACATAGTTACAAATAGCAAAAATTTACATATATTATAAGGTTAGGTTTTTGGTAATTTTTTTGATTGCTGCCCACCTCGATTGATACTTGCCTGATTGTCTAAATTGTATCAAATGCGCGTAGAGTTTGAAGCTGATCAATTTTGAATGACAGTTCAATGGTTCTCAAAACATACACCTCATTATTGGACTAATTCGAAAATTATAGACTGTACTGACTACATATATATGTATGAACATTCTCTTACTAAAATAGATCTACATATGTAAGCCTATTCATGTTTATGTTTTGAACGAAACGATTTACGTACCACCACAGTTTAGAAAATAAATATTGAACAAACCAATTAACACGACCATTTTCGTTCGAAGACGTCGTAAGAATTTGTATAAAATGCATGAAAGATGATGTTTCTAGACTTTTGTTATCGAAAAGTACATATATGTAAGTCAGAAATGATCATAAATTCCATATTCGCCCATTGCAAACGTTTTTGATTTGTTGAAATATATGTACATACATCCATACATAAAGATTGATTTAATTACAAATTTTTGATGTTATTCATATATGTATATGTACATATGTATGTATGAAACATGAATGGTCCACACAAGTATTTTTTCGTCTTGGACCTTTTCATTGAACTATTTTCATTCTCGGTACATTTCATATTTTCATTAATTATAATTAAATTTCAATAAAATGTTGACAAAGTACTTGAGTAGACCAATCCAATGTACTATTAGATAAACTACAGTCGTGGACATAAAAAATGCGGCACTCGACTATTTTTACATTTATTTTTACTTCTGTTCGTTATTATAATTTTTTCTTGAATGACGAATTTTTGAATGGAGGTTTGAAGACTTATCAGTAAACTTCAATTTAAGCAAAAAAAAAAAATGGAAATAGGTTATTCTTGGAATGGATGCAGAAATGGAAAGCGGTCATTAACGGTACTTGCGCTGAAGTTGAGCCTGTGTAATTTATGAGGATCAGACTTCTAATTTGTAAGATTTCTAAAGCTAATATTACTTGTGAGGTATTAAAAACATCTTTTGTGAATAAAACTACTTTTGGATAATGTTATACTTATTATATTTTAATATTTCGTACTGCCGCCTCGATTTTGAATAATCGCCAATATGCGTTGATTTTGTAGAGTGAATTTAAACATTCTATCGTAATATCATTCTCCCAAGTTTCGGTTATGTTTTCATGCAATTCTATGATATTTGATGTCCGTCGATTTGCCAATTTTCTCTTTAAAATAGCCCATAGGTTTTCGATCGGATTCCCGAGAAATGCATTCCACGCGATACCTTTCACCAATTTCCCGACGAACAATGAGCATCCCATCCTGCCCAAAGAAATTAAACTTCGATTTTTCAGAGAATACAACCCTTTTCCAATAATCGACAGTCCAATGCCTATGGTTTTTAGTCCAATTTAGATGATTATCATTTTAAGCGAAAGAAACGGCAGGGCGGTGTAGCCGATATCCATGCTCCAAAATTTACTTGCTTAATTTTTTTCCAAAAATATCACATGATCTGATGCTTGAAGCTCTACCGGAATTCCTACCGTTGTTTTGAATGGATTTTCTAGCATCATGTGCCTGATATGACGATCTTCGCGAACACTGGTCACAAGTCCTCTTCCTTTCCCAGGTTTCCTTCCCAGAGTAACAGTTTGTCGATATTTTTTCAAAAATCGATGAACTGAGCTCTCTCCAAATCCCACTCAACGGGATATTTCACGTATAGAAAGATTTGCTTCGAATAACGTAATAATTTTTGATTTAAAGCAATTGACATATGTTTCAAGTTATCCATTTTATGCGAGATGTTTGCGCGGTGACGTCCAACAAAAAACTGTCGAATCTTTTAACACTTGCATTGTTTGAAATATCTAGTACCTGAAGTGCGATATACCCAAAAACAAAAAATGAAAACAATCGAGACAGAATTTTGAGAAAAAACCCAAATTTAATGTACTATGCAGTCATGCGGCATTTTTAATGTCCACGACTGTATATGACTATTTTTAATTAAAATTGTCATTCAATAATATCATGTGACTGAATAAAAAAGGCAGTTAGATTTTCATAATTTTTTCTTTAAAGAAAAAAAAACAAGCAAAAACTATGAAATTCAATTTTCATGACAATTGAAAATTGAAAAAAAAAAAGTACACCAATTTACGCGTGCTAGAGATTACTTTAATATCATAAAGTCGAATTTTAACTATAATGACTCTACTATTATTTTAATGGGCAACACAATTACTTGATTAGTTATGATAACGTATCTGAATATATCTGATTTCATGGTGATAAACGTGTCAATGATATCAACAATACAGTTTTAGTATTTTGCTGTCTAGATATCCTCGAAAGAGAAAATTACAACCGATAAATTTTTTTCCATAACCACAATACGGTTATTGAAATTAGTTTAATGGATTTTACATACATATTTCGTATAATTACACTGTTCGACAAATGACGACTTTTAAAATGTTACAGAGACGAGATATGACTTTTCTTATAGATCTATGCCCATTGAACACGAATCTGGTAATAAAAAGTGTTGATTGGCTCGAGATTCGGAGATATATGTGTTTTTTAAATCGCGCGATTTTTCTATATCTTGGTGTTGTTCGGTCGATTTCTCAAAATCTGTTAATTTCCTGTTAAAAATGAATATTGGAATCTACAGTCGGGTATTTTATCTTTCATTTGTAGTACTTTTCAGCTTTCAAATCTCTCTAAGTAGTCGTCCAGCTCAAATCAAAAGTCAAAATTACGTATTTTCACTTGGGATTTTTTCCCACTGTTAATACTATATTATATTGAGTATTTTCTATTGAAAAATGTTTATTAGGATAGTGTTCTGGCCACACTATTTTTTGATTTCGTTTAAAAGGGGTAATTGGATGTGTGGTGAATTTTAAACCGGTTAATTTTCGAGCAAAAATTTCGTATTAGTAGAGAACATATTTAATAATATATTTATTGAATACGAATATGTATAGCGTAAAAATAAGTATCAGTACATTTTAAGCACCCGAATAAAAATAAAAATAGACATGGAAAATAAAAACAAAAATCAAAATGAAATTAAATACGAAGATAATGAACATTTCAAAGATAAATAATTGTGAAAAAATAAAAATATATCTATATTAAAATAAAATATTATGTTATATATGTTCTGATATTGAAATATCAGAACATATATAGGAATAAAAACAAAATCAATTTTAATATCACACACTCAAACAGTTCAAACAAAAAAAAAAAAAATTTTTACGTAAATATACGTTTAAAAAAATTAAGTCTATAACTTCGATCCGTAAAATTCTATGGTTTTATCAACACCTTTCGAACTGAAAGACCTCTCGAAGGGAACTGAAGTACAATACGAATGTATAAACACATAAAAGAGTTAAAAAGATCGCGAGCATAGTGAGTCATCGACCATCGTATAGCTCGTGCAGCTTCACGCTTCACAAGCTACATATATGTACAGCGCACGCAACACAAATATGCTCTCTACTAATACGAAATTTTTGCTCGAAAATTAACCGGTTTAAAATTCACCACACATCTAATTACCCCTTTTAAACGAAATCAAAAAATAGTGTGGCCAGAACACTATCCTAATAAACATGTTTCAATAGAAAATACTCAATATAATATAGTATAAACAGTGGGAAAAAATCCCAAGTGAAAATACGTAATTTTGACTTTTGATTTGAACTGGACGACTACTTAGAGAGATTTGAAAGCTAAAAAGTACTACAAATGAAAGATAAAATACCCGACTGTAGATTCCAATATTCATTTTTAACAGGAAATTAACAGATTTTGAGAAATAGACCGAACAACACCAAGATATAGAAAAATCGCGCGATTTAAAAAACACATATATCTCCGAATCTCGAGCCAATCAACACTTTTTATTACCAGATTCGTGTTCACTGGGCATAGATCTATAAGAAAAGTCATATCTCGTCTCCGTAACATTTTTCGTGTCGAACAGTGTTATTAATGAATAATACGATATACCGATACATTGAATACCGATACATTGAATTCAGTGAGTATGCGGATCTTAAGTTGATATTGATTTATTAAAACTATTATACCTATTACATAATTACATACCTACATTCGAACGTTTTGTATGTATGTATGTATGTATAATACAATATATTCTTGTATCTACGTATATAGCACAGATGTAGGTAGTACAATATACATGCATATGTAAAATATGTATATTCAATCATATAGAAAATAGCCAATGCATGTAAAAATTGATTACAAATAAATCCATTGAAATCTCACAATGTATAAAACATTGTTATCATTTTTATCTATGTATATTTGAGGATAAAAAGTTGCGAAGGTACATACATATCTACTGCATACGAACGCCTTCAAACATTTTAACCTCGTTTCCGATAATTACATAAATTCAATCATGTTTCTAAAAGAAAAAATTGTAACAATTGAATTAAGTGTTAAATAATTTAAATTGTACAATCAATTGATTTTATAGTATTTTAAGAATGCAGCGGAATATCGATTAAAAGACTTTTATTTTAGTAACGCCATCTGTGAAAATATATAAAGAGATTCTTATTTTTTCAACTTACAACTATATTTTATATGTATTGTATTTAATCAGAGGGCATTACTTTTGATGTAGTGAGTGGTTAATATGCATTCTATACAATTTATGATTTGCACATTTAAGTATGTATGTACACCAAAATATATAACACTTCTATAAATTCCTCGGCCGAGTCAAATATCTAATTATATTGGATGACTTTCGTTTTAAATACGAACATGATCTGAAAACTGCTTTGCTGTTTCACAATACAACGATTGTGCTTCGTTTATTATTATAAATATAATAATTTTTAAGGCGATAAAATCTTATTTCATTTTACTATCTTCTAACCACCACATCGCTTAAAAAATGCCATAACAAAAAGTAACTACGAGATATTTTTACTAATTTTATTTTAAACACGTGCATTATTTTCAAATGGATTAGTAATAAATGAACCCATCCCTTGACTTTCATCAAGTGTATTGTACGTAAACATGTCTTTTCACAAGAGAAATGAGGTATAATTGTTGTAAAACAGCCTGTAAGTGTAGAGATCGGGTAAACAAAGATAGTTACCGCAAAATCACACAGCGTGGTATGCGGGACGTGGTTTTAGATAGTTTTAAACATATAGAAAAACTGGCATCCGCGGTACCATACCTGGTACAAACGAAACATTTGAGCTGTTTCAACGAAACAGCTCCTTTTATTCCAAATATCCTTTTATTTTAAATCAACGTGTGTATGTACATACGTATGTATGCGTTTATTTATGTTTTCAGTTTAATCACACTCGTTTTATTTTTCATATAACTACATCTAATAAGGCGATACGATAAATAAAAATAATGAAATCTTACTAAAGTAATGATTAGTTGGCCTGGTGATTTGCAGTTTGAAGTTTTTTTAAGTCAATGATGCCAAGAAATGCTATCAGCTAAAAATCAATTTTCCACAACCAAGTTCACGGACTCTCACACTTGACACCAGGGCTGTGGAATCGGCTCAAAATTTACCGACTGCAAACTTCGACTCCAACTTAAACGATTTTAGTAAAATAGAATTTTCTTGCCAACGTATACAATTATTATTAGTAATTAGTAGAAAAAATTCTAGCGATTTTCAAAATATGAAAACATTAAAGGAATTAAAAATAGTACTAAAAATTGACATGTAACCATTTTTTTTTTAATTATTGGTAAAGAAATATGTAGGTATAAATAAAAAGTAAGTACATTCATAGTGAACGTGTATGAATTTCATACGCAAAAAAATCGATATAATAAATAAAATGAGAAAGGAAAAAATATATGAGTTGGAGGAAACGATCGGATTTGACCACAACGCACACTGGTTGAAATTGATAATCTATGTAAGTGTGCAAAAGTCCAAAACGAAGTAGATATCAATCCCAATAGTTGTTATATTTTTCAGTATAGAAGTGGTTCCTGAGAAAGCATAATTTTTATGTCTACTCAACAAATAAAATACATATCGTTCACAAAAAAAAGTTTTTGTGATGGCAATATTTGTCACCTGAATTAGTCTCGTTTTGAACGTTAAAGTGATCGCACTGCTTTCAAAGTTCTTAAGTGTATTTTTTGTTTTAAAACTATGGAGTTCTCACCTACAGGTATGTACTATTTTTTGCATAACTTTAGTTTAATATTAAAAACTATTTAGTAGTAGTATTTTTAATACAAAGTTAGAGAGCTATTTTTGTCAATAATTTTAGATATTTTGTATTGTATTGCGCCAAAACTTTTTATATACACATATATTTGGGCTGGCATTCATTTGTGCAGTTAACGAAAAAAATTCAACCGCGTGGGGATCGAACATATGACCAACGACACATTTCTTTTGCTTTTATTTTTATTTAATAACTTAATATACCAACATACATGCGATGATATGTTATCGGGTACAACACTGGTTCAAAAATAATTTTGAAAAATAATAAGCGTTTTTTTTACAGAAACATGTATAATAAAATGAATTATTTAACAAAATACTTAAAATGAATAATGTTACTTTAAAATGAATATATTGTTTGTAAATAAATATATATTTATACATACAATAATTTGTTTTGGAGAAACTAATTGATTTGGAAAAACAAGGTAAAATATGTATTAAAAATTCTTCTGTGCATCAGTGGACCAACAAAACGGGAAAAATCAAACAATTTTACGAAAACGACGAGATGGAAACACGTATGTACATATAAAACGGTAAACTATTTATAATGTAATTTAGATTCATGATTTTTATAAAGAAATTATTAACTAAATTAAATTATCTACATCGACATATATGTTTATAAATAAAAATCAATGTTTGTCTGTTTGTCTGTCTGTCTGTCTCGTATAGGCTCCTAAACCACTCAAACGATTCGGTCTCCATCACGGGCCCGAATGTGAAACGCCCCAAAATGCAAATATCGGAAGGCAAAGATCGAAAATCAAAAGATCTTAAGTCGAAAGATCAAAAAAAAAAAGGGTGCATGGTAAACGGTACATACTCACTTAATTTGCGCGAGCAGGATACCACCGGAACAGGCTTTTCCTCCCGTATTAATGTGCGCGCGCAGAATACAGGAGGAAATACATTTTCGGGCGTTTCACATTCGGGCCCGTGAGGTAGACCCGTATACATATATGTATATGTATAAATAAAAATCAATGTTTGTCTGTCTAGTATAGGCTCCTAAACCACTCAAACGATTACGATGGAACAGACAAAAAACCAAAACGATTGGTTCTGAGCAGGACTAGACATAGTTCATATACATATGTAAATATAATGTTTTTACCCCCAATGCCACATCTAGGACATTGTTATGTCAATACCAATACTCAACATCTTTGAAGAAATACACCTGACAGTCGCAAATATAATCTATGTACTCCACGGCGTTGAGCTCCAACCATCACTTGGAACGGGAACGGGAATCGCATGCCTTATTCTGTCATTGCAACGCATGCCGGGTTCAGCTAGTTATTAAATAAATTTCAATTTATTAATGGATTTACTTTAACAAAATTAAAGACTAGACGCATTGACCTATTTCATGATAGTTCAATTACTATTAGGAACTTATTTGTTTTTTTTTAACCCGTTCTTTCTTTTTTTGTTTTGTTTTTTTACCTTAATCCTTTTTGCTTAATTTTACTCACTACTGTTACTCACCATAATCTACTATTATTTTAAAATTTGTCATTATTTTCTTTTTGTATTGTTATTTTTTTTTCTTTTTTATTGGCCTTCATAGCAAGTTCCTTTTTTGATTTTTTTATTTTATTTGAAGAAACTTTTAATTGGCTTATGTTTAACTATTTATTTTACTATCTTTGTTTTAGCTGTAAGTTTCTCTCTGTATATTAAATAAACAAATAAATAAATACCGTAATAAAGAAAATAATATAAAACCTATGGGATTTTAATCGGAGTCGGTTGATTTTTTTACCACTCTGACTCCACAGCCCTGCTAGACACAGAATCTAGCGATAAGAAAATTCAACTTTTCCACAAAATTTCTGGAAAAGTTAGCCAACTTTTCCAAACGGGAAAAACCAGGAGTGGAAATTTTCACCTTGACATTGCAAAGTGCACTCGCACCTACATACAAGTCATCAGGTGTGCGTGAAAATGAATAATAAAGAGGGCAGCACCGAAACATGGATGCACCTGCGGTGAGTCGACGGCCACCGGCTGACTCAGCCCGGAGAGAGGAGAGGAGGGGGAGGCACGAGGAGTCAAAGGGGGAGTCGCTAGGCAGGGGCAGGGGCAGGGGTAGGGGGTGTGTGGGGGTAAGGGGGGGAGGGCCGCGGCGCCGCACTGGCATTGCCTTTTGCCACCACACTCGGCCGTCTCTCAGTCCGCCCGTAGACTCTGCCGCAGAAGCAACCGCGACATGGACTCCCCCGTGCACCACGCAGACGGCTCGGCGCCGCCCCTATCGCCCACCCTCGCCCCCGCCTCCACCCCCCCGCCGACCGCCGCCCCCGCCCCCGCAGCGGCGCCCCCCATGCAGCGGGAGCACGACTCGCTCGACGACTTCGAGCACTTGGACAGGGATGCGTCTCCGCCTCGCGACCCCAAGCCGCCCCTAGACCCGGCCGCCCCCGAAGTCGACCTTCTGATGCTGGGCGGCGGCTCCGGCCCTGCCCCTCCCGCGCCCTCCCCCCAGAGCGCGGCCGCCGCCGTCCAATCCTTCCTGGACACGGAGCGCGAGGAGTTGCTCGTCTCGCCCGCCCACATTTCGCCCCCCGCGCCTCCGCCCCACCACGAGGAGACCCACTTCGCCGACAGTCGCGAGGAGCTGAGTCCGGCGCCCAGCGACGACTCTCTGCCCGACGCCATCGAGAACTTCGTCTCGCCCCCGTCGCCGGCTCGAGCCGCCGCCCCCGCCCCCGCCCCCGCCCCCGCCTCCGCCCCCGCCCCCGAGGAGCCCCCGACGCCTCCCGCCCCCAAGGTCGAGCCGGCGCCCCCTCAGGCCGCGCCCCCGCCGAGGCAGACGACGCCGCCGCCCCTACGCCCCGTCACCGAAGCCGAAGCTATCTTCTGCCAGATGGGTCTCGGTGAGTCGCAATCCTCGTTTCGTAGAAAACTTGTGACAATTATACACGTGGTACGCATTTTCTTTCCTGGGAACGGACGGGATCAGCTGATCGGCGAAAGCGATGCGGAAAATTTTCCGGTCGCGAAAAGCGCCGGCCTTGTAAAGTTGCGTCATCGTAAATAATAAGCCTATCCGTTTCAATTTTCGTGGATTCTTATTAGAATTTACGAAGGGTAGGAAAATGCGTACCTCGGATAAGTTATGTTTGTACTTAAATATGCACGCTTCGTTCATGTATCGTATTAATATATCGATGACGAATATTTCACAATATCCATTTTATAATGCGATGTGCAAATTCATTTCGTATTTGAATGTCTCGTCCTAACTGTGATTCTCATGCTTGGAACGAACGTATAATATGAATGAAAAACGAACTCTCGCCAACAGAATGACCACAACGCTGTTTATGCATACATACATATAAATGAATCACTGCATGCACTATGTTATTTTTTAACTCAAATTTTAAACTTTTCAAACTACAAGGTTTTCATTCTTATTTTATTTTATATTCCAAAATTAAAATTTTATTTTAATTGAGCGTTTTAAAGTAATATAAACATACAGTAAGGAATATGAATTTAAAATACAGATTAATCACTTATAGTTAGTAATTGTGTGCATGTTGTATATTGTATAAATATTGGACACGTATGAATTTTTATGTAAATTTATTGTACATATGTAGATGTGTATCTAATTGTTGCACTGTGGATATAACGAGTATACAAGAGGTATTAAAATATAATTTTCACTTCTTTTAACATTTAAGCACTAATTGTATGTACTAAAATGGAACAATCTTGCTTCATGACTATATCAGGGTCAAACAATGATCCAAATTGCAATTGCATATTAACCGAAAGTAATTTCTACTACTATAATTCCAATCTACCAAATATGGCAATCTACCTTTGCACCCAAAAAAATAAAGTATCAAATGTGGGCGATGAATTGATAGCCTGCTACTTACGTGTGGATAATATTTCATATACCTACATATTTATCGTAATTCGACATAAGGCTGTTGAATATAAATTAATCAGATTAGATTAAAGATAACAACTATGCACATAGATATGTAAACTACTGCACTATTTCAGCTTGTGATCTGATAAATATTTATTTACCTATAAGTACATATTCCACAACCACAAACATCTACTTTTCAAAAAACCTCACAATACTATGCACTAGGGTTTGCAATTTACCGTCAAATTTCATAAACTGGTAAACGGTAAATGATTCTTCCTACTACCGGTATACCGGTGTTTACCGGTAAATTAAAAAAAAAGTGGATTAGATAACTATGTGGTTACTTTTTCTAAAAATGTTAACCTACATATATTGAATCATTAATAATTAAAAATACATACATCGCATTTACTACGATTTTTTGTGTTGCCAGTGAATTAATCAATTTGAAATTGACACATTTAAAACTGAAAAAAAAACAAATTCCAGACAACCTAATCTACAATTTACCGAAATCGCAATTTTGTCGATTTACCGGTAAACCGGAATATCAGTAAACCGGTATACCGGTATTACAATCTCTACTATGCACATATGTGTCATACCGGTCTCCGTGTTTGACAGAATGTTAAATTACAGAAAACGCAAATATCAGAATGCAAAGATCGAAAATCGAAAGATCTTAAGCCGAAAGACCAAAAAAAAATGGTACATGGTAAACGGTACATACTCACTTAATTTGCGCGAGCAGGATAGAACAGGAACGAGAGGAACATGCTTTTCCTCCCGTGTTAATGTGCGCGCGCAGAATACGGGAGGAAAAGCATGTTCCTCTTGTTCCTGTTGTATCCTGCTCGCGCAAATTAAGTGAGTATGTACCGTTTACCGTGCACCATTTTTTTTTGATCTTTCGACTTAAGATCTTTCGATTTTCGATCTTTGCCTTCCGATATTTGCGTTTTCTGTAATTTAACATTCTGTAAAGTCACGTAGACCCGTGTCATACATACATATTTGATAATACGGTTTAAATTCCAATGTTCTGAAAAATATTTACAAATATCGTCGGCCTTCTCAATTCGCCAGAATACCGCAATATTAGTTTCTAATTATAACTAGGTTCATTGATTCATTCAACTCATTGCATTATCTGTGCACTTTAAAAAAAACAAACTAAAAATATTACTGATATCACAAACATAATATGTATCACGAACTGAGTTGATTTTCACATGTATACTCCTTTAAAAAAAGCAGGTCATAAATTGGTCTTCCATGATATTGCGCTGGAGTTATTTTTGACAGTGACGTCAATATTTTTAGCAATTGACCAGAATAGAAGAGCGCACACAACGCACACATCGATATTTAATTTAAACAATTCTCGAGTGAGTATACATTTCAGACATGTACACGCTGAAAATGAAATGCTTTTTTTATTATTATTTTACTTTAAAATTAAAATATTAAAAAAGGCACCCGGAAACAAGATATAGAAAGGCATTTCTCTTAAATCCATTTCTTATTGATTTAATATAATAATCAATTTTTATTTTGCCAAATACATATACATACATATATGTAATTTCATCCATATTAGTTACATATTGTAAAAGAAATATGCATATTTAATTTTTCACCGTTTTTTTTCTGTAACTGAATATGCATGTAAAGATACAGACTGCACTTTATGCCTCGCACATATGCCGTGCGCAATTTCGTCTCGCTTAGATGCTAAATAATTAACGTTTGCTTATTCCAATTCGAATATATTTCAGTGTCTACACAAAAGTGCACAGAAAATTAAATAATTCATTAATTGTCTAATTTGTATCACTACTGCATGAATTTTAGAACAGGTACGCCCAAACGTAACCCAATTTGTGCACTCCTTATACGAATATCTGAAATGATTTCTTTCTCGTACGTACATATTCTCGATGATGAATTTCTCGAATATTGCTACAACGCTGTATTTTTCACACTCTGAATCTTAGTTTCGCTTCGTTCACAATAACGGTGTTCCATATGAGATTCTAATTAAAGTGCGCTCGAGTGTGCACCCCTTCCTTTTTCATGTGCAATTTTATAGCTTTTTAAAATAATATCATAATCGTTGTCTGTAATTATCGTCGCGGGTTTACCGTTGTATAGAATAGTTTTTTCGCTAAACTATTATTCATTCAATCAATCAAATCATTGTGACTGACGCGACATAAATTTTTGTTTTTTTGTCTTATTAGCAGTGGATGGCAACAGTATGGTTCTCGTGTTAAAATTAGAACAATTATGTAGCTTCATACATATTCATATTGCAATTGCGTTAAAAATCGGTATATAAATCACAGCAGGTTTAAGAAAATGTTACGCTAGAGTATATGGATGTGTATGTACTTACCTACTATTGAACTTTTTGCATTGATAGGATTTTATCAGATTTTCAACATGTGCCTTGTTTGCAGAATTAATTAATTGCGAATAATATTATTCATCGATAAAATGCTAGTGAAACTGTAATAAAATACTATTGAAACAAATGAATATTTCATATTATATATATATATATACATACATACATATATCATATTTTAAATTTGGTTTAAATATTTTTTCCATACTGCTAAATATTTACAAAAATATCAAGTCGATTTCATTATCAAATAATATTCTAAGCCATTTTAATCGCTGTTAAATTAAAAATGGATATTGAAATCTAAACCGCAAATCATGATTTCTTTCATTTTGCGTGCTTAAAATTTTTAAAAAATTGTTAAATTAATTTTGGATCACTTATTAATTAGGGATTACAATTTATCGGTTAATGGTAAATAATTTCTCCCGTTGCTGGTTTACCGGTTTATGCTGGTAAATGAAAGAAAATAAATAAACGTGGATTAGACTGTATGTGATTATTTTTCCTAAAAACGTTAGCCTAGATTGAACCGTAAATAATTAAAAACAAATTTTAGGTGAAAAATCATAATATAAAAACAACCGTCTGATGGCGTTTATTACGACTTGGTGGGTCTGTGTTGCCACTCTAAAGCATGCATCAGTGTAGCCACTCTTACGGATGCATCAGCGGTGCTACAAGAGAACTGTCAAATTGACAGAAGGCTCGCTAATCGCTACAACTTATTGCAATGAGTTAAAATCACTGCACAAAACTTATTAAAAGATCTATAACAAAATAGAAATTTGGTGATTATATTAGTTATTTTGAACATTTAATATTGGAAATAAATAAATTCCAGAATGCCTAATCCACAATACACCAGTTGCATCGATTTTTAATGAATATACTTAATTCGCAATTAAATAACTTCCGGTAATTACCGGTAAATTTTCGGTAATTACCGGCGATTTACAACTAAATGGGTAAACTGGTAATGCAATCGTTAGTTATTAAATACAGTGGATCGTTAAATTTTAAATTAAATGGTCAGTATCTTTTTTTAGGAATTTGGTCAGTTAATTAATTAGTATGGTCAGTAAATCTTTTTATTGGTTTCATTTAAGAGTCCATTTAGTTTTAAAATTGTACATACATATTATATGTATGTATGTATGTATGTACACTTTATACATACATATATATAATTTTTTTTTTCAAAATCATATTTCATATGACTAAGAACAAGTCGTATTCCAAGATTATAAATTCCGCCAACTATGACTCACTTTTGTGCTGCCACCAAAGTACCACAAATCCGATCGGACCATTTATATGCCTTTTCTTTGGAATAACAACCAATACAGGTCGTTCCTCATTATAAACATATATATGTATGTACATACATATGTACTTCTGATCTTTTTTTAAATAATTGGCAAATTTAAGAATCAACCCCTTCCTTACAAACAATTACCCAAGGATGCTGCATTGTTTCATTTTTTGAAGACACCTGCAGGGTATTCACACCGCATCTACATATGTAAATGAGTCTATACATCTGCTGAATTTATCTTATTATAGTGAAAAAACTTACAAAATCAGCAAAATTTACTATAATCTTTAAACATATTTTTCGTGTTTATAGAAACATAAATATTTACCAGATTTATTTTTGAAACAACCAAAAAAAAAAAGTGGAAAACTATGAAAATTCAGAAATTTTCATCAAACATGTATGTATGTACTTACAAACGCATTACTAACAACTTGTTGCATTTTATTGAATCGTAAAATATATGCTTACATAGCTAAAGGCGCATTAAAATTTTTATGATTTTACTAGTTACCTTTTTTAATACCAGACATTTTCTTCATATTTTTAGATTCTCCTACATAAAAAGTATCGATTCGTTAAATCTATAGGTAGAGATAATCACATGATGTGTCTCAACTTTCATGTTTGAATTTATTTTAATATCCCTCGAGTAAAAAATGTCTAGTTTCCCTGTTATAATATATCTCCTTTTTTGCTAAAATTTTTACGGCTACCTATGAAATAGGACGCGCCCTTTTTGCACGACAGTTGCGGAATAAAATCAACGAAATTTACGCTTGTGAGCTGGTAGTTCGCATACACACACCTTTAGTCATAGACACAAAGATGACGTAATGTGCCAAATGAGTAAGACCACAACCTTCACTACTTAGCGTTCTGTTGAAACTGCGTATGTCCAAGTGAAGGTCGGTCGAAACTCCGAATGAGACCACCCTTCAAGGGTGACACTTCCCCTTTGTGTATCCACGTGACCCCATTTTTGTTGTAATACCAGTACTGTGTACTGTGCACATAAAGGCTTTTTGTTTGCAAAATGGATGGTTGCTCTCTTTTTTTTTTGCGCAATGCGTGCTTATTATCTCGTTAATTTCAATTTTGTCAATGTAACATTTAGTATTTCGTAACATTTTATCACTCTATGATGCATTTGTTTTTCAGTTCCTTACTCATGAAATGTACATTGTAATTGAATAAATATTTGTCTCACTGCGCATACATCATAAATAATGTTTTCATTAAATATAATGCATATTTGATCATATGTACATGTATACCCACAACAAAAGTACAAAGATTTTTTCATATTAATTCAATGTTTATGCACAAATAAAACTATTTATTTGAGTCACCATTTAATTATCGTAATGTATGTATATTCATTAATTATTGAAAGATCTGTTATTTGATCCTATTGATTCACGATAATTTTCTACTTACATATGTACTTTCCGACTACGTGATCAAATATGACTCACTTTTAAAATACATTTTTTTTAAATTTACATATCAGACACTCAATATAAATCAAAAGGGTGAGACCCTTACTATGTGTTTATACACATGCAGCTTTTCAAGTGCATGCACGTGCATACATAATGTATGCATATATTATCATCGTCAACGAATAAGCATTAGTTCTATGACGACTCAATAGATGTCGTTGACTTGTTTCATACATAAATATTTATATATGAATATATTAAATCGTGTTTGCGATTTGACAATACATATGTACTTATGTATATTAAAACAAATATTACTGTGCTAAATAAAACTACCGATATATTAAATTCTTAACATGATTACAGACCAATGGTGATTCGTGTGTATTTTTCAGTAGTTTACTAAGATAGGCGAAAGAGCGTGAAAAATGTAAGAGGAAAAACGCATGTTGTGCAAACATTGAATGGTATACAAGGGAATTCTGAAAGATACCCCGAATTCGTGAATAATAAACAATTGAATGGCGTTACAAACCTCGCCTCATTTATTTTCTTGAAAATGTTTTTACATACCTCCTTTGCATTTCAAATTTTTTTTTGTATTTGCTATTTCAAAAATGAATTTAAAAAATCTTATTACGTTTTGTAGATAACTTCCCCCACCTTGACTTTCCGAAATATAGTATACATGCAATCATAAAAAAATTAAAAGACAATCTTTTTATACAAACGTAGGTTCAAATTGAATTCATTTAAATATGATACAAGCATCTACTCCGCTGAATTCTTTTTCGTTGATATAAAAAAACATCAGCCGACTTTTTTTTTATTATATTATTACTAGTGTTTTTACCCGGCTTCGCTCGGTATTTGAAATATACACCGCTTAAACATGGCCAATCTAATAGTAAACATTTTATTAAATTTATTTGAATAGTTTTAGTTTATTTAAATTTATTTGAATATTCATTTGTTTTTTTATAAAATTGAACGTCACGGATTTTACGAACCACACAAATAAACAAACATACATACATGCAAAGTTTCTTTCGAAATTATATATTACATTTTTTTTATTACGGTATGTGTCAAATAGTCTCCAATTTTATTGACTTTATCCACTAATAAATTAATATGAAATAATTTCACTATAAAAATTATGATTTTAATTACATAATAAATAAAATCGTTGAATTGCACGTATAATATTTTGATATGTTGTGGCCTAAACAGATTGTTTCCTCTTTCTGATACTTTTTTATTCTCATTTTTTTTTATTAAATTTAAATGTTTGTGTATGAAATTAATACACATACACTACAAATTTACTTACTTTTTACTAATTATTTATACCTATTTCAATACCAATAATTCAAGAAATTGGGTTATACGTCAATTTTTAGTGTTTTTTTTTATTCCTTCAATTTTTTATATTATATTTTGAAAATCACTACGTAAATTTTATACGTTGGCAAGAAAAATCGCTCTTACTAAAACCGTTCATGTCAGAGTTGGAGACAAATCTTAAGAGTCTCTTAAAATCTCTTTAAATTTTGAACCGACCCCACAACCCTGATATATGTATGTAGTATGTATGTACATATATATACACTCATACATGCTTATAATGTCGACAAATATTTATATAAATTGAGTATTAAAAGAGCCGCAGCTAAAATGAGTAATTTTACACCGAAAATCTTTTTAATGTCAACATTTGTTTTACAATGTTTTCACATTTTATTTATATGATAACACCTGAACCTGGCGTCATGGTGGATTAAGATATAAATACATATGTACATATGTATGTACATATACGCAAAATATACTGAAGAATACGATTTCGATACGTAATCCACAATCGAACTGGCACATTGTATCAACGTTATTAGAGAAAATACGATTATCCTGAAAATTTCCACCGTTCCGATGAAAATGTACATACATATGTATACCGTCAAAGAAATTCACACTTCAAACTTTCTAAAAGAAAACATTATTTTTAATAAATTGAACAAATAACGCTGCAATTAAAATTTTCATAACGATATATAACTTTCTATTAAAACGTGTTAAGAAAGGGGACTAATTTTTATCATTTCCATCTCGGGCCCCTTTTGTCCTGCATCCAGCGCCTGTGCACTTGTTGCACCCAGGGCCATCGAGAACGAACCCAGGCCTAGGGCATATTATAATTCAGAGTCCGATGACTAACAAAAAATAAATAAAAGTTTGTAAAAAAAAATACTTGTAACTCGGTAGTTTATATATTTATGTACATATATGAGAAATTTTACTGTGACCGCATAATTGGCATCAATGATCTTATATCATATTATAAAAATTCCTAATTAGCTGCACCGAATTTTTCTTCAGTGTAATTTAAAATTATACAACATATGTACATACATATATGAGTATGTATATACTATAGTTCATCCGCTGTAAGAAGACACTTAGATAAAACGTACATGATGTGCCTTTCACCCCATTTCGCGCGTACAATGTTCTATTATCTGCACGAAATACTATTGGTCAAGAGGTGGAGTTAGGCACAGCAGGTGCGTTTTTCCTAAGCGTCTCCTGAATAAATAATGTGGTTTTACTATCGGACGGACTGATGTTGTTAAATTTACATAAGTGCGAGCCTTTTTTATTCTTTATCTACATATGTACATATGTTACTTCGTACATAGATAAAGTAAAAAAACTTAATCTATTATTACTACGTACATAGATAAAGTAAAAGTAAGTATAAACCTCCCCGACAAAAATAAAAAAATAAACGGTGGATCTTATCTATTACTAGTGTTGTGCCCGTTGAAATTTCAACGGGTGGTTTCGAAAACAAATTGATACATTAATTGATTTAAAATAAAGTTACAATACGTATAGTAATAATTAATCGGAATCGGAACTGAAACAGGGATCGGTATCCTGAATTCAAAATGGAGTCCGTATCCGAAACAAAAAGGAATCCAGAATCCGGCGGCCCCCGGTGCCCCCGGCACCCCCACAGCGACCGGCCCTGGTGCCCCCCGGCGCCCATGGTGCCACCGCCTCCAACGCCCCCGCCGCCTCCGCGCCCCCGGCGCCCCTTGCCCCCCTCGTGGCCGCCGCCGCCCCTATATGGCGTGGCCAGGAATTCGAAACGGGTGGTTTCGGTGAGACGGGTGATAGTTAAGAAACATTTTATAATATATTATTATATTCCGAAACATTTTATAATAGACAGACTGGGAAGCATTTTATAATATCAGCAAACTCGAGATGTTTATAAACTCGAATTTGCGAGAAATAAATACCATACCTTTTATGTACATTATACATATGTATATTTACATATACACAATAATACATAAAAGAAACAAAAAATGTATATGTGTACATGTACATATAAATTTATTTATATATTCTATTTATTTTTTAAAAACAGAAACGTTGTCATATATTTCTTATTTTTTAATAAAAAATAAAATAATAAAATTGAAAAAAAATAATAAAGATATCAATATCATCGGAATAGAAACCTTGATTTGTTCGATGACGTAACGGATTCTACTAACCAAACAAACATACAAAGTCTCTTTCGAAATTATATATTAGACTAGTTGTTTTACCCGGCTTCGCTCAGTATTTGTAATATAAGCAGCCTAAACATGGGGAATCTTGTAGTAAATATTTATTTGTTTTTTTATTAAATTTATTTGAATCGAAAAAAATATAATATTCAACCAATTGAATTGTCGTCATAGAAACGAAGTTCCCAACAAACAATACTTACATACATACAAAGTCTCTTTCGAAATTTTATATATTATTAGACTAGTTGTTTTACACGGCATCGCTCAGCATTTGTAATATAAACAGCTTAAACGTGGCGAATCTAATAGTAAATATTCATTTGTTATTTTATTAAATTTATTTGAATCGAAAAAAATATAATATTCAACCAATTGAATTGTCGTCATAGCAACGAAGTTCCCAACCAATAATACTTACATACTTATGTACAAAGTCTCTTTCGAAATTTTATATATTATTAGACTAGTGGTTTCACCCGGCTTCGCTCGGTATTTGTAATATAAACAGTTTAAACATGACGAATCTAATAGTAAATATTCATTTGTTATTTTATTAAATTTATTTGAATCCAAAAAAATATATATTGTATCGAAACCATATCGAATCGTCGTCATAGAAACTTTGATTTGTTTTCGATGTTACCAACCAACATTACATACATACATAGTTACAAAGACTCTTTCGAAATTATATATTAGATATACCGGTCTTCCTCACGGGCCCGAAAGTGAAACGCCCGAAAACGCAAATATCGGAAGGCAAAGATCGAAAATCGAAAGATCTTAAGTCGAAAGATAAAAAAGGGTGCATACTAACGTACATACTCCCTTAATTTGCGCGAGCAGGATACAACAGGAACAAGAGGAACAGGCTTTTCCTCCCGTATTCTGGGCGCTCACATTAATACGGGAGGAAAAGCCTGTTCCTCTTGTTCCTGTTGTATCCTGCTCGCGCAAATTAAGTGGGTATGTACGTTAGTATATACCGTTTACCATGCACCCTTTTTTTTTGATCTTTCGACTTAAGATCTTTCGATTTTCGATCTTTGCCTTCCGATATTTGCGTTTTCGGGCGTTTCACATTCGAGCCCGTGACGGAGACTGGTAGATTAGATACATTTCAATTTTCGTCGGAATCGAGCCCTTCAAGTATGTAGCACGGCCCCCGGAAATTTGTCACCTCTCTCCCCCTGTCTCGTTAGCCCCAGTTGCATCTGCCTAGTTACGGCATTGAACACACACATAATATATTCAACATGCAAAAAGTCTTAAGAAAATTCATGTTTTCCAAAAAAAAGGAAATTTTTAACACGGAAACTTTCCCCACCCCCAAAGTACATACAGTAGATCCCAAGTATGTATACCTTGGCAAGCCTTAAGGAGTCGTATACGGATGTGAGATTGGCCTGGGGTCAGGATGTGTAATGGGATCGGTGCAGGCGCCTTTGTGGGTGGCGGGGGGGGCGCACGCGCGGGTCGATAGGCTTCGCCACGCGCAGTTGAGGCGAGGGGGCTCCGCCGCCAAGTCGCGCCCGCCGTAAACCCGAGGGCGCAGCCCCTGACCAAAATGGGCGGCACTGCCGACATGCCCTGTTTCTTCATGAGCCTGCTCAGCCCTGGTAAATCACACTTCTCGCTAACCATAAACCACCCCTATTCAAACGATAAATGGCCAACGCCTACCCACTCATTCAATCTGAAAATTTTCCATAATTCACCTTTTAACACTAGTTACTCTAAAATTTAGATTCTACAATGCATCCATTATAGTTAAGCTTAATTTTAAAACAATTTCAACTACTCAATCCTATCCTCAACATCATACATACACACACTAGTGTCATATTACTACGTTGGAATCGATATGTGCTTCATTTGAAGCACGTGCTTGTCGGTACATAAGAAATTGCCAGGCAACAATCATATCGATTATTTTATTTAAAAAATTCATGATTTATTATAATATTAATAAACTACTCGTATAGAATTCTGTACAGTATGTGTCCTATTGTTTATCACTAGTTCGTATAATCGTAATATGTCAAAGTCTAACGGATGTTGTTGTACTTTGCAGTCTCTTTGTGGCCACAGTTAGTAGCCGCAGTAAATAAATTAATCTCAATGATATTGTAATGAAACTCTAGAAGAATCTTTTAGCTTGGATTCGACTGCTTGAAGTCGTAGTTATTATTCTTATCGTCGCAATATATGTAAATATGCATAAGATAAGAACGCACGCTTAAAAATTGTATGACACTTCGCTGAAATTTTTATGTAAATGAATTAGTACGTATGCATTTTACACAAGAATTAGATCTGTCTAAACGAAAAAGCTTAATTATCGGCTTAACTGTCACAATTCGTATAGATGGTTGTGTAAGGTTAGATGGATATCGTCATTGACCCCGAAAGGAGTTGATGCGTCAATTGTCAGTGCTCGAACACCGTCAAGGCTATTACGACATTGTAATAATCATTTTATTTTTTCTGGAATATTTCGAAAATTATCATCACAAAATAATCCTTTTGTGGTTTTCTGTTTTTTTATTTCATTCCACAGTTTTATCTCGTTTATACAGTGTGTATAGAAAAATAGCACCTCTTACTTGTAGTGTATGTAGTATTGTGTTACAATTTGTATCGTATTCCATTTAATGTAAGGGAGTTTCATTTACATTATAATAAAGAATTGAAATGAAAAAGTAATCCGAACAATTTTAATTTGTATCGTATGACGATTTCGAAGTGACCTAGCCTAACTTTGATTTTTCGTTGCAGGCAGTATCATTATTAATTGTACTATCAATCCTAAACTGTACTTTTTAAACCATAGAATTGCTTGGTTACTGGTCGCCAAATAAATCTTTTATAATATACCTAAAGTAAATATAGAATTTGACATAATTAAACGATACCTTCCATTTCCTTTATTGTACACAACATATCCAAAATGATCACACTTTTAAAAAAATTAAATAATCATCAGTATTTTAAAAAAGCATGTGGTTTATTACCATTTATTTAGATTTTATTTGTTTTAAAATTTGCATGATTGTTGTTGGCATGTATTTATTTATTCGTCTGTATCTCTAGAACTTGTTAATTTATTAATAAATAAGATTATGGTGTATATTGCTAATTATTTATTTAAGTGATAATTAATGACATTCTAAATAGAATTTACACAATTTAATTTATAGAGGACATGGCAACGCCAATAATATTCTTCTTTCCTACTTTTTAACTCACTTTTAACCTACTTTCGCTTGACTCGCTTGTCTTTTTTCACAGATGCTTGGTTTAACCCGGGTCGTCTGCATCCCAAGGGTGAGTAGATGATGCATCATTTATTTAACTCTTTTACTGTATTCGGTGCACGTAATGCGGGGTGAATAAAAAAAGTTGAGAGAAAAGTATTTGGCAATTCATTATGAGTAGGAATATTCAACCCTTCGACTACTATTTCATAAAATGTACATTTGCTTTAAGTTAAGTTTGTATATAACTCTCTTAATTTGTGTAAATACATGTTTTCTTGTTTATTTTCAGTGTTCCACTGTATATAATATGCGTATATACATATGTAGTCTACCAATTGTATTTATTTAAATATTTTATTTTTCACGTTTTTGTTGGAGGGTGCGTCTTTTTAAGCAAACGCGCATGCGTCAAGATTGCTCAATCAATACTCTTAGAGTTACGCTACGTTTAAATTGAGCACACGCGTACCTTACCCTAATGTCAAAATTGATGGATTTTATTCTAAATGGTCACTTTAGTGTCATTTTTGAAAACTCGTTTTATTTTTTCAATTTTAAAAATTTACATTCAAACTCAAATATACATACAAAAGGGTTAAAATTGAACTTTAATTATATAAACCGAGTATGTCTACCGTCTACGGTCTCTTTCTCCGATTAAAGGGTCTTTCAGACTGTATTCGTTAGGGGCATGGTGGTCTCATGTTGAGGGTTTTATAGGTTGGCTTCATTGCCATTTAAAACGTCTTTAAATATCCGTGCAAAAAGTACGTGTGTACATAGTTATTTTTTAAAAAAGTCATTAAGAGGGCTGGACACCAGCGCCTTGTCCATACAAACGTATTACACTTCTCCCTTCCTCAATTATGGCACTAGAGAAATTATATTATAATATGCTATGGATATCCACCATTGGGATGCATCTATCGTTTTAATTTTTTGATTAGTTATTTTTTATAGGAGCTAGGAGCCGCCAAACATCTATAAAATCGCCTCTTTTTTACACCCACGAAAAGAGTCTAGCGTGCTTATTTAACGGTCGATTTAAAAAAAAATACGCGCACAGGTGCATATAAAATATCTTTCTCATAACGATGATGAAATTTTTTTAAAAATTGGTTCAGTTTCGGAGAAGAAAATTGGAGAATACGAAACCTTGATTTTGTCGATTTAAAATACGTATTATCTGGTCGAAGCGCAACTGTCGCATTCACTCAATATATACATATATATATTGATATATATTGTCGCATTCACTCAATATATATATATATATATATATATATATATATATATATATATATATATATATATATCGAAGAAAGGAACGGCAACAAAATTAAGGTTTCGGGTGTACAGCCCTCTTAAGGAACCAAGTACTGGAGGCGAGACATTTTTTTAAGCTTATTCTACAATTAGTGTAATTTTACAAATATTTTAAGTTACTTATTTGTATGATTAAGAGCGATGAAAATTGTGAATTCTTGTCTATGACGCATAGCCACGTGTTCGACCTGACATGCCTAATACAATTACCTTTAACCCCAACTATCTTTTACATTCTGCGATTCACATGATCAATAGGCTTGCTTGGCTACACCTGCAATACGGCGTTGTAAATGTGCGAATCGATTTTAAAAATAAGGGAGTATTTCGAATGAATCACGCGTTTTGCACGTCTCGAAACACGGTGAGTCATGCAACTGACAGGGGTGAGTTTGTCATCCCCTAAAACTTTTTCACGCAATGTTTTACTAAAATTAGAATTCTCATTATTTTCAATGAATCACGCAATTTCATATGATGAATTGATATATACATTTTTGACTTCGTTTATATACATACATACATATGTACTGTAGTATGTCATACTAATTTTGTATTCGCTATTTATTTTTGTCGATCATCAAAAGAACGGATCTTTCCGTAGGTCTTAAAATTAGATCAAACGCAAGGTTGACACTTCTATATGCATAAGTGTATTATTTTATGTTACCCAGAGATGTCGCATACATAATTTAAAATGCTGTTTGTAAGCTGTATTTATCCATAATATATAAATACATATTTCATTAAAATTTGGGCCTTTCATCAGTTAGGCTAGGTTATGCATATTTTTTATTGCTTAATTTATAATTCAGAGTTTTAATTGTTATAATATTTATGGAATTCCGAAGACACATTTTCCTTTTTCTCTTGGTATTTCAAGGATGCGGTGATAAATGGGTCGCGTCGTTCTATTTCGCACATGCCTATTGAGAAAATTTATCTTTTGCGAATTTCTTATACAAATGTCTTCGTTACGCACGTCTTTGTACATTAAATTTTATTTTTATGAAAGTGTTCATTTCGATAATATGTATTTTCTTTTTGTTGAATGAAAATAGATTTTATTAAATTGTCCCTGCTTTTCAGGAATATTTTCACGTTCGCATATAATTAATGTTATTAATATACAAATACTCTAGATCTATACATTTATGAAGAGTAAATGAATATTCGAAATTTCTTATTATTAACTTTTAACACAACAGACCTTTTACATAGACGTGGCTATTTTCTATTAGAAAATGAAAGGTCAGCAAAATATTGGCTTTTGTTGTCGAATAGGATGAAAAACTCAAAAAAGGTCATCGGATAAACCGATTCATTATACGTTATATAAAATAATTCAATTATTTGATCAATATGTGTATATTTGCATAATTAATTGATAATTATTTTCAGCTGAATAGATATTGTTCAGTAAAATATTCAATAGGCTGTAAAAATGTTTGGTATAAATATTAATATTTAATTCTACTGTATATCGATTATTAGTGAATTAAGGCTATAGGTTTATATTAATAAATATCAATACTGACTTGATAAAGGGTAAAATTAATTCTAAATAGCTTTTATATAGATTTATTCTTCGATATTCTGTCTTAATTAATTATTTCATTTGGCACAAATTATGCTGAAGATATTTCTCTCTTTTCTATCAAACTACTTCTATCTGCGTATCTAATATATATGTAACTTCGAAAGAGACTTTGTATGTACGTTTGTTTGTTTGTTTGTATGGTTCCTAGAATCCGTGAAGTTCAATTTAATAAAAAACAAATGAATATTCAAATAAATTTAAATTAAATAAAACTATTCAAATAAATTTAATAAAATGTCTACTAGGTATTAGATTGGTCATGTTTAAGCGGTTTATATTCCTAATACCGAGCGAAGCCGGGTAAAAACACTAGTTTAGTATAAGAATATACATACATATGTAACTATTAAACTTCAATTTTATCAATTGCTTCGTAATGTGTTTTCTACAATTATTTTTTTTACTAAATCCCACTTTCATTACAACTGGCACAATTCATACGATTGAAGATTACCAAAATAGCAGATAAGTTTCTAAAAGTGTTGCACGTGTGGCACCTGCCCTACCTATAGTCTGACACGAGAATAGCCCACTATCGACTATAAGTATGTACATATGATATATTACGTCTATATAAGCAGGCTTTCCGATTGATTTTAATAACTTGGATTTTTTGATCTTGTTCCAGTTAACTGCTTATAATTAAAATTTTCGTTCAAAATTGTATGGAAGTTTCGCTTGCATTTTCATTTTTCCTTAAATTTCCTATGTCAGTGGATTCTCTCGTGTTGGGCATTTGTCATGGCTTCTGACGCTATTGTGAACTTGTGTTTTGAAACAACGATTGGCACATCGGTCATCTGGCAGATGAGCATATTAACCTGTCGTAATTGCTATCGATTGCACTGGAGGGCGGGTGAGGGGGTGTGGGCGGGGGCCGCCCCGGGCGCGCGCCCAGACAGTCGCCAGTTGCCGTCCACCGCTCCGGACGCTTCGAGCACCGACCATGGACTTCAGTGACTTCAACTTCAAGTTCAACGCGGCCGAAGGTTCGTTTCCGCCCTTCGTCACCAAGGCAACCGACAGGCCCTTACTGGCAACAACATACTTCGCTAAAATTTCAAATCTGACTTCACAACCCTTAGCGGGGGACCCTCGCAGCCACACGGCCCACCCCACAACTTCCGCATACAACAGTGGATTTAATTCAAATCTTCGAAATTTCAACGCGTTTCATCTGCCAGTTGGACCTTATGCAATCCCATCTAGAAATTAGATGTGTGGACGACGAGGTGCTCTAAACTCGGGTTAATTTAAGAACAGCCGGGCAGTGCCCCTCTCCCGCGACGCCGGCGTCCGAAAGCTACCACTCACCCGGTGTCTCCAAACCTTGCACAAAACGACAATCTCGTGCAGGAAGAGCATGCTGACATTCGTGCACCAAAATGACCTGAAAATCTAAAAAAATCTAAATCTTCTCCGCGCTGAAATTACCCATGTCAATCAATCCCGGTCGAAGCCCGGCTTAATGGATATTTTTAAAGTCACGTATTTCCGCAAAAATATTCAGGGAATGATTGAATACACATATATGTAAATATAATTATTCTAAATAATTCTAATCCCATTTCTAATAACGCACTCTATGATGTTCTTTAGCTCATTTTACCCCTAGATACGTCTGCAACCACCTGTTCAAAGCGACTCCTTATTTATTTCAATATAATGTACTTGTTGGCAATTTAACAAAAAATAGCTTGACGACCATTTTATCTCTGTCATAAATACACTTTATTACGATCGATATTCTTTCTCGATGCCGTCAGTATCCAATATATACTCGCAACAAATGTACCATATTGCATGCACGTTGATTATATGGTAATTTGTCGGTTTTGATCTTGTCATGGTGATTTCAATGGTGTTGTTAATTATTTGCATAGCACATGGCATCCGTATGTAGCCATCCAACCGATGGCCCCATGTTAGTGTAGCTTGCGTACCGTACTGATGTTTTTACATCAATAGATTCGGTACAAAGCATGACCTTTATTGCTGCAAGTTTTGTTTATAATCTATTTCAATCATCTGATTTGCACGGTCAATGATGTATTTGAAAATCCCCAATTATGATTAATGCTAAATTTAAAACAATTTCTATATAAAACCAATGGATGACTTTTTCCTAGTCATAATTATGACTGAATGTTTATAAAGGCGTCGTCATTTTTCATTATAACTTTCATCTGACGCACTTTTAAGTATTCCTTTCATTAAAGGTTTCTTTTGGGAATGCTCTTGGCAGACTTTATATTTAGGTAACTAGAGCTGTCTGTCATCTTCAATACGATCCTTTTATATTATCGATTTTTTTACTTTTATAATGAAAAAGGCAATGATGTGAAATCTATACAACATAAAGACATTTCTGTTGATTCAGTGTCTGAGAAAAGAGTTCCTTGGCTTCGTCTGGGAACTTAGCTCGAGATTTAAATTCGTTTTGTTTGATTGTCGAGGCCTGTGCGTCGCATTCGTTCGTGCTATTATTAATTTTAACCCTTCATTGACGTCACTTGTGATGACGCTTTTCTTACTGTTGATGAGTCTATCTCGATTTCCGAATTCCATTAAAATTCAACTACACCTTTTTATTTTCCGAATCCAAATTTTCATAATCCGTATAGGATTTCCCGATCCTATTCTCTTGTCTACTTGGAAAATGTTATGTATACATTCGTAAATTTATTTCTAACTTATTTGTTTCAACGCCAGATTGATTTTCATACTGACATGGATCCATTGCCAAAACATCAAATCGTCGTTTTAATTTTATTTTTACGTCTGCATCAGTTTTAGAATAGAAACATAGTTTTATTGTATTTTTGCTGAAAACCTTTAAAAGAAATAATAATTTGCATTTAAAATGTGGCTGTCCTTTCGCAATTAATACCTTAATCCGTTTCTTGTAAAACAGATCTCCTTTTAGTCCCTCTAATTTTGATCTACTTATTTTTTTATTTTATTTATTGTTACAATCAATATACACTCGTCATTACAGATCGCTCCAATGCGACGAGTATACGATAACGGTCAGAAATACAATAATACATATACAATCAGAATACATAGTATATAACAATTAATCAGTACATAAATAATAATCATAGAGACATCTATGGATTATTTTTAGATTTTTGTGTACAATTATTATTACAATTTTTATACATGTAATAAACACGAAATTATAGAGATGTCTATAGAGATATCTATAGATTTCAGATTACTGTGCATAATTTTTACAAATTATACACACAGATTTTGTGACAACAGGAAATGATCTAATACCAATTTTCAGGAACCGTTTCAACAATGATCAGATAAAATTGGCAAACTCTGATAGAAAAACGATCGATTTGGAGTCACAAAACCCCCAAACCTAACCAGCAGTTTGACGAGGACTCGAACCTTCGACCTCAGTGGTGCTAATATACGCTACCATTAAGCCAAACTGCTGGCTAAACATATATGTACATATATGGTCAACCAATTAGCAAGTAGACCATCTAATTGCTTTGGAATTACTAAGAACAAACTATGTGCCTATGCTTAGTAATTTCATTGTCGATGTGCCTCAAGATGCGTTTTGGATCTTTACAACAATGCGGCCCAACCATGACTCTTAATATCTGCCTCTTACCTAATGTCCATCCACACTTCAGACTATAATATCGTACGTGTAAATTTTTGATACATAATTACAGAATAATGGTAAGAACACACCCAAAATTGTAGCATGGCACGCGTAGATGTGACAGGCGTGTCTTCACGTTATTGTTAATTCGTACTATCTTATAATTTCCACAAGTTTCTCCTACATTTCTTCAAATATGGGAATCACCGCTATCGATCACTGTCAAACCTATATTAATACAAGAATAAAATTAACTGATGGAATGCCCTTCCCAGCTGGAAGCCACGAGGACGTACATGATGTACGACTGTGTCTTTTCGCTTGAACTATCTGTGTGTTTCCACTTTATGGAGTATGTCCCAAATTCTTTTGAAAATTAAGTTAAATATATACATATGTATTTGTACGCACCACGTTTCTTGGCGCCCTCGTCTATTCTAGTGGCGTAATATTATAGTTCTAGAAGGAATTGATTGATTTCTGGAAAGGATAAAAGGAATCAATGAAAATAATTATGATTAAACTTCGTTTCCCCATATTGGACGAGACTATCTCAACTGCCAAGTCAAATAAAATCAGCTAACTCTGACAAGACATGGCTGATCTGGATTTAATCAGAATCTTGCAAGAAAAATCGAGAAATTTGTCACCGTTTATATATTATATTGTACATATGTATGCTTCACATATTACGTGCATACATTTTTCGTTAAAACGCACATTTCAAAGCGATTTATAAAACGTTTCCTAATGGTCACATAATGAGACCTAATAATACGTGTATAAATATATTTATCGGTGAAACATAAATGTGTAATTGCAATGAATCGCACATTTCAATTGCCAATAAACATGCATGCTTCATATTGCACATGCGATGCCGAACGAGTTCAATGTAATAACTGCCACGCTTGCTGATACGAATTTTAATAGATAAATCTTGCAAGCGAAGAGATTTTGAAAAAAATATCTTTCAGATCATTAAATTTCATGCGAATTATTCATGCAAATGCAAATTTTTAACTCAATATGCACTGATCGTTGAAATATTCTTTGCAATTCCGTATAGCAACACGCTTTTGTATGGAAATGTATATTTTTGGGCTATTTCCGTGCATCGCGTCCATTAACCTTATCGCACATGTGGCGTTGATGGCCTTTGGTGCACTTTTCTCTTAATCGTGGGAAGCTGGGAAACCTGACAGTTATACATATGTATAAATCAGCGTCAGCCAAACAAAGATTCGGCTCTGGAGCCAAAAATTGCATTGCTGTCCATGCGGTCTTCCGGATTCTTACACCCCCAAACTCGAGCCAAGTTTTAACATTGTCTTTTTCCTTGTTTTTCATGTCATCTGAGAAAAGTGACCGGTCGCATAAATCGCTCAATCGCTCAATTTAATTTCAAGAATCGAATCGTTTAATTTAAATCTGACTTGAATTCTCTGAACCAGTGCCAAGCGTGTTCCATATCGAAGCCCACAATTAAAATTGCACCATATGTATTACCTTATAAGTCAGAAATGATATCCCATTTCTATCTACTGCGCAATATAAATCATGAGAGATGTCCTGTTCGTTTAATATGCATCACCTCGTTGTTTCTTTTGAACGATTGTCATACATTATCACTCGACGTGATAGGAATACGAGACATGTCACCAATTATATCAACCGAAACATGAGATACACTTGAATATGTATATTTTAAGGTCATATTTTATCTCTTCATTTTTTTCTTGATCATTTTTCATCGTTACATGCGACCCCCAGTCAACAGACCGTTTCCAATGTCATTGTCACGCACGATGATATAATGTTTGTGCAATTAGTGTGCACTGCACAACTACGATGAATTGATTCATTTATATTCTGCGCACACATTTTTCAGACATCGTAAAATTTTGGGCCGCAAACTGAGGAAAATTTCAGTAATAATTCCAAAAATAGATTAAACTAATACGAGTTCGTTTTCCTTATTGTTTAATTTAAAGAAAGTATACCATGGGAAGAACGCGACGTGGGAATTACACGAGTTCAAATTTAATCCATTTAACGGTCAGAGTTGGACGTAGATTACTTTAATCTTCGCTACGCTGAAGATTACGACACATTGTATAAATAAATATAATATTTATTATTAATTAAAGACTGATTTTATATTACATACTAACCTTCAGCCTATTTTCGTCAATGGAATAATAAATTCTATTGCCTTCTTGAGTTTTCTAGAGTAACTCAAGTGCGCAAAATCGTTCGGATATTTTTAGTCATGACACGTGAACACGTGTGACTATTCATTACATTTTTTTATTTAATTTAATTCAACGAACAAATAACTAAAAAAAGTTTTCGATTCCTGTATCCTGTAATGATGATTCATAATGGTAATCGGGAACTTTACAAATGCAAATGTGAAATGCAAAACATTTCATACTTTCTATCATGCACCGCGACACCATGTGACTCATTCGAGTATCCTGGAAAGTAAATGCATTTTATGCACATTTCATTTTTGTACTTTGTACATGCATTGAAAAATTTATAACGATGACTTTGTGATCGCCATATTTGTCATTGTGAGAAATTTTGATTACGAAGCGGAAAATTGTTGTTTCTACCTAGTTACATACATATTACTTATCAATTGCTCACTTGCAACATTTATCAAACTGTCCCATTTATATAAAGTGCAATAAACAGTATTATTGTGGCTTTTGGCTTGTCAATATTAATTTATGATTAATAAAATTTAATCTAAATTAACTTGCTATTCGTATCGAATCGCGTATACACAACTACATTTGCTACACCTTCGACTGTCTCATGCGTGTGTGCGGAACTTGTTTGATCACTTGTACAGTGTTCCTAAAAGTATTTTGGTATCTCAAATCTCAACAATTGCTGTTACAAGGCTTTTTATCATATTAATACAACTTTAAGTATCAGTATATTCGGTAAAAGAGCCTTGAATCTTATTTTTTTTAATTAGCTAGATATATTTTCGAGTAAATATACGTGACATTTCTGCAAAAAAAATGTTGAACTGGCAATTAGGTGATAAGAATATTTTTTTTCCAAGTAATAATGTATTTAGGCTAGGTTAGACTAACGTTTAGACCACCACTAATGCATTTATTTAGTCTTATAGATGTTTCACTGAATTTGTAAAATTGTCTATTGCGTAAAATAGGCAAAAATTGCCCAATTCGTTAATTGAAAATTGAGAACTTAATTTTGATATATGAAGAATTTTGTTATAATCAGGGCTGTGGAGTTGGATCAAAATTTACCGACTCCGACTTTTTGTTATGATTCGACTCCGACTCAAAATTGAATGATTTTAGTAAGGTCTACTTTTTTGTACACGTATAAAATTATTAGCAATGAAAATAATAACGATATCCAAAACATAAAAAATTTTAAAAATCACTTTAAATTGACATGTAACCCAATTTATTGAATTATTGGTGATTAAATAGGTATAAATAAAAAGTAAGTAAATTAATAATGTATGTGTATGGATTTCATACACAAGCGAATCAATTTAATAAAAAAAAAAACTATGAGATGGAGAAAATCAATCGGTTAATCGATCCCATCAAAGTACGTGCAATTCAACAATTTTAATTATAATGTAATTTAATTTCATGATTTTGGTTACACGACAATTGGTGCAAGTCCAAAAGGTTCAAAGACAAAATGTACCCGAAAATTAGTGCACTGACAAAATGTACCCGCGACAAAATGTTCACGCGACAAAATGTCCACGGAAATAATGTTTAAGCGACAAAATGTTCAAAAATCCTAAATTTTCCTATTTTAATGGAAAAAGTAACTTCAAAAAGTAACTTTAATGGAAAAAGTAAAATGTTCACGCGAAATGCTCCGACTACACAACAGTACTTTACATCCTATTGAATTACTTAGCTAAAGCCAAGGTTTGTTTCAAAATCAGATAAGTCTCGTGGTTATTGGTCAAAAGTGAAAATACAGTCAAGGATGTAAACATCTATGACCAGTTTATATAAAATATTTTAAAAAATAAAAATAAAAATTAAGCTAGTTATAAGTTTTTCCTTGTTCCTGAAAATTTTCTAAAAACCGACTTATCTGATTTTGAAACTAGACGGCTCATATAATTATACTATGCCCGCGTAGAAGGCCTAGTTCATAAATTAAGCAACAGGCTTGCATTTTTCGAGAATTGTGATTTTTTTTGCCTATTTCACGTAATGTAAAATTTCCTAAATTTCGCGCAGCATTATATCATTTAGCTTAACGATAATTTAATTTGCACAGAATGTTTTATTGATTTTAAGCGTGTTCATGGCTCTTGGCTCCTTTCTTTTGAAAAAAGCACATTATAGAATCGATCAGATTATTATCAACGGCTAGACATTCGCGCTCCGTTCCGCTGCAAATTTAGAATATTTTCTCCTGTCGAAAAGAGACAGGCGCGTCTTGAGCGTGACGGCACGCGCGCCCCCTCGTTTGAGAGCCAGTGGAAGGCTGGGTGGCTTCGGTAGTTTCGTTCAACTCACTAGCGGGGTTCTTCTGGTGAGCCAGTTGTTGTCCATCAGTAGGCCGCAGACCACGACATGCCTCCGCGCCGCACTTTCAAGAACGACAATGGACGCTCAGATCTGCCCCCACGCGGGCCAGGTAAAACACCTCGCTATCTTCCTCACACCTTCAATTATCTCGATTTACCTGTCCTTTTTCAACGGTGCATTTCCTCGCTGGGGAACAAAAGATGCTCCTCTACTTACTACTACATAGTCTCATCTGCGTTGTGAATTTACATTTTTTTTGTTTTGCGACTGAATTTTCGTTTACCATTCGAGATATTCAACACACACCATCTTGACGATCCTTTGTGTGGAAATCCTCGAAAGAGACTCGATGTTTTTTGTTTAGGGTGGGTAGCTAACGATTTCTGTACTATATGTAAGTAGCGTGGTGGCACGCGGTGCTACGTGGCCGATCTGTCACTGCCACATGGCACACTGATGTGACCCACAACTTCCAACGCTGCACTCCCTGAGTGCCTGGGGCAATAAAATCTCTGTTAATCTCTCACAGTTCATGCCAATAGTATTCGTTTATCTTTTCTTTGATAGAACTTTTTATTTTAATCGATTTCGATTCGCGAAAGTACATATGCCTTGAAATCACGATGCCACCATGCAAAATGCTCACTTTTAAACCGGACGGTCCAGTTTTTTTCTGTTAGCAATTTAAAACTTTTCTTTTACGGGCGATATTTAAAGTAATATCAATATGCTCAAAAGACGAAAATGCAATCTTGTCATTCCAATACCCTTCAGCTTTTGCTGAATTGGAAAAAGTTGTTTGAAATTGCGCAACTCCCAGTTTTATTATATAAATTGAATTCTATCACCAAAAACTTTAATTGTTTTATACTGCTAAATTTTTATCAACCGCAAACTCAATACTACGATAAAATTCTCGGTTTGAATTTATGTATGTACGTACAGGATACGAATGAACTTCCCGTTGTGAATATTATACCCAGGGCCGCCGAGAGGAATTCCGAGCCCTGGAAAAATAATTCCATACCCTATGTCAAACGAAAAAAAATATCTTATAGATATATTTCTAATATTCGAAAAATCTATCATATATAACTATTAGAAAAACACATGTAATATGTTAAATGCTATTTTTTTTAAATAATCTAATAAGAAAGTATGATATAACAGGTACGATTTCACATGGACACAAAGCATGCGCGGATCGAAAAATAATAAACATTTAGCATTAAAGAAATGTATGTATTTTTATGTAGAATAAATAATATAAAATATTAATATCGATCAGTCGAACGTCCCAACACAGGGCCCCTCAAGTAGTCCGGGCCCTGAAACTTTAACCCCAGATTCCCCCCCCCCCCACCCCCCCCTTTCGGCGGCCCTCATTATTATACCTATAAAATCGATAATGAAATATATGTATGTACTGAGCTTGTTAGCAGTATTACTTACACATTTTTACAAAACGGAAAAATACCTACACCCACGAAATCATCGACTGCCTTGTCTAGATTCTAGAGTGTTTCAAAAATTGAAGGTCATTTGCTTTTGTTAAACGAATAAGTGAAATCTCCAATGCGTCGCTTCGCGTGTACAATGATTCCGATCATTCGACTTCTGGGCATTTTCCAATTCATTGGTCATCTTGGCACTAAAGTATACTGCTGGTTCTGGCAACACTCCCGAGTTTAAATGCACATACGTACATACATCGTTTATTCGATTGTTGTATCTAGATAATCGTAAAATTAATCGATCACAATTAAACTGATCATTTCAACAACAGTACGTAACTGTAATAAAAAGTATGCTGGTAGAGAAACAAATATCCGTGGTGATAATATATGTAAATGAAAGCATATCTTGAATTCATTTTAAATGTACGTTTCGTTTTTCAATTGTTTTATTTTTTAAATTATTAATATAAATACAATATATATAAGTCACTTGTTCTTTTTGTTAATGTTTAATTATCGTTGCGATCAAATTTGCGCACAAAATTTTCAAACAATGCCAGCTTCCAAATTTCAAATATTTTGTAAGTGTTCGAGGCTGGTGAATATTTATGTAATAAATTAATAAAAAAAATTGAAACAGACGCATATTTTATTAGAAAAATAGTGCAGCGCTGGTTGATTCAACTTAACCGTATTTCTGCCGGTAACCAAGGGGCTTTGAACTCAGAATTAATTAAATTCTCTTCGCGTTCTTCACCATTCGTTTTCAACGTATGGCTATATAGTATTATACTTCGAATGATGATAATGCAGTTGAAATTTATTATGCAATTCCGTATTAACGTATTAAAAATATCGTGCTATTGTCATTTGAGAATCATTGAAATTTTTACATACATTTTCGCATAAACTATTTATAACTACGAATTCTATAATACCTATTCATAACTAGAATTATTCATAACGTGTAGAGTGTTTAATGCGAGACTGACGATAAATAAGTCATTTCCAATCTGAAATATATGTATGTAAATATTGACTTGGAAAGTTAACTGGCGTGTTTTTTATTATCTTATAAAATATATCCAGTCTTAAAAGTTAAATTAATTCATCACTAAGTAACTTCTAAATAATAACATTGCATTTTCATGTTCGACAGTTTCAATCTCATATCCTGTCAAATTATATTAGTTAGCCGGGTCATTCTAGCTCTCTTCGCAAGTTAAATAATGCCAATACTTTTCTCTATTGTATATGTACATATATCTAATACCTGATGATGACAAATATTTTTAGAGGGCGGGTGTAAAATGAGATTTGGATTGATGCAACTATTTATTACCTAAATAATAGTTCTGAACAATTGTTCAGTGTACCCATTTCACTTTCGTTTGATCACATGTGCCCAGTGATCTGTAGATTATGAGATCTGAGGGTATTTTGATTTCGAATTAGGTCTTTGGATGTTAATTTTCAGCATGTATAATAATGTGTTTGCAATTTTCGTTTTTCAGTGGAGTCGCTGGTATACTGGCGATCTCCGGCGAAGTCAGGCATAGCACTAGGAGCAGGTTTGGTACTGCTCTTAGCGTTGGCCTGCTGCTCCTTGATAAGTGTGCTCGCGTACACATCACTCTTGGTACTCTCGGGTACAACTGCTTTTCGCGTATACAGCTGTGTACTTCAAGCTGTTCAAAAGACTTCCGATGGACATCCATTCAAGTGAGTATTTCTCCACCGTATATTATTAATATAAAATTCCTGAATTTTTGTTGTAATATAAAAAACTTTTCGAATTTAGGGACTTTTTGGAGACTGACTTGTCTGTATCCCAAGAGCGAGCTCAGGAGTTAGCCGTACTCGCGACTGCACACCTCAACGCTGCTGCTAATGAACTTCGCAGGTCAGTACATCTATTTTACTATCTTTGATTAAGATGTAACTTATTCTAACATTATGTATTTGAATTTTGCAGATTATTTTTGGTCGAAGATTTGGTTGATTCACTTAAATTTGGAGTTTCTTTATGGTGTCTCACTTATTTGGGAGCGTGGTTTAATGGCATGACACTTCTCATCATTGGTACTTATTATTTTACTGTCAATTATTATAAATAATTCTATTAGAAGAAATTTTGAATTTAACATTTTTTTATTGCAGGATATGTGGCACTTTTCACTCTTCCCAAGGTTTATGAGACCAATAAAGCTCAGATTGACGCTAATGTAGACTTAGTTAGTGCTAAGTTTCAAGAAATCACAAATAAGTAAGTTTATATACATAATTTATCGTTAAAAGTTAATTGAATTTAAGCAAATATAACATAGCTATTTTTGACAGTTTCAATAAAATTTCATATACAACAGCTTAATCCTAATTTAACTTACGAGATTGTTGAATTATTAAGGATATTAATGATTTTGTGAATTTCAGAGTAAAAGCTGCAATCCCAATTGGAAAGAAAGGTGAGAGTGAGAAGGACAAGTAAATAAATGTCCATTCCACGGGCTAATATATACAGCCTGCATACACTCCACTGACTGCTTTACATCTTCGAAAGTATATGAACAGTTTTCCAAGGTGTAATACCATCATGTGACGAATTAGATTGTTATTACATATTTTAAATAAAGTAAGACTCCACCTGTCTGTCATGTGTCATGTCCTTTGGATAATCGAATACTTATCATGACTAATGAAATCATGACCAATTTATATACATACATATACATATATATGTGAATTCAATTTGATAGACAGCTACAAGCGCCTCAATTTTTAATATGAAAATTTCCCCCAGATTTTGTGAACAGTCATTTTTAAAATTAAAAATAAATCTTTTTTTATAAGTCGTGATTTTTTTGCACATCATTTCTCATACACACATAATATGCAGTAGTGTAAGTACTTCACCGTAATATTAAATATTTATAATTTTATAAGTTAAACATAACGTATGATTTAAGATCCGTATTAATCAAAATGAATGTCACTTACATGTAGTGCTACACTCCTTCCGGCAAATTATCAAAACTGCTAATCATCTATTATACTCCATTCTACTCGGGTACAGTAATTTGCGATACAAAACATTCCCGCTTTTTATATGACACCCAAAATTTAAATGTTTGCAAGGAAAACACTATTCAAACATTATTCAGGTTTTAATACATTTGTATGGCATGTCACAATAAAAGTATCATATAATGTCTTACCCGTTGATGCTTTTTTTAAAAGCAATCATAGAATTTTAGGAATATGAAATAGTGTAAGATGAGTTACCAGTTTAACTCGTAACTTTCTACATCTGTAAGTAATTTCCTATTCTTTTGTGTAATTTATTTTGATAATCGTAATTTTGAACTTTTGTAAAGCTTTGAATGTGAGATGAACTATTGGAATGATATTGGATAGTGATATATCGCCTTTTTGTCAATAGACTCATTTATATGGTATACATTTTTTCTAGCTCATTGTTTGCAAAGCCAGAAATATACTGCCATTTTGTTTTCACAGAATTCTGTTTGAAAATTTGATTTTATTACATTTACTGAGATTATCTAATAATCCTTTAAGAGTTACTTATTCATAATAATGTAATTTTATCGTTTCAGACTTTTTTCTTAGTAGGCATTTAAAAAGCTTGATTAAAAACAAAAAATAAATTGATTGTGTGCAATACTTGTGAATTGTGAGATTAGTGGAAACTCGAAAGATAAAAGTACTAGTTAATATCTGTTTATTGTGAAGGATCAATTCAAATACTCACACAAAATACTTTCGTATAATTCTGATTTTATATGTTAACAACATGATCAGTAGTATATGTGTATATTTGTTTTATATTGTTAATAAATTTTATATTTATTACAAAGAAGAAACTTTTATGTATTCATTGAAACTTAACTAGCTAGCTATAAAATCAAGTACAGCTTAGTTTTGTTTTACTATAAAAAATACCACTTATTGATGGTAATATTTTAAAGAGTTATTTATATTTATTGTTTAGGTATACAATATTATGCTTAAATTATTCTCAGTATTTGCTTCTGGGATGTAAATATTATTGTGAAGTCTTCAGATTTTAGTGTTACAGTTAAAAGTTTTTTTTATCAAAATTATTTACTATTTTTCCTTATAGTATTTCGAAGCGTTAATTTTCATTACTTACAATATAATACTATGTATTACTTAATTGTGGTTTGCTTTGTATCACTTACAACTAAATAAATTTGTGATTATGCTTCATATTCCGACTGATATCTAATTTTAACTCCTTCCTTATTCCCGTTTTCAAAATTTTACTGATAGAACCATTTGCATGAATTTGTGTGTTACGTATATTAGAAAAAATCATGAATTTTCGCCAGGCACTCGGCACTAAATTATCCAAAATAAGCTTTAAACATTGAATCGTATTGATGTTTTATACCTTAGTTGAAAGAAATTATAATAATAATAAAAAAGTAACTAGCAGGCTAAAATTCCTCACATCATAAATTTCAAGTCGCCTTTTTTAATTTGCATACTAATCTTTAGTGTAATGATCTCAATTTAGATATTTTTTATAGAAAAATATGTCGATTTCAATATTTAAATTGTCATAAATTTTTTAAAATAGATTTATACACTTGCTTATATGCAATGTTACACCTGTATTATCCTATCCATAGTTAATTATCCTGCAAATACAACGGAAATAAAAGTAAATGGAAGCTGTAAATATGGAAAATATTTTTTGGCGATTTCATTAAAATTAAGATTATTGGGTATGTATGAAGGAGTCAGAATATGCAAATTTTGATTAACATTAATTTAACTGTACAATATCTATGTACATGCCTGATGAGAGGGATTTACCAGCCGATGCTAATAACCAGGACCCAGGTCATATTTTATATTTGAATTGTGGCTAATTTTTATGCTGAAAACTAATAATCAAGAAACCCGGAAAAAAGTTCGGATGTGACCAACCCACGACTTTATCTTTGTATGTCTTTAAGGAATATTAGAAATATAAACACCAAAATTTGATAATGAAACACACATACCGGTTAGGGTTTCTTAAAACCCGTCGATTCCGGGTCCAAAATCAAATTTATTAAAAACCGCCAAATTTAAAAGATTTATTATTACATAAAAAGTAATGTTATTTTATTTATAAAAAGTAATATTATTTAGTCAAGTTATTTTATTTATAAAAAGTAATATTATTTAGTAAAGTTATTTTATTTAATTACCCGGCGGGCTCAGGTCCAGGTCAAGTCGAGTCCAGAAACCGTAATACTGGCCATGAGAGCATTTTCGATACGAGTTTAAGCACTAATGTAAGGAAACTCACACAAGACAAAAGTTCTACTTCCGGTTGTCGGATTTTGTTCAAAATATTTTTTTCACTTAATATCAGTATAAATATTATAAGCATAAAATATTAAGAAGATAAAAATAATTTAAAAGGTCAAAATAAAATATTGAAATATGATATACGAATTCAAAGCAAAACCTTACCAACAAAGATAGTACACAAATAATACAAATATAAATTTTCAGCTTGATAAGCTCAGTACTGCGATAAAATTAGTGTGGTACCAACATGTTTTACTTTTCTTATACATACATAGAACGACATCCCACTATGGATGCGGTGCATCCGCTCTAAAATCGCCAGACAAATTGAACGACAGATTAACGGACGGCTGCTTTAAATGCAATTCTCGTCTTCTCGAATGATAGATTGCACATCAGATGACGGGTAACCTTTCGATGTGCACAGATGCAATTATTAAAATTGAGTTGGATCTTTCAGGCGAGTTTAATAAGGCAAGATTCGGAACTTATCGAATCTTGCCTTATTAAACTCGCCAAAAAGATCCAACTCAATTTTAATAATTGCATCTGTGCACATCGAAAGGTTACTCGTCATCTGATGTGCAATCTATCATTCGAGAAATCGAGAATTACGTTTAAAGCTGCCGTTCTGTTAATCTGGCGATTTTAGAGCGGATGCACCAAACCCCCCACTAATGGCCTATCAAATTTGATACAAGGATTAAGTATACTGGAATTTTTCGTGAAGAGCTCACATTTAAATGGCTGAAAAAGTACTGAAAGAAAAATCGTATCGATAAATAATTCAGTAAAAGATCGTATACAAAATAGAATATTTGATTACAGATTAGTAAAATTAAAAAGTATAAATCATACTGATATAATTTTTACTATTATATTTTAGTTAGTAAGATATCAATTTGGTACCTGTTATAATATAATATTTTTGAATTTGTCGTTAATATCAAATTTTGACTCAATATCATAGAAATCGTTATTAGAAATGAGATTTTAAATCACAATAAGGGCGAAAACACACAGAGTGGTACGTGTTTTTTTTAGACACTTTAAACATGCGAAAAAACCGCAGCACCCCCAGCCCATATGTATAGTACACATTTCCAAAAATCACCCCCTGGAGTGCTTTCGGTGATATTTTACCCTTGTATTTATCCTTGCTTGACAGTGATCGATAACGGTGAATCCCATATTTGAAGAAATGTTGGAGAAACATGCACTCTGCACGTGCAACTACACCCAAATTCGGTTTGAGGAGCACCCACTGTCACAGCGTGGAGCCAAGCATTCAGTGTGTTTTCGCCTTAAGACTTTTTAATTAAACTTTGTACAATACATTCACTCGAACATCCTACGTGCATAGCAAATTATGCACCTAGGAACATGTGGGACTAGAATTGCAGTTATTGCTAATTCAAACTAAAATTGTTCACAAGTGTGCTCTTGACGTCGGGCCTACTCTATTACAAAAACCGTGGTTAAGGATTTTGTAAGGAGTGTGGCGGCTCGCTTATACGACATGGTCGAGTTTGGTTGCCTTCCTGTGAGTGGGGACCAACCCGGCTCGGTTCGGAGAGCCACTACTCACTCTGTCTTCAGCTGTCATATAATAAACACGTGCATTAACATGTCAGTCGTCTCATTCGTTCATCCTCCATACTGGTGACCCCCGACATCGAGCCACGCAGCCTCGATCAATTTCAACATGCCGCTCATCCCTGCCTCGCCGAGCCAGGCGGGAAAGCTACCCGCCGCGCCCCCATCGCCATCAACACAGCACGCCGCGGCCCGCGGGTGACAATAAACGAGCAGACACTATCGACATGAGTCCAGCCAAAACGTCGATGACAGGTGCAAAAAAATGGGGGAGCGAATGAGACGACGATCTTGACAGCTGGATGTGGAGTCATGCGCGATCCACTACACATAGAACGGTCATCCAGCACCACAAGACATACACCACCTCAGCACCATCATCATCATCATCATCAAGGCCCCGTCCGTCCCCACGAGCGTCGTCACGCCGAGACGGGCGGTAGCGCTACAACACCTCCACGAGCCACAACGACTCACAGTCCAGCTCGGAGTATCATCAACCACATCGATGCCCCTGCCGCCCCCGCCGCCCCACCAACCGACATCAGCCTCGGAAGAGCGGCGCCGCCGCAGCATCGCATCGCATCGGCACGACCATCGGACCACCCACCGTCCTGCTTGCGACGTCACCGCCCTCGAATCTACCGACCATTCAGGGCGGTACACCTATGTACACAGCGGATGACCCACGTCAACAATTTTTTTTCTCCCCACGTAATAATTTTTTTCTCTTTGTGTAACAATAATTTTTTTCTTTTGTAAAATTTGTTTCTTTGTAATTTTGGTATCGCTGATGCTGGGGGGGGAGTGATGTGGCGGCTCGCTTATACGACATGGTCGAGTTTGGTTGCCTTCCTGTGAGTGGGGACCAACCCGGCTCGGTTCGGAGAGCCACTACTCACTCTGTCTTCAGCTGTCATATAATAAACACGTGCATTAACATGCCAGTCGTCTCATTCGTTCATCCTCCATAGGAGTTACAAAATCTTGTGGATTCAGCATTGCCAACCAGAGAAATGTTATTATGGAGGATGAACGAATGAGACGACTGGCATGTTAATGCACGTGTTTATTATATGACAGCTGAAGACAGAGTGAGTAGTAGCTCTCCGAACCCAGCCGAGTTGGTTCCCACTCGCAGGAAGGCAACCAAACTCGACCATGTCGTATAAGCGAGCCGCCACATTATAATAATAGAAGCGCCCTTTCGAATACATTTCTTGTTTCAATAACACGCGTACCGTTTCCATAACTACGCGATATTGTACGCGTATGCGTATGCTATTGCCGAATGCTAATTGTCGCCATGACGCTTTCACGAAAACTTTCATATACGATGTTAATTGAATAATATGTTACTCAAATGATCAATTTACTTATAGTAAGAAAAGGTTAGTAAAAATGTATCCCATGTTGTTTATTGTGTGTTTTTGAATGCATCGTGCAATTTTCAACGATGCAGTTGCCCATTGCCCTTGCCCAGAGAAGTTTTTATCGGACATACGTCGACCACCAAGCATCAAATACGACTGATGCTAAAATTATTTATGAATGTCTGGACAATCGTCACTTGAAAACAATATAACGCCTAAAGCCACTTTTATTATTATAAAATTTCTCTGTTACCAACACAGTCGTCTCACTCACCCTACCCCCATAACTGGCGACCCTAAATATAAATACGCTTACGACGAGTCGACGAATTAATTTTAATTTTTTCCATCTTTCGACTTTCCGTCAAGTCACTTTCCTTGCAGTTACCCAGATTCCGACACGCCTCTGCTATTACTGATGCTGAGTCCAACCACAACAATACAACGAATAAAAAATGGGGGAGTGAGTGAGATGGCGACCTTGACGACTGGGGACAAAGTCATGCACCATCATCCAGCTACAACAAGAATTTCCAACGAGTGCACGACAACCCACTGTCCAGCTCATGTCACCACCACCACCCTCATCTACCATTAATCAATGCCCACGCCGTCCCACCAGCCGATATCACGCTGGAACAATCTACGCACGTTGCCGTTGCTTACGCCGTCTTGCCTCACGCTTTGAAAACTGACCAAATATTTCGTAGAATATGCTTTTTTTCTACGAGATTTTTATTATTTGACCAATATTTGGGCAGTTTTCTGTATGGCAATTTTCCTGTGCGACAGGAGATCCGTGCGAGCGATTTTCATGTGAGCAGTTATCCTGTTCGCGATTCACATTGAGAAGTTAATCACCGAACCACTTTTTACAGATCAAGAAACATAAACATAACCATTATAAACTTTTTTTTACATTTTCGTAGACGACATATATGGTCAAACGTTGCATATAACATTGCAAACATTTTTTTTAAATTATATTATTTGATCAATAAACATTTTTTTATACCGTACGAATATTTTTGTAGATTAATCATCCACAGAGACAACTATTGAGAAAAATTTTTGCAGCATTTTTGTATACAATCGGCGAACCATGAGACACTGAACAATTCAAGGTTTGCTATAGAAATTGGGGAGGGAATTAAAAGGAACCGTTTCAATGAAAATCAGAAAAATTGGCAAATTCTGATAAGAAACCTTGACAAACCAAGCTCTGGCCAGCAAAGGAACTCTAGTGGGAATCGAACCCGTGTCACCCTGCACGAAATGATTCGGTGATCATTGATCACAAATCGCTCCCCCAAAAGTCAATAAAATCTCTATAACGGAACATCTGGCAGCCGAAAGGCCCATCATATTAACGATAATTATCATACTAACGAAAACTCGAGTGCCAAATATTCCGCATTCGCGGTTTTCATAGGAAAAATTGTCTTTGTGACCATCGCAATGTGACTAATAATCTATTTACCGCATGAAATATACGATGCTAACGACTAGGCCACGCTGCTGCTTATTTCTTATGAAATTGCGCCATTCGAAAGGGTAAACGGACTACTAGTCATATGTGAACCAGTCACAGGACAACCGGTCGCTCTAGATCGGTCACACGTGATCACCCGTCACACTAAAACTGGTAACAACCTAAAATTGGTCACACCCTAAAATCGGTCACGAGAAAACTGGTTGACCGATCATTTTGGTTTAATAACTGATTATTTAGAATACTCACTGATAATTTCGAAATATTTACTGACAATTTAGCTATTTTGGTTGATCAAAAGCTGAATAAATACACGCCTTTTATATATTGGTATTTGTAAAATTTCAGTCAGTTTTCAAATAAATCAGTTTTCTCGTGACCGATTTTAGGGTGTGACCAGTTTTAGGGTGTGACCAGTTTTCTCGTGACCAGTTTTAGTGTGACGGGTGATCACGTGTGACCGATCTAGAGTGACCGGTTGTCCTGTGACTGGTTCACATTTGACTAGTAATCACCGAACCATTCGAAAGTACCCGTGTGAAAACTTTTTTCGTATTAACGGGGTTTTATTACGTAACTTTCGTAAAAGTACATATTCGAATACGATGCGATTTTCTCGGAAATATTCAACTCCATTCGTTAATTATTTTCGCGATAAACAAGTGGCCGAGTGGTCTCAAGTAGGCCGTCAACCCTCATCGCAAAGAATTGTTCCAGTGATCGCGCTGGTGCGAAGCGAGTAATTTTAGACCGTACTGGCGCGAATTGAAAAAGAGAAAAAAGCGAGGCGGTGGTGGTGGCGGTGGCGCATGCGCAGAGCCGCTGTCGGAGCGACCTTCCGCAAGGTGACCTGCCGTCAGCTGTGGTAGAAACGAGCAGCAGTCAGTCGCCGGCAATCGGCGGCGCGGGTAGACGTAGGGTTTATTATCGCGCGACAAGATGGCGGGCGTGCAGAGTGACCACGACAAGCGCAAGCAGATCAGCGTGCGCGGCATCGTGGCCGTCGAGAGCGTCGTGGAAGTGAAGAAGTCGTTCAACCGACACGTGCACTACACCCTGGTGAAGGACCGCAACGTGGCCACTCCTCGCGACTACTACTTCGCGCTCGCCCACACCGTCAAGGACCACCTCGTCTCCCGATGGATCCGCACCCAGCAGTACTACTACGAGAAGGACCCCAAGGTACTCTTCCCTCTCTTCTCTTCCCTTCACACTTGCCGAAACTTTCTTCCCACTTGCCAACGTAAACATCTCTCGTAACTCCTACCTCTATTTTCAATCTACAATGTACCTATATACATATGTATTCGAGATATATTATAACCCGCCTCCTATCTCTGTACGCTACATTATCGTTAAAAACATATCTATGAAAGTTTTTAAACTCTCACAATATATGTTTTTTGTTGTTTGATGACTAAATACATCACAATTATTGGATCATAATAGTTGACCTAATCAAACAACTTTAATGGGATCGTTTTGTGTTCACAATGGCAATCACTATCAATACTAATCGATACTCGGTTCTGAAATCGAAATCAAATCAAATTATCACCCCTGTTTTATTTTATTTGAGTTGGCACACGAGTTACAAATCTATAAAACAATTTAGTTGCTTCATTTCATCCTAGTCGAACGCCATTTTGAGGCGCCATTTTGAATTCGTAGTCCCAAATTATCCCCGCGCGTTGTGTTGAAAGGATTTACATATGCACTCGCGATAAAATTCTTCAAAATATGGTGTGAAGCTTTCACACCATATTTTGTTGTGTGCTTTCACGATTTACTGGTGATTTTAATTTCAAATATAAAACAATAACATGTAATTAAAATGGCGCTTTGTATACACATTATATATTATTCTATGTATTGAATTCTTGGATGAGATGTTAGATTGAAAGTTTGATATTTTATATGATAATAAGTACTGAATTAATTCTAATTTATATGTATACATAGATACATTTTTTTTATTGTTTAGTAAATGCAGTCAATATGTATGTTAATATACATATAATGTAATTCCTCAAATTTAATGCAAAATAGTAGTTATCAATCTTGTACACAAACAAAGTTGTAAATTAAATATTAACTGAAGTCGCCAGTAAAATCCATTACGCAAAAATTAGATAGAAACTTACAAATAAACTAACGTAACTCTGAAAGTGTATGCAGAGTTTCAACATATGCATACAAATCGTATTTTAAAATATTTATATTAGTTAAATGAAAGCAAATTTTAACTGCGAATAATTTAATGTATTATTCAAGTTACGAGAGCACAGTTAATATTTTGCAAGATCTTCAATTAGACGGCTTGGACATAATAATTTATGCCCTTGAACTGTCGACCTCTAACAAGATCGACTGCAGACACATTTTAGGTAACTGACCTTTCGAATCTATGAAAATACAGTGTAGTATATACATATGTACATATATAAATTGTATAAAAATTATATACATATTTAATTGTAAACTATAAATAATTTGATCAATTTGCCCTAATATGAAAAAGTTGGTAATGAGTTCATCAAAATTCGTCAATTAACGATAGTGAAATATTCTTATGTATATATCTATTATATAATAATGTATGTTTGTGTGTACAAATTGATCGATTAATTTAACTTAATTGCACGATAACTCTATAGAGTTATGGATAGATTAATTTTATCGTTATATTCATACTGATTGTGCAATCCATTTAACTTAAATGCCCAATATTCGAAACACAACAATATTTTTTCAATCGGAAAAGTAATAAGAATGACCTTGCTTGTAGTACGTGTAGAGATTGATACCAATTGTATATTACACCCAAAGTCCTTTTAACCTTCAAGTATAAACGTATTTTGTGCATGCACAAAAGAACAACAGCTCCTGAATAAAGACTGAAATTTAATATTTTCACAATGGTAACTGAGAACATCATTGTTTGAAGTCACCGAAGAATTTTAAAACCTGGTATTCACCAAAACATCAATTTTTCTATATATGTACTGTCATTTATATATTCTTATTTAATTACGTTTCGAATACACTCATACATATATTGAAATTACATCATATTGTATTTGGAATATTATTGTACGTACGACAAATTTCCTCCGTTGCAAATTTGGAAAACGGCCAAAATTCTAGTGAAAACAGAATTTTGAAAATCACTTCAAATATTAACGTAACACGCACTATCTCATCTATAAAAATAAAATAATTTCCATTTTGCAAAACATTTGATAACTTTTTTTCACAATTTTCCTAAATGTATAAGATTGTATAGAATATCGGTTTATTTATTAAGTTGTGTTAATGGTGAATTGCACGTTATCAAGATTAAAATATCGTTTAGATAGTGTATGTATTCAAAATCGTTATATAATATTCGGTGATCGCATGGGATTTTTTATTAAATTGTCATACAGGTTTATACAGTCCGGCCTGTACAGTACATATATATGTATATATCATTCGTGGTCCAGTTTGATTTGCAGCGCCCCCATTTTATTTAAATAAAAAAAAATTATAAAAGGTTCACGTTGAAAAACATATAACTACATTTTCAAAAACGAACATGTTATGGTAGAACATATATATATATATATATATATATATATATATATATATATATATATATATATATATATATATATTTAAAAAAATATACTTACCTATGTACATATATAAAATTAATCTTACTGCCCTTCATTAGTTTTATTTATTTTTTAATTTAATCTTTTATAATACTATATAATAGAGTAGTTGATATTTGACAGTAAACTTCCTGCGTTCCTCGTAAATTATACTATTTAATAGTCAGTATTGTTACTTCAAGTAGGATATAAAATCATCATATGTATAAAATATCGTTATTCTGTGTGTATGTCTGCGATAACGCTCGCCGTACTATAATAGTCGCTTCGATTCGACATACATACATATGTACGTCACAGCTAAAACAATGCCAACAATACGTACGAATATAATAACAAAAGAAAAAACTTCTATATTTTATTTGGTTCGGTGATTATTATTGGTCACAAAGCGCTCGCCCAAAAGTCACTAAAATCTCTATAACGAAACATCTGGCAGTCAAAAAGTCCATCATACTGACGAGAACTTGAGTGCCAAATATTCCGTATTCGCGATTTTTATGGAAAAAATTGTCTTTTGGGCGATCGCAATATGCGTAATAATCCAATTACCATTTTATTTATTTACAATTTCGCCATAGTGGCATTACAGATTAGCTTCAAGTCGCCACTATATACTGTTTGCTACCAATGTTTCCTCTAGGCTACCAGACTGCCATCTATTGAAAATTTGTTTAATTAATTTTTATATTGTTTATACATATGTATATACATAGGTAGGTAGGTAGGTAGGTAGTTTTTACCATTTTTTTTTTCATATATTAAACAATTAAATATATTTAAAAGGTATTTGAAAAAAAGTCGACCGCGTGCGGATCGAACAGAGGACCAACACATTTCTTTTCATTTTTTTTATTTAATAACTAAATATCCCATCACTTTTATTTAAATATCTTTGAATTTATAAAATACTAGTATTTTATAAATTCAAAGATGATCACACATCTTTTTTTCAATTTTATATCCTTTGTAATGGTAACGGTAAAATATTCTTGGTAATGGCTGCCTGGTGAGCTTCCCCCTAGAATCGGACCTGGGCTTATATGCAACCGAACTCGTTTAAATTTGGGACATCAAAATCTACCATTGCCAAAATCGACTAACTATACATTGGGTAATTCTTACCAGGTGTCACTAGCATAAATTACATTATGCTGCGCATAATACAAATTGTATTTGTATGAATTATATTATTTTTCAGCATATTATATAATTTTAATATGTTAAAGTTCACAACGCTTAGATAACTATTAAAAGAATATATGTTTTAACTAAACGCGTGATACTGTCGTGCAAACCCGTAGTTATTGATGAGTGACCTCAAAACATTCTGGTACTATCTATGTATCTAGTTTACACTTTTTTATTATTTAAACGTTTTTATTATATACATTAATAATATACATTCATTTGATCAAATGCAATAATGTTGAATGAAATTCTTTTGTATATATGTAGGTCACTTAATTTTTGCACTTTGATAAATTATACTTGCTTATATGTTTCACGCAAATAAATATAATCATTTGACCTGTATTAATTATGAAAACAATACTAATATTTTCTTTTATCTTCAACTATTAATATTTGTTATGTTTGTGTCATGGTGATTATTCTTGTTTGTTTCCAATGGATATCTTTCCTATTAATTATGTTTATAATTTATAGTTGCTTCTGTTTTGTTTTTGTCATAATTAGCGCGTCTACTACTTATCCTTGGAATATTATATGGGTCGCTCACTGCAAAACACCATGGTGAATTTGGGTATTCAAGGATCGTGCGATGAAGCTCTGTACCAACTGGGGCTTGATATTGAAGAGTTGGAATCGTTGGAAGAGGATGCCGGTCTTGGAAATGGAGGTCTGGGACGTTTGGCCGCTTGTTTCTTGGACTCCATGGCTACTTTGGGCCTGGCAGCTTACGGTTATGGTACGAGTTAATTTTATTTACATCGTTGATGCATTGCATAAGTTTTGTATTAACTGTTGTTCGGTGAATTTCTATAGAAACTTTGTAATAGTCGAAATGACCTTAACTTTCTTAGAGGTCACGCGTTCGTTGTCGTTGCTTCCAATAGAATTAAAAGAAAATGTATGTAAGATAGTTTTCAATATAATTTGAATTTGTGCCAATGTAGTTTTTATTATTGTATGCATGTATTAACTGAATAAAATATGATGGCATATTGCAGTAAATAACTTTTAGATAAATAATTACACCATTTCGTTGCATTTGCATCTAATAATTTAGCTTTAATATCATTAAATTGTTTTTAATGTATTTCTGATCATCGTAGGTATAAGGTATGAATATGGTATATTTGCTCAAAAGATTAAAAATGGAGAGCAAATTGAAGAACCGGATGATTGGTTGAGATACGGAAATCCATGGGAAAAAGCTCGTCCTGAATTCATGTTGCCAGTCAACTTCTATGGACGAGTTGAAGATACACCTGAAGGAAGGCGGAAGTGGGTTGACACACAGGTGTGTTGTGATTTCTTATAAATCTTAACAGTTATATATATTTTCATTATAAAATATAATATACAAAATTTATTATACAGGTAGTTTTTGCAATGCCATATGACAACCCGATTCCAGGATTCAGAAATAACGTTGTCAATACTCTTCGCTTGTGGTCTGCAAAAAGTCCGGTTGATTTTAATCTGAAATTCTGTAAGTTATTCAATTTATATATTGAAAATTATGCGATGTCAAATGTGAGAAATATTTTAAATGCAACTTTATAATGTGTTTTTAGTCAATGATGGTGATTATATTCAAGCGGTTTTGGATCGTAATCAAGCTGAGAATATTTCTCGAGTTTTGTATCCCAACGATAATTTCTTTGAAGGAAAAGAACTTAGACTAAAACAGGAATATTTTATGGTAGCTGCTACACTTCAGGTGAATTTAAATAACACTTGCACTGTACTGATACATTTATAGTATCGTTTTCAAAACTGAATATATTTTTTTAGGATATCATTCGACGATTTAAGTCAGCTAAGTTTGGCTCTCGCGAAGCAGTCCGAACATCTTTCAAAAGTTTCCCAGACAAAGTAGCCATCCAACTCAATGACACTCATCCATCTCTAGCAGTCCCTGAACTTATGCGTGTTCTGCTAGACGTTGAAGGCTTGCCGTGGGATGAGGCTTGGGACGTTACGGTTCGCACTTGTGCATATACAAATCACACTGTCTTACCGGAGGCTTTGGAAAGGTGGCCAGTTTCAATGCTTGAAAGCATTTTGCCTAGGCATATGGAGATTATTTATCGCATCAATCATACACATCTCGAACAGGTAACTTTTAGACATATTTTTGTTTAATTAATTTAATATAATGTATCTTTACTATGATGAATTGTGTCTCAGGTGGCTAAAAGGTGGCCTGACGATATGGACCGCATGCGCCGTATGAGTTTGATTGAAGAAGATGGAGAAAAACGAGTAAATATGGCACATCTTAGTGTTGTCGGATCTCATGCTGTCAACGGCGTTGCTCGCATTCATTCTGAGATCATAAAATCTGATCTATTCCACGATTTCTATGTAATGAATCCAGAAAAGTTCCAAAACAAGACAAATGGAATTACACCTCGTCGCTGGTTGTTGTTGTGTAATCCTGGTCTTTCTGATCTTATATGTGAAAAGATCGGGGAAGAATGGGCTGTACATCTAGATCAATTGGCAAAACTGAAAACATGGGCAAAAGATCCAAACTTCCAAAGGTCGGTTATGAAAGTAAAACAAGAGAATAAGTTGCGTTTAGCTGAAATGTTAGAATCCGAGTACGGGGTTCGCGTTAACCCTGCATCCATGTTCGATATTCAGGTGAAACGAATTCACGAATACAAAAGACAATTGCTTAATTGCTTGCACATCATAACTTTATATAATAGAATCAAAAAAGACCCATCAGCTCCATTCACTCCACGCACAATCATGATCGGTGGCAAAGCTGCACCGGGCTATCACACTGCTAAACAAATCATTCGTCTGATTTGTTACGTGGGTCGGATTATCAATTCAGATCCTGTTGTTGGTGATCGTTTGAAGGTTATATATTTGGAGAACTATCGTGTAACTTTGGCTGAAAAGATCATGCCAGCTGCTGATTTGTCTGAACAAATATCAACTGCTGGTACTGAAGCTTCAGGCACAGGTAGATACGACTATAAATTATTTAAGAATATACATTTAGATTGTTTAATAAATGATTTATATCTTTTTTTTTTAAGGAAACATGAAGTTCATGTTGAACGGAGCTCTCACCATTGGTACTCTTGACGGTGCTAATGTGGAGATGGCAGAAGAAATGGGAAATGAGAATATGTTCATATTCGGTATGACGGTGGAAGAAGTTGAAGCATTGAAAAAGAAGGGATACAATGCATATGACTACTATAACAATAATGCAGAGATTCGTCAATGCTTAGATCAAATTTCAAGTGGCTATTTCAGCCCTGGTAATCCAGATCAATTCAAAGATTTGACTGACATTCTTCTGAAATATGATCGTTTCTTCTCGTTGGCTGATTTTGATGCTTATATCAAAATGCAGGATCATGTTAGCGAAATTTATCAGGTCAGTCAATATTCCATTTGTAGCTTTTATCCATGAAAAATATGAAAACAAATTTATTTTTTTTTCTTTTGCAGAATTCATCAAAATGGGCCGAGATGTGTATTTACAATATTGCTTCATCTGGTAAATTCTCCAGCGATCGGACCATTTGTGACTATGCACATGATATATGGGATGTCAAACCCTCATGGGAGAAATTGCCCGCTCCTCACGAAACTGTTTCTTAAATTATTGCATTGTCATTTGTATGTTCGCCTATTTCCGTTTGATTGAAACTAATTTTCTGTATTTTCAAAAAATATATCACTTACATCTTATAGTAAAATTTTGCTATTTTACCTATTCAACGTAAAATTATCTGTTTACACACTAATAAAAACATCGTGTAAAATATTTATTTTTATCTTGTAGTCTGTGATAAAATCTGAATCAAATTATAATATTTTATAGTTTTCCACAATACGGAAGTAAAATCTGTTATGATAATTACTCTTATATATGACAGCTTTTCGATTACAGATCAATTTAAAATACCTATTGTGATGATATGTAATAGTGTTTATATATTTGTCAATCAAGGGTTGAACCCGATAACACCATAGATATTTTTCAAACATGATAAGGATTTTACAAACATAAATATTATAATTATACATGTCAAATATGGTATGAATGGCTTATAAACGCAAAACTAAGTTTTATACAAGAACATTTTTTTATATAAAAATGTTTGTTGTTTACATGTGCCATAATATATTATATATTCTATTGAGAGGAAAATAATACATTTAAAATGTGTATTTTGTGTATGATGAAAATAGTACTTTAATTTCGTATGACATGCATATGTATATGACTTAGGTGATTATTTAATATATTTTCGAATATGTAAAAGAATTTTATATTTTCCTATTTTAAATAAATAGGATAAATTATTGAAAGGCTTTGGTCACATGCTGAATTGGAATTTACCCATTCAATAAGCATATTTATTGTCATTTGTTACCATTGTATACAGCGATATATTAACACTTAAATGTTAAGTTTTTTTTATATATACATGTATGTATTGTCAAAATATATTCAAATATACATCTTTTAAAATGAAACAATCTTCTAATTTTGTATATATAATATTATGTGAGCTCCCATTCCTCCGACTTCATCTTATATACAAACAGTCAATTTAATAAGTCACAAGCCATATTAGAATATCAGCGGTGATAAAATATAACATGTAAATAAGTAATATAATATAGATTGCGATTGAGATTTACTTTTAATATAGCCGTAGCACACTTCCGACTTATTGAAATAGAAGACGACCAAGAAGCTTTAGATAAATGATTTTTCGGTTAAATTAATTTTTTAATTTTACATCTGGGTAAGTGTTAAAAACTAATTGACATGTAAATTATTTCCTGTTAATTTGATCCCATCAGATCAAGAATGTGCTGAATTCAAAATTCATTAAATGTATGAAAATTTTATTTAAATACTTCATAAATATAATAATAAAAAAGCTTAAATGCATAATTCTTTTATAAAACATTTTGGGCGAGATCATTACAAATATATTATTTTTAAATTTTTCGGATATATATGTATGTATATAATATTTAAAATGAGTAATCCCCAATTCCACCATGGAAAAGAGGTGAAATTTTTTGAATACATTTTTATTCGACCTATTATATGTACATATATATGTAAATAAGTTATTTAAAATAACTTAATAAATAATTTTCGATTTTAACAAGGAATTTTTTGTAGTATTGTCAAATATGGTCTGTTATGGAAATATTATACATATGTATACCTACGAGCATGTAAGTCGGAAATAGCAAACTAATTTCATTTTTCCATGCCAGATTTCAGAATCTTAGTTCTGCATAAAAGTCTATACGATAAATATTTTGATAAACGCAGCTTCATAAACCTTTTTTGTACTAATAATGGAAACTTTGAAATTTAATAGTAATAGACAATGGTAGCAACAATATGATATTGTCTAATACTAATAAATTCGTTTTTTTTTATATTATACAAAAAGATTTATAAAATCGTATTATACACAGATATACTAAGCCATCTCAGTGCAAGAACATGTATTATATAATATATAATTATAGATTTTTTTTACAAAATTAATTTAAAAATAATTATTATAATATGGAAAAAAGACAAGAGGGAAAAGGGTTGGATATAAAACATATTTATATGTAAAATTACACGAAATTATTCATTTAATAATAATAAGCCGTTTCGAAGAAGGCGCAAGAATTTCTTTTCATTTTGAGAATCTGGACACACGGCTCTCAGGTATTGAGTTGCCATGCCTGATCTACTTGATCAATTCATCAATATTCATCGTTAGCTATGGCCATTCGATTGGGTGTATCTCTTTGGTATATCTGATTCACGTGAATGTCACCTTGAATTAATATGGCTCGAACACAATCGGGTGCCATTCGAAATTTGAATATGCCGATCAAGTTTTCTCTAACCCAGACCGAATAATGGTCATCTTCACAGTTTATTCTCAGATCAAATTTAGTTCCAGGTGATAAATGTGACGTCTCCATTCTCTCTTCATCTCCCCACGAACCTTTGATATAAAAAAATATATATAATGGATATTATACATACATACATATATACAGAATATTCAAACTGTTACCAGCAGTTACTATAAAGTACCTTGTTGCCAAGCATTTCTAATTACAACATGTTTCCGGCCAGCCATAAAACGAGGATTAATGTGTAATGGAATGTCTGGATGCGGCCACATCTGAACTGAAGATTGTAAATTTACATAGAAAGAATGGGGTAAAAGCTTGATTTTACCCTTGATAACTATTTGTTTACCCTTTCCAAAACCTTCTTGGAGAATACCAATTGCTGGATTTTCCTTAAAATATTAAACACATCATTAAATTTACTATCATCAATTATATTAATTTAAAATGTAAAATTATTCACATTTACCCATTTAATACTATCATCGTCTTCAGATTTTGGCACAATAGGTGGAGATGGTGAAGCAACCGGACGGGCAGGATACGAACGAGCTACGCCTCGTCGAACAACATCTATAGTTACGCCCGTTCCTCTTACCTGAAGTTCTGACACCCGTTCTAATGGTGTACGAAAATCAAATATACAAAAATGGGCGGAGTCTACCTAATAATTGAAAAATTAAAATAATGAATGATGCCATTTGATATAATTTGTACAAATATGTGTACATACCTGACAATAAAATTCACTGTCGGCAACAAAGAAGTCAATAGAGAATTTTTCGCCACGTCGAAATGGAAATGGAAAACAGGAAGCTGTTTCTTCATTGCCCCATCGACCACCGAGTCGGACAGTTCGTACTACATATCGTTGAGATAAACGAGGATTAAAATGGAGGGCAATATCAGGTTCCACGTTTTCCTTTTCTTTATTACAACATATATTGACTGAAAATCTGTAATGAAAATATATTTATCATTCAATTTAACGATTATTAAGCGAAGCAGAAGAAATTCAAAAAAATATTAACTTAATAGAACAAATTTTACAAATACCAATATATAAAAGGCGTGTATTTAATTGATCAGTAATTTATTCAGCTTTTGATCTACAAAAATAACTAAATTGTCAGTAAATATTTCGAAATTACCAGTGAGTATTCTAAATAATCAGTTATTAAACCAAAATGATCAGATAATAAAATGAAACGGTCGATGATTATTATAAGGTGATCATGAATATCATTTAAAAATGATTATTTCATTTTGACATCCAGAAAATCGTCAGTGTTGCCATATCGCATTATGGCTCCTAGTATAAAAAATCCTGATGAATTTTGCCACTTAGCAACATTCTTTTAATAATCTCCTCCTTCTCCGTTTTCAACCCCCTCGCTCCAGGTCAGTATCACTGTCATGAATAAACACCGACCTTAAATGAATAGTGAATAGGGCCAACCCTAACTTAACCTAACCCAAACCTAATCGTAAATGAATTAATACCGACCCTAACAACCTAATCTTAATTGAATAGGGCCAACCCTAACTTAACCTAACCCGACCCTTCAATAAATAAGTGTTAGCTGCTAAGATATGTTTTTTTGTGAAAATATCTATGAAATAAAACTTAAAATAAGTGAAACGTAAAGGAGGTATGTAAAAAAAAAGATATTACGATGTCTTTGGATGGGTATTACGGTGTGTGGACTATGAGAAGAGTGGGAATGGACAGAAGCGGGGCGACGCGCTATCATCCAACTGTCAAAAATTATAATTTCACTGATAGAAAATCCTTTTTGATCGGTATTTACATAAAATACTGATCAAAAAGGATTTATTTACTGATAAAAAAATAATTATTTACTGAACAAAAATGAATAATTTACTGATCGTTTATTATATTCTACTGATCATTTAGAATAAGTTACTGATCAAGTTTATAATTAATTATGATAAATTTTTCATTTTTTTACCGACTACTTTTGAAATTATTAACTAACCAAATAATTTGTTGCCTATATAAAATCCACTGTATATATTTGCATGCTTATGCTTTCAATAAAAAAATAGAAATTAAAATAATGAATTCAATTTGCTCACCTTTCACATTCTGGATGAATGAACCCCTGAACAGTAATAACATCACCCGTGCTCAACGACTCGAGCTTTCCAGCATACGGCGTGGCAACATCATCCACTTCCACCTGTAATTGTTTTTTAGATTCAGTTTTCATAGAGAGTAACTTTTCACAACACTGCACACAACCCATTTGAAAGAACTCGAAATATTGACGAAAATGTACATTTATTTTAACGATTCATCGGTAAAAATATCAAGAGAGGCAAATATGTAACAATATTCACAAGAACACTCACGCCCGTATACTAAGCTCTTTATTCGATACTCAACAATATACCTTTCCAACGTGCTCTTATCAATTTAAAGGAAACGAACGAGTGATATGTATGTTGCACCCGATAAAATGTTATTTGCTTGAAGATTAACATTCATTGCGATATTTGTAGCAAGGTTTTTTTGTGTTTTCATTCCTATTTCTGTTTGTGTTGTGTTTTCATTTCTATTTTTCATACATTTTATATAAATTCTAAAATTTTATACGGAAATGCACAATGATTTCTTTTTATCGACTGCAACACCCACGGAACTCAAAAACTGACAACGATTCACAACCCAATTCATAGCATGACATCATACTGTCCACAAATAATTCGTTTAAATTAGCTCATAATTTACAACACATATATTTAACGACACCTACAAAAGCTTTCAATCAAATTTGACTTTGAATTCTAAAGAAAACATTGTTTCAGAAATTTAAACCGAAGATTTTTCCTAGATTACAACCGCTGAAAGCATGTAATCTACTGACTCCAAGGTAAACAAATATAAACAAACAATTTAAAAATAGATCCAACTATATATTTTTGATGAACACACGCTTTTCTAAATTTTCAACATGCAAAATTAAAACATTCAGCACCTGCTTATGTACATATGTATTTCAAAAGATTTATTTTGAATATAAAGTCAATGACACAATGTTCCAAGTTTAGCTGTTGTTTACACATAGAGTGCTCAGTAAGAAAGTGCAATATTGGTATTTCAATTGAATGCATCCAATGTACAGGATATTATTAATTATATATATTATATTTATTTAAATATACAGTTCAAAGATTATATTCACCTTTAAAAAATGATCGAAATCCATTGCCTTGTAAGTATTATGTAAAATTATATATATATAATAGAAAGTTGTATAAACTATTATAAACCAATACAACAAATTCAACGTTTTTCAGCAAAGAATTTCAACAACAATACAAACGTCAGAGCTCCATTGCGAAACGGTGTCAATTAGAATTCATCGAGCGACGTATGCAGCTGTTCAAGGCAAACAATCGTATTCGTACGTGAAAAATATGTAAATTCTTGAGTGGAGTGTCACTTCAAATGATTCAGAGAAGACTATTAAGTCACCCGTTAGATTTGTCTTTATGGACGGTTAAATGTGCTGAAGGCGACTTTTCAAGACTGCTACGGATGTTGCATACACATTAGAAAGAGAGGGTACCAAAGAATAAATTAATAATATAGGAAAATCACTCGGCAATAATTCCAGTCACTACTCATTCAGGTATGATAATGGATGTTCTTCAACGTCGATTATGATTTTTACCATGGATATGCAAATTTGTACTGTTCTACTATTACGTGCATGCAGTATGTATCTGCAAAATCACTTTGTATTGAATTTGGCACAGTATTTCACGGCCTGTATTTAAGAGGGCTGGACACCAGCGCCTTGTCCATATAAACGTATTACACTTCTCCCTTCCTCAATTATGGCACTAGAGAAATTATATTATAATATGCTATGGATATCTACCATTAGGATGCATCTATCGTTTTATTTTTTTGATTAGCTATTTTTCATATGAGCTAGGAGCCGCCAAACATCTTTAAAATCGCTTCTTTTTTACACCCACGAAAAGGTCCAGCGTGTTTATTTAACCGTCGATTTAAAAAAAAAATACGCGCATAGTTGCACAGAAAATATCTTTCTCATACCGATGATGAATTTTTTTTAAAAATTGGTACAGTTTCGGAGGAGAAAATAGGAGAATACGAAACCTCGATTTTGTCGATTTAAAATACGTTTTATCTGGTCGAAGTGCAACTGTCGCATTCACTCAATATATATATATATATATATATATATATATATATATATATATATATATATATATATATATATATATATATATATATATATATATATATATATATATATATATATATATATATATATATATATATATATATATATATATATATATATATATATATATATATATATATATATATATATATATATTATACTATATTATATATAAATTATACTAGGATGCAATTAGTTAAATAAGTGAGTAGATGGTTAGTTTTGTAGTGATAGATGGGTGGGGAGTCCGAGAATTTCGAAATGCAAAGTGAGAGCGAGAGAAACGCGCGCGGACACGGTGACAGTCGGACTCGGACTCATATATATATATATATTTTTTATTTTATTTTATTAATTGAAAAATCAACAGACAGGATGTACAGAGATAGGTATAAAAAAAACAAAAAGTAAATAAATAATATATGTAACATCCGAGTCCAATAATAGATTATATATATATATATATATATATATATATATATATATATATATATATATATATATATATATATATATATATATATATATATATATATATATATATATTGATATATATATATATATATATATATATATATATATATATATATATATATATATATATATATATATATTGATATATATATATATATATATATATATATATATATATATATATATATATATATATATATATATATATATATATATATACTGTCGCATTCATTCAATATATACATATATCGAAGAAAGGAACGGCAACAAAATTGAGGTTTCGGGTGTACAGCCCTCTTAAGTCAGTTGTTATGTTGTGAATATCTTACAACCTATGTATGTACTTATATTACTCTTTATTCCCGCTTGTTATCTTGATTCTTTGAACGTACGCTTAATTGATATTTTCCTTTAATGTTATTTATGAGACTTCCAAAATCTTTATTGTTTTAGTTGCATTTTCTCACGACTCAATGCTATCTGCGTGACGAATTCTGTGCATCTTTTCAGCCATTTCTCGATACATTCAAAACACATATGTTAACACTAAAAATATCGTTTTTAATTAACTTTATTGCTTTTCTGCATTATTCCCACGACTCTTAATCCGCACAACGAATTGTGTGAAATCTACCCTCAAGGGATACATATGCAAACACTAAAATATTAGTTTTACCAGCATTTTTCACACGACTCGACTCGAATCGTATTCCCTCAAAAACCCTTTTAAAGCTGCGTAGCTAATTGTGTAACTAATTGTGTGTAAACCATTTCTCGATACACTCAAGGGTCAAAGTATTAAAGTCTTAATTAACGACTCGAGTTCCCCCCTAAAATATTATTTTCTCACGAATTATGATTGGTCCAAATTGTTACCCTTATTGAATATATACCGATGTTAAACATATGGAAGATCACTTGCGATCAAACACTCTAACTGATCACTTGCGATCAAACACTCTAACTGATCACTTGCGATCAAACACTCTAACTAGTAACTTGCGATTGAACAGTGTAACTAGCACTTGCGATCAAACACTCTTACTAATCACTTACGATTAGATAGTGTAACTAGTGACTTACGATCAAAATATTAAAGTCTTACAAGGCACTTGTGATTAAACTGCCTAACTAGTAACTACTAACTAGTAACGTGTAATACAAACTTGTACATTAATCTCGTGTATACTTACTACTATTAAAGAAGATCTTATAAAAAACTGTGACTAAAATATTTGTACACCATCTCCTTCTCGTCCCCGTAACACAGTAACTTTGTTTGATTTAGTAAGTAAATAGACGATCAGTAAGCAGTGGCGGCTCATCTACATATATGGGCTGCGGGGCTACAGCCTCCCAGTATAGTTAAAAAGGCATGCTATTTTTGCCTTCCATATGGGCGGCAGGGCTGCAGACCTCCCAGTATAGTACATATGCATGCTGTTTTTGTCTGTATTTGATCACCGGTATGGTCAACGAGCTACTACAGCTCGATTAATCTCTGCAGCCCCCCCCCCCCCCCCCCAATGAATTCTCACGAGCCGCTACTGTCGCTACACGACAAATGTCAAAATGACATTTAATGTCAAATTAACATTTCTAAAATAGCTCGCACGAAATAATTGTTATTGGCAACCCATTTGACGTTTGATTTGCCGAGCGGACCCCGATTCTGTCGGGCGAGCTATTTTAGAGAGGGCACTCTTTTTATTTGCAGGGCGAAATGTTTTAGGGATGGTCATTTGCTTATTATATCGTGATAAATACCTAATTTGTCTGGAAATAGGGCTATTTTGCCGGGCGGATAAATGGTACCCTTATGAAATGGTATAATGCGTGAACTTTCCGCGTTAAATTAGTATCTAGGTTAGCTATTACGAGAAAATTGTATTAATGTTTTATATTTGTATATTATAGAATACGGGGGTGGAGGGAAAATGTGGTAAAGGCCTCCACCCTAGAGAATTATGTATTTTGTGTTTTAATAATTCAATTAAAATAATGTTATAATAATAAATAAATAAGCTTATAATAATAATTTTATAAATGATTAAACGTTTTATTATTGAAAAAAAAATGTGTGTACCTATTGCTAATTATGAATACCCCCCACCCTGCCAATTTTCTGGGTCCGCCCCTGTATAGAATAAAGGTCTGTTCATACATATCCAGTGAGAACCGGCAGCAGCAGGTATCCTGTAAGTACGGACAGTATTCTTTGGTACATTCTATATGGACGCATTCATACTCCATTCACGCATTCATACGCGTCCATGCTGTTGCCGGTTCGTACTGGATAGGTATGAACAGTTCTTAAATGGGGATTTCATCGTAAAAATCTACACATATAGAATATATTTTATATTCATATGTCTATATAGAAAGGAGAAAAAATATCATAGTTCAAAATAAACAATAGAAAAACATTTCTCTCGGGTTCATTTTATCGAAATTGGAGCGAGTTTTATAGGGATGATACTGACCTCGACCTAAATTTTATGTTATCTGATGGAGATGTGCATGACAAGCAAGGTTTTGCTCACATTACGGAGTTACGAATTCGGTATCGATTTTTGGAGGGTCGTGAGGAATGTCCACGTCAAGTTCGGGAAAATTAAGGTAAAAATTGACAAATCGTTTGGCATTTTCTATTACGTAGCCTGTGATTGTTAGTCCTTTCAGTATAAATCGATATTTATATTCAGCACATTCCTCACACCGTTATATGCGAGGGTGAATCAATATTTAAAGGCAATTTGTGTGTAATAATAGCACCCCCTGTCTGAAAACGCTTTCAAGGTCTTCATACATATTATTTTGTGAGATTCAGTTAAGTCTTTACAGTCAAGGTGTAAACATGTCAGCTCCTCTTTCAAATTGCACGGTTAGTGAACAACGTTCAGTGATCAGATTTTTGTGGTCAGAAGGGGTGAAACCCTCTCATATTCACAGAAGAATGCTAGCTCAATATGGCGAAAATTCGATCACTCAAAGAAAGGTGTACGAATGGGTAGAAAGATTTAAAAGTGGCAGAACAAGCATCATCGACGATGATCGTCCAGGTCGTCCAACAACATCAACAACTGTAAATAATGTCGATCAAGTAAATACTCGCATTCAAGAAAATAGACGACTTACAGTTTCTGCTATTTCGCAAGAGTTAGACATCAGCTACGGATCTGCACATTTGATCATACACAACACCCTCAAATATCGTAAAGTTTGTTCAAGATGGGTACCCAAATGTCTCACAGATGAACACAAACGGAAGCGTTTAGAGATTTGCTCCCAATTTTTACAGCGATACCTAGGGGAAGGAGATGCATTCTTGAGACGACTTGTTACCGGAGACTCAACGTGGATATATCACTACGAGCCGGGAAGCAAGCAGACTAGTATGGAGTGGAAAAATACTTTATCACCAACAACAAAAAAACTCAAAGTTTCACGTTATTCGGGAAGAGTTATACTGACATTGTTTTGGAATTTTAATGGACCCATCCTCGAATATTATCAGGAAAGTATAGATAATCGAAATAGTGCTAGCTATTGTGCCATGTTGGAAGAGAAACTTAAACCTGCTTTACCCGGAGATTTGCTGTCAACAGGGGTTCTGCTTCTGCATGATAATGCTCATTCAGCCGCTGTAACAATTAAAATAATTCAAAATCTTAATATCGAGCTTCTCAATCAACCACCGGATAGTCCGGATCTAGCTCCTTCTGACTATCACCTTTTTGGCCCTCTGAAAAAAGCATTACGTGGACGTCAATTTTCAAACGATGATGAGGTCAAAGAAGCAGTGCACAAGTGGCTTATTGAACAACCAAAGGCTTTTTTTTTAAATGGCATCAATAAGCTTGTGGACCGATGTGAGAAGTGTTTGTTGAAGCAAGGTGATTATGTTGAAAAATAAGTATTTTTTTTGTAAGTTGCTACGATTTATTGATTTATCCCTGTATACATATGTATATGTACATATGTACGATTTAAGGTCTATTCATACTATCCAGCAGTTCGCGACTACAGCACAGCACAGCAGTTCACGTAAACGACAGTTTCCATTCATACTATCCAGCACCTCACGGTTCCAGCACGTTCAGACATATATTGGCCGAGTTTCAAGGCAAAATCGACTTACATAAAAATTACAGAGCGCGACGATACAGCACAATATTGCTTGCGTCGTATCGTCGAGCCAAATTTTGTCACAATACGACGTTTCCTAAAATATTCATATACCACTATAACGTCCACATAATATTTCCAGTGGCCAAAGAAAACCGGTTTAGCTTGATACGTTACAGTGACATGTACTGCTGTATAGTATTAATAGATTTTGTCGACTACTGCTGTTACATTTACGCCACACTAGACAAGAATGTGTCCATAGAAAATGTACCAAAGAATACTTTTCATACAGCGGATCACGTGCAGATGTCGGTACGTGCTTTGCTAGTGAATGAATAGATTTTAAACCAGTAGTGTATACTTATACTTGTTTAAGGTCAATTGCCGATTCACTTTCAGGTTAATTATTATATTGACAATTGCATGACAGCACAGGATACATATATACATATACATATACTATTAAATCAAATTAGAGTTTTCAAAACATAACAAACGCTGTTTCAGCACGCTACTTAAATTCTAGGAAAGAAATCTACATTTAGAAGTAAAATCAATAATAAAGCAATTCTAGTGCGAAATTCGTAAAACGCAAACGTAATGGGTGTACAAAGTTGTACGAGAAGTAATAAAAAACACGTTTATTATATGTATTTTTTTTCGTTAAAAGTATTTAAACATTTGATTTACGTATGAAATACCGTATTTACGTATTTTGAAAAAGAAAAATATAAAAGTGAATGCTCTTGTCATGCTTTGAAGTGAATCAATAAAATGAAAAAAAAAATTTAAGTCACTGTTAATTATTATAAAATTATATAATAAAAACAAAATTACACTTTGGCGTTGACGATTTGCTTTCAATTTTAAAAAACCACTCGTTCTTCCTTTAATTTTTTTGATCATCTTTATGTAATATTTTCATTTGTTTTCAAATGTACAATTTAAATATAATTATGAACTTAAAATGTGTTAATATTTATTTATCCAACTATTTCAATCACAAATAAATTGAAAATAAAATTTAAAGCATTTAATCATCTACATATGTACATATGTACTATAGCATGAACCAATGCACTGACTGATTCATTATATTTATCTCACATTTATTCAATTACAAAATAAATCATCACTCTGAATTGTTGGGAAGTAACTGGTTTTGAACACACGTCCACTTTCTACATAGAGCGTTGCTCATTCAAAAGTAAAAGTGTCAAATCTAATTATATTCTTCTCGGGGTGTTTATTTTAGAAGACAACACTCACATAGAAATTTTCGCCGGGCGTATTGAGCTGGTCATCGTCTTGTGTCCGACTTTTACAGCAGGTCAAAGGTTTTCTGTTAGCAAAGCAACAGACGCTGTAGCCACAGCAACCGGCCCTTGAGTTCCCATCCCCGTCGTCTGAAGACACCACCACAGGCATCGGCAGAGAGGGTACTTTCATAATCACTGTGAGTGTTCGAGTTTTCAATTATGGTAGGAACTCCCTTCTACCTGTCTGAGTAAACCGAAGAAGAAAATTCGATTTTTCTCATTGTGAAAAACAAGATTTTCCCCGCGCGCTCGCGGAGCGACGATCGACGCTAGCGACGCAGTACGACTGGCTCGCCGCACCATTTTCCGACTGTACTGGCTGTGTGTATATTAAACCCATACACGCATTGTAGAATAATGCGCAATATTCTCATTTTAAAACCTATCTATTTTGCACTAATAATAACTATAATAATATTTTTAAAACAAGTTCTAAGCATAAGTTTTAAGTTACAGCGTCAAAAACATTACATTTTCTTTTTTAACAGGATGGTACTTGTTCACTAGTTAGGCTCACGCTTCGTGCTTAAAAACCAATTATTACGTTTCGGTCTGAAGTGCTAAAATCTTGTTAAAACACGTATGTATGTACATCTTAATAGGTTAATGCATTTTTACTTTTTTAATAATAACTAGCTGAACCCGGCATGCGTTGCAATGCTACAATAAAGCATGCAATTTCCGTTCCCGTTCTTGTTCCCCTTCCAGTTCCCATTTGTCGGGAAAACGCAGGTAGCGAACACGTTGGTCGCGACGCGAAAACATTTGAAATTATAGCGTTGCAATGATACCCATACCCGTTTTTCCCGTTTTTTTTTCACAGTAATCTTCCCGGACATGCATACAACAAATCCTGAAAGTTTCATCGTAATCGGTTCAGTGGTTTAGGAGCCTATTCGAGACACACACACAGACATTCATTTTTATATACATATAGATATAGATGATATCCATCTAACAGACAAAATAAATGGGGAAATAAGTGGAGATGGAAATAACTTATTTCTAGACATATTTTCATATTTCCATATTTTGTACTAGACTTTATACTGGATAACTATGGACGAAATACAAGTAGGAGTCAATGAAGAGGATAAAGGTACAACTTAACAACTGCTACCATGCTCTCTTTGGCTACCGCAGATATTTGTAGAAGGGCACGTGTCTCATTTTGAGCCCATTCTCGGGATGAGAACGGCCTCCCTACGTCGTCGTGAATTTGTATTGTCATATTGTTTTCCTGCTGCCGCGTCTACTCATTTCCACTAATCACTGTATGCTCTGTAGATGGAGCTACTGAAGCTGAAATACTTACATATCTTACTAATCTGCTTCAAGTGGAAAAATATTTACACTGAGCTCATCTCGAAAGGTTCATGGTTTTTACTTTTTATGAGAAGAACGACAATATAATAAATGTATTAGTTTCCAAATGCACTATTCAAACTAAAATATTGATTTATAAAAATATTATTTTAAATGCCAGTTTAAATCGATGACTTATTCAGAAGATCCCGTTGATATATGTATGTACATATGTATGTATGTATGTACATATAATTTACAGTCCAAGTTTTCACTCCGGTTCGTTCATGAACATATCAGTTTGTTCACACACGAATTATAAGATTTTAAGTGTCAAAATCTATCTGCAAATATGTATGTACATAGATTCTCACCAGGTGTTCCAAATTTTGAGCTGTCAGAACAAGAAATATTTAAAACCGGAAATTCTGTGGAAACCACATTACAACTTTGCTTTAATTCCCATTTCCGCTATATTTTATATCAAATAGAAGATAGATAATGGGGTAAACTTAAGCTTATGCCTTATAATGCATTAACTATCGTTTCTGCATGAACAAACTAGTTCGTTTATCAATTTGTTTTTTTGTGTGCAATATAACTGGGCAGATTGGTTTGTGTATGAAAAAACTAGTGTGTTCATGAAATAACGAAATGCTACGTGCTACTGAAATGCATATACATATGTAGAAAGGCTTCAACTTTTTAATATAAATTTTCATGATAATTTCATTACTCAAACATACAAGACAGTACAAATAGTTTATATACAGTGATGATGTATATTATTATGATTCCACATCAACTGGAATATTTATGACGTTATCTTATAATACCATTGGACAGGTTTTCAATGAGAAACTTTTATTTTATTGTATTATATTACAGGTATTTTTTTTGTACATAAGTACTAACAATTCCAAAAATGTTTACAAATACAGCAGCATATTTTGCGAGAAATACTCAAATTTTTACAGAGTGTGTAAGCGGGTAGCATATTGATAATAATCAACAAATTCGAGATGATAAAAACTTCATTTTGCGAGAAACGAGGATAGGTTGTCAATTTCGTGGAACCGTTTCAGCAATGCAATCAGAAAAATTGAAACTGAAAGCGAAAGCACGACCACTCAGTTGAAAGCATTACACTTTAATCACCGAGCTACATATGTTGCTCGTTGAATACATAAGTTGTGTACACAATGACGTGTTGGGTATTAGGTCTTATCAATATAAGGGGATTTCGGTGGCAAAAATGTTAAGTAGATTAACAAATTTAAATACCAGTTAAGGTCTGTTCATACCTATCCAGCACGAACCGGCAGCAGCAGGTATCCCGCAAGTAGGGACAGCTTATTTGGTACATTATATATGGACGCATTCATACTCTATTCATGCATTCATACGCGTCCATATAGAATGTACCAAAGAATACTGTCCGAACTTGCGGAATACCTGTTGATGCCGCTTCATGCTGGATAAGTATGAACAGACCCTTATACGCTTATCTGTTCCGAGCTCATTAGCAACAAATTCCTTAAATAATTTCTTTAAGAAACGGTATCTCGGATAATTGCGAAGTATTATACATTTTAAGATATTTTTAAAAAAAATATATTACATTCATAGATATATAATGTAATATATTTATATATCTATGATGACATTACATAAACACACACAGGTTAATTCCATACCCTATGACAAACCAAAAAAAAGACATATATTTTTAATATGCGAAAAATCTATCAGAACCATTAGTTACCTACATAGGTATACATATGTTAAATGCTATTTTTTGAAATAATCGAATAAGAAAGTATGATATAATAGATACGATTCCACACGGATACAAATAATGCGCGGATCGAAAAATAATAAACATTTAGCACTAAAGAAATATATGTATTGTATGTAGAATAATATAAAATATCAATATCGATCAGTCGAACGTCCCAACAGGGGGCCCCTCAAGTAGTCCGGGCCCTAGATCTTTAACCCCAGCTCCCCCACCCCCTCTCAGCGGCCCTGCACACAAGTGTGTGTGTGTTTGTGTGCATTGTCTAAATTTTACTTATTTCATTTAAACGAAGGCGTCTAGTTGTCTAGACGAAATAATGGAAAGTTTTATATTAAAATACCCACGTATTGGAGAAGTCTACAGAAAAACGTTACTAATAATTTAATATGAAATGTATTTGATATACATACTCGTATGTAATATAATATTTACAATTGGTCATAAATTACATCCATATATCTAGTACGTGGTAATAAGAATTACAATTCATACGATACAATTGTAAGTGACGCATTGGAATATGCTTTTATCAGCCATGTAAATATTTAAATGATTACGTATTCCGAAAATAGCCGAATTTCACATTAAGTGAATCTGTATAATTTTAAGCCATGGCTTATGTACATGCATGTTTGAGCTACATACAGCCTACGACTAGCGAGACGAGCATTACAAATGCTTCTCTCTTGGGTGTTTCCCACAATTAAAAACTTTGATTAGGGTAATTATGAACAACTAAGGGCAAGGCTGAGTAAGATGAAACTGTTACAATGTTAATGGAATTGAAATTACCAAGAGGCTGAAAATAGTGTGAGGCACTGCGCCGGCGCCTTTACTTATAAACACGTTCGATATTCGCATTGCGCAATATATTTGAAGTATTTAATATGTATTGCAACCAATTCATTCATTTCGATTTCAGACATTGAATGACAAATTTTTAGTGCCATATTCAGCTACCAGACGATGGCGATCATTTTGATTACGATATAAGTACATACATATGTACAGTGGCGCGCCGTGACTTTTAAAACATGGAACTAGGTCTGGATAAGAATATAAACATACATATGTATGTACATATAAGATACAGTAAGGGTGTAAAGCTCGAATCAGTATACACTAACTAGTAAGTGTATGCATCACCAAAATAACCCAGTGACAGTATTCACGGGAAAATAAATGAAAACGTTTACTAATAAATTCATACACTCGCTATCCGTACGTAGTAAATGAATTTGGGAATATTTTTTTGATTAAGTTTCAGTCCCCCTTATAAAATATAACCTATGTAACATAATCTAAATGGTAGATAATGCGGAAGTAGGTAATTGTAAAACAACTACAGTGGATTTAACCTTGCTAATTATTGTCTATTTCATATCAATTGAACAATAATGAACACAACCAGTTATATTATTGAGCATAAAATTCATTGGAAAAGCAACGTTAAACTTTTGTCAGCTATCAAACCACTAAAATTTCATTCGTTAGTTGATTTACTAGTTCGCAGCAGTAAGTGCATATATTTTCGCGTCAGTGTATCTGCGGAGTATCTGCGGAATCTTGCGTCGTAAGCTTTAGCTAAAAACCAAAGCTAGTGTACACACTTACTAGTCAGTGTATACTGATTTGAGATTTCACGATCTTATATAAAAAAATGTATTTTTAATTATAGTAATTTGTCTTGAAGTGATGATAATCTGTCTTGAAGTGGGGATTTGTGGTAACAGAAATATCCAAAGTAGTATATTTTCTTAATAACATCTGGTTTGTCTTCGAAACATAATCTTCTGAACGATTTCTCGAATAATCAATCGAGAATATAACATTACAAGGCCTTGTTGTTTATTTCTGCGCGCTCCGCACTGATTTGTTCCGAGGGAATCGTTTCGTGAGCCGAGTCCCTTGCCATACTTGCACTCTGTGTAAATATGTGTTATTTTAACAACAAAAAGTTCAGAATGTTTTATTCTTAGTGAAAATTCCATAAATGCTTGAAGAGACGAGTACATTAAGAAATGTTTTGTCTTCAACGGAACGTTTATACATAACAATTCGCCAGTACCGCTAAGGGAACAGAATTGAGATGGCGAGTCGGACCATACCGTAACAATCCATTAGCATTACCAATATCTCAGGTAGATGTCGATTCCGGTTTCTGAACTTCGCTAATCCGAGGGAACAATATTAATATGGACAACAATCTGAATTTATTTAATCGGCATAGTCCCTCTAGTCAGTGGCGGATATGAAATTTGAGGCCCCCAACTTCAGTAAAATAATATTGTCATCGTTTTTTGACATGCTTTTCAGTAGGTATATGGCTTTTCATTAAGATTTTACAAAACCATATTTTTATTTATTTATTTACTATATGTACTTTTTTTTTATACCATATTTTTATTTATTTATTTACTATACAGTTTTTAGGAGAAAATAGGTAGGTACTATTTTAAAATATTATGTAAAATCGGTATTATTTTAATTTATTCTTGGCTTACAAACTTATTGTGGACAATGATAATAATTTATAAGTTGAAACTTTTGTTAGTAAAGGCCCATTTTGGGGGCCCCAAGATTCGGGGGTAGCAGTAGCGTTTTCGTATCATCCAATGTTGATTAAAAAATCGGGGGAACATTTAAATAGTCTCAGATGAAATTTCTTTAATAGTTAAAATTAGTGTGTTTAAACATAACAGAGTTGTTGTTAAATAATGATTTGTTTATATCGTACATTTACATTGTGAAAATCATTGACAGTTTCATTTATTACGGTCAATTACGAGCTTTCATACGTAATTTAGACACAATACTGCAGACTTACTGTAAATCACTAAGACAACTAGTGATTATTTTTACCAACAGTTTTGGGGAAACAAAGTGTTTATAATTTTTCTTACAAAAACCAGTTTGGTTGAGATGCTGCAGTACCACAGTTCTATAAGTCGACCGCGCTTGGTTACAAATAATTATTTTTGCTCTATTCATTGAATATGCACGCATAATTACAATCAGATTTATAACGATTTTAAAAGAAAAACTCCTATCACCGCAAATATGTTAGTTCTAAGGCAATGACATTGAATGTGTACAACGAAATCAAGACAATTAGTTCAAAGCGGCCATGTTTGTTTACGATACCGCATTGTTCATACAATTCGAAACTAACAACGTCAACCGTGTTGCTTCACGAAAATAAGCCGTAAGCGCATACACATTAAAGAGCAAAATCGAATACACAATGACCGATCCCGACATTAAACGTCAATATGACGTTACTGTTTGCAGTTTGAACTTCAACGTCGTGTAAATAATAAACGCGACTAATTATATCATAATACATTAGTACCGAGCACAAAACGAAGTACATATGCACATGTCAAATTTGACATATGCAGATGCACGTGACCGGCACGTCACTCACATCTCCTTCGAAGACTTCCCATGCAGCATCCAACTCGTCTTCCTGAGCGTCCACCACACCAGGCATCAGCAATGACACAGTACTACACATTATCGCTTGCTTTTCCTCGCCCACATCGCCAACGCTGATTACACCATCCACGTCTGCCTCCAGATCGAAATTGATAATTCTGTGGGCCTCAGCTTTCGAACCACGTATCGATCTGTTCACTTCGTGTAATTGTATCGATGAATAATTACTATCGGCGAACGACACGAATGACGAGTTACCGCAAGCTACTTTGGCGCACAACTAACGGTTTGCGGGTTAGAAACCCCACAAGTTTCTCTACAATAGGCGACATCTACGCACCATCCGAGTGTGATGACTCGCATTGCTAATCTGCGCATGTTGAATCAATTTGCTTATGTTATCTGTAAGCCGGTTTTAATGTTGTATCTAATCGAAATTCTTAAGTAGGGCTTTCACAGCCAGTTTTGTTATTGATTTAATTGAAATTCTTAAGTAGGGTTTTCGCACAGAAATCTGGATTTAAAGTTTTGCGTATGAAAGGTTTCAAAATGCCTAGGGTTTACTAAAAGGCTGGTTAAGCACAACTAAGGTTTATTCGGGGAAATTAGTTTGTACTTAAATTCTACATTATTTTGGCCTTTCTCAAGGTCTGGGCCTGGCTATTTTGTAAGGTTTTTTACCTATTTAGTTTCTTTGTCTAGATCAAAAAAATGCTAAAATAAAATTGCCTTTTTCGCTAGAATGTCAACTTTGCCATTTTCAAGACATATATAAATTTTTTAAATTAAAATAAAAACGAGTAGTCTTAAATTATTTTATTACACATTCATTACTTAAATTTAAATGTTACATAATTTGATCAAATTATATAAACTGGATTAAACTATACATATATTTAATTTAGATCAGGTACTTAACTAGTTATTTAAAATTTGTTTAATACTTTTTTAGACACTTTTACAAGATATATAGACATAAAAATTATGGTGCAGCGGCACGTGGTTGCTTTGCGCCACTCAGAACAACGAAAGCGGCTTGTGCTTCTTTTTGACGAGCTTGCAAAAGTGCCAGGGTTCCCAAGGGTGTGTCTGTAGAGCTCATCTTTTTCATAAGCTGTAATAAAAATAATAAAAAAAACAATCAAAATAAAAATTTCGAAGAACTCCAATTCACAAGAAATGATTAACATACCCCCTCTTGTTGATTTTGTTTGATACGTTTTTCTTGTTTATTTTTTCCAGGGCCTTTACCGTGAAACTTGTGAGAGAGATAACGAAATGCTTCTTTTGGTGGTAATGGTCTACCATCGTCATCGACATAATCTAACTTAACATTAGGACGAAAACCGTCCTTTTCCCTGAACTCACAAGTGGGCCCTGAATAGCCACGCTCCCTGCGATTCAATTTTTCGTCCTCCCTAAAATTATACAATAACCTTAGTTAGAAATGCAAGCTTAACATTGATCACATATAATCTAAATATATATTCTTACCCGTGAGCTTTGTCATCAATTGAATAATGATGTGCACGCAAGTGGGAAAGACCAGCAGGAGCAGCTCGAGCTTCACGTCCTCTTTCTAAATAACCTTTGCTCAGAGCTAAACGTAAAGCTCCTGCTAAACCTGCACCAACTGCAGGTTCTGCTGCCAAAGCACCACCTCCATCTAAAAAATTCAAATACGTATTAATAATAAATTAATCGTCAAAAAGCTATAAATATGTACGTAACAATTTATCGATGTATTTACCTCTTGTAACATCAACTTGTTGTTCAGTTTCAGTATCCACTGAATTCCAAGCACCCTCAGCTTTATCACTTTCTGCCATCTCAGCTTCTACAGATCGTTCCAATTCCTAATATAAAAAATACATGGTTAAAATTATGATAAAACTTCACTTGGGCGTGAAAAAAGTATTAAAAAAAAAAAAAAAAATACCATTAACTCCTCAGCGTCAACATCCCTGTTGCCAGCCTGACCATAAGTAGGAATATCTCCAAGAGTTCTGCAGAACTCTGCTGTGCTATCTAAAACTATACCACCAGTAAATTCTTCAGTTTCTTCAACTTCTTCCTTTATCGAAGCTACTATATGTTCAAACTGAAATAATAAAAAAAACTTAATAAAGAATAACTTAAAAAAAAAAACTCAATAAAGAAAATTAATAAAGAAAAGAACCTTGGGCAATTTCTGTTGTTCCGCCAATTTAAGTTTTCTCGCTTTAGCAAGTGCTAATTCTAATTCATTGTCTTCTTCTTCTTCTTCTTCAACCTCAGGTTTCAGAATGGAAAAGTTAACTTTTATGTCTGTAAAAAGTTTTATAATAGAATGATAAAGATAAATTATTTTTAGGAAACTACATGATTAAAAAAAAAGGTTACCAGTGTCATCTGTGATTATAACGTCATTATCTTCAATAACTTCTATGTCAGAGCCATCATCTTCAATCTTTGGTTTTTTTCTTATTTTCCCCTGTGAAGTGTGTAAAAATTCAATATATATAAATAATCAATAGACATACTTAATATTTTTTAACATAAATCAATGCGAACCTTCTTCTTTGTTTTTTTGAACTTGGCTTTGATTTCGTCTTCTGTGTAATATTCAGAGGCAATTTTTAAATCAGGTAGTACCAAAGATTCTACACGTTTTGAAGATAGTTTTTCTCTTATCTGCAAGAAAATGATGCAAATTCGAGGTGAAAAAAAAAAAAAAATGTATTTTAATAATGCAAGATTAAAAATTATACCAACCATCATCTTTTTAAACTTTCTGGCTTCTTCTTGATCTTCATCACCAATTACGAAACCTTCAGGCTTTTTTTCACCGTTGATCTCATCGTCGTATTTGCTAAGAATATTTATCTCACGATTTACTCCTAGAAGTTCGATATCATCTGCACCCTCGAAAGGATTGTAACCAGTTTTAGATGCCTTTTTATTCTCATTACTCTGCAAACGAAAATGTATGTAAGTTTCCAAATGTCATATAATTAAGTCCAACTTTTAAAAATTAAATATTTTGTTTATTCACTGGGTAATACTTATACAGTATAAAAATCTGTTAAGTGACCATGTGAAGACGATTTTCTTGGGCCAAATATTCAGATAAAAGGTGCAATTTAAACACATTTCCTTAATAAAATTTTGCCCAAATAACAAACAAATAAAATAAAGTAATGTTGATATACCTTTTTATATCTTTCATCATCTTTCATATTGACATTCATAAGAACGTCATCTCCCTCATCAAGAACTTCACGATCTTCTAGTGTCAGAATAACTTTGTTATCTTCTTCAAAAGCATCTGTGTCATGCAAAACACGCAATCCATGTAAAGATTGAGCAGTGTATGCATTTCTACGATCACCACGCTCTTCTTCCGCAGCTAACTCTCCGACACCAAATTCTGCATCCAATTCATCCAAAATTGCTGCCTATTTAAAGATATAAAATAGTAAGTAAGAAAAGTATGTAAAAAAAATAGGTATTATATAAGAAAAGACTTACTCGTTTAGCAGCGTCTTCTTTTTGTTTAATGATTTCTCGATTTTTTTTCACCCATGCAACAGCATCACCATCTTCATCATCAGAATCAGCTAAGTTTGTAGTAGTCAATAATCTAAAAAATAGTAGGTTTTGAAATAAGATTTTTTTTTTAAATATAAAAACAATAATAGATTTTAAAACATTGTTTCTTCACTGGGTAATACTTGTACAGTACATCACTGTCAAGTGACCATGTGAAGATTTATAATCTCGGTCAAAATTTTAAGGAAAATTCATCGATAAAGAAGAAACCTTGTCTGAATGATTTGACCGGAACGAAATAATAAATATAAATAAATAAAAAAAACTCTTACTTTTGTTCCAACAGTCTCTTCTCTTTTCTTTCAGAAATTTTTGTTCTTAGAGTTTCTTGTTTTTTCTTGGCTGCAATATTATCAGCTGGTTTATGATAAAATTCTCCCAAATCATCTTTAATTTTGCCATCCTCTGAAAAAAAAAAAAAAAAAATATATATATATATTGAAAAAAATGTAAAACCAATTTGTTTAGAATGCTTTTAAAATTTTTAAATTACCAGCACTTGTGTCTTCCGTCAACTGCAATGGTTTAAGTCCCAATTTTGCACGTAGACGATTTGTTTCATCTATCGATAATGAGTCTGATTTAGATCCAGACGCAATTTGATCTGATTCAGAATGTTTTGATCTTTTTTCTGGAGCCGGTGATACTAGATGAGAATCGACAGGGACTTCTTCAACTAAAATGATAGAAAAATTTTGGGTTATTTATTACCCTAGATTTAGGGTCATTTATCACCCCAAAAATTGGGATCTCACAATCAGCCAGGTTTTCACTTTTATCCACATACAGAAATGCATTGGAATGAAAAATACAACTAAGTGACGCTATATTTTTAGTTTCATTACTTGTTTTTATTATTTTAATTATTATATTTTTTTTAAGTGTATTTTTCAAAAATTTAAATGGGAAATCAAAGCGTGAAATAATATTAAATTAAAAAATCTAATTATTAAATGAGTACAGTGTTAAATTATATTTCTAATATGAACGTGTTTCTATGCACGATATTTACATTCGAATGCATGTGTAAAGTTTAATTGCCTTCAAGTTCCAAATCTTTTGATGGTGATGGCGATCAAGTTCCAAAATGGTGAAATTTCCACAACTAATAATCCTTCATTTCGAGGGTGGACGAATCATATTGAAAACGTGGCAGGTGCCGAGATTTAATTGCTGTGACAGATGAAATATCGAATATGTCTTTAAAAATTTACATCTTAAGGGCGAAAGCACATTGAGATGAACAGTCTTGGCTTTGAGTTTAGAAAGTGCGTTCCCAGTAAATTCTTAATTCGTACGATCTTATTATTTCGACTAGTTTCTCCTACATTTCTTCGAATATGGGATTAGCCGTTTATCAATCACTGTCAAGCTTATATCAATACAAGGACAAAATATAACCGAAAACACTGCAGGGGGTGATTTTTGGGATTGCGTACTTCAGGCATGGATGAGCATGCTTGGGTTTTTTTTGCATAATAAAGAGTACCTAAAAAAACACGTGCCACATGCCTCTCTGTGTGATTTCGACCCAAGTCTACCCTGACATCTGTACGTCACTAGCCACTGAACAAATTTTCTGAAGTTCAACTTTAACACACGTGTTTCGTTTATTGCAAACACGTGTTAGCGATAATCGGCTGATTTGTTTTGATTATAACTAGTTTGTCCCGAGCCTTCTTTGTAACTTGTTATACACCTTTTTTTATTGATCTATTGTGGAAAAGTTTTTTTTTTGTTGGATCGATTGCTGCTCACCAATTATGTGAGTTAAAAATATTAAAATAATTTAATTATTAGTACAAGTATGTTTTTTTTAAATTGAAAATACGTGGCGTTGAGGCGCGCGCTTTCTACAAACGCGTGGCGATCAAGTCCATTTTCTATAAAATTTCTTTCGAGTTGTCACAAGGCTCAGAATGATTTTTCCCAGTTCCCAGCCTCCTGGACACATGCATATTGGGTGGGTGCACGTTAAAATGGTGAGCGACGAAAGCTTCAGGTGTAGTTCATGTATCAATTCCTTTTCAAACCAACCCGTCGACAGCAAAAATGTATTAATTCGTTTCCAAATCAATGGATACAATACGAGTCATTAAGGAAGCGAACAAGCGACCAACTCAAAAGTCTTCCAATCCAACCAAAGATAATTTGATAAAAATGTGGCCGTGCGTTGAATACCTCATGGTGTTGTGTGAAATCTATAATCCCCGGTCGACACTTTCGGTATCCACAGTGGTCTGCACCGTCTGAAACGAGGAACAGAAACAGCCATTAAACTGTCCAAAGACGCCAACTGACGACAGAATAGACTTGCCAACGATTCGACCACAATACGTGTTCGGCGTTGGCAAATCTGGGGCGGTGGCTGTCGAGGTTATGTCGTGTGGCGTCACATGACGGCAATGAGGTAATGTAAACAAAAGTAGTGGCAATATTGGCAACGAGTGCTCACCGTCGGAGGATCTGCGTCTGCGCTGCTTGCGGTGGCGGCGGCGCTCCACTTCCGGTTGCGGCTGCGACTGCGACTGCGACTGCGATTGCGATTGCGATTGCGATTGCGACAGCGATTGCGAGGGGAGTCCCGGGGGCGAAGGCGAGTGGCGGCGCCTCTTGCGGGCATCCCGAGCGCGGGTGAGGGTGCGGGTGCGGGACTCCGACCTGGACCGAGATCGAGACCGAGACGATCGCTTGTGCTTCTTACTCGACCCCATGCTCGATTCGATCTGCGGTTTGCTGCGACGCCGACACGTCCGCGCTCTGACTATGCAGTGGGCACCGGAACTGGCACGACTCCCGTAACACTCGAAACTACGCCCATTATGCGATGGTCTCGATCATTATTCATTAATGCGACGTTGTATCTTCATTTTTATACCTTAAATTCGTCACTTTCCGTATGTTAAATTAGTTCAATTAGAAATTCCCACATATGCCAATGACTCAAACAAAATATTTCTTATATCAAAATAAAAGTGGAAAATATATTTTGTATACACCTTATTGATATTATATAAAAGCTCCTCTTTGTCAGAAATGTTGATGTCTGCAGAATGACCGGTGAATGTGTTAACCATCTTTATATTAACAGATCCGTCCTTTGAGGACCACGAGAAGGTGGGAGCTGAAACCTTACCAGGAATTGATAGAAAAGGTTTTAGTTAGTAAAATATGGAAATTCATTTATAAATAAATAAATAATTGTAAATTTATCAATATTTAGACAGATATATCTACAAAAAAATAAAAAGGTACACAAAATTATATTGTACTAGTGTTGTACTACATGGAATATCATTGCATGGGTTATGGCATATTAAGTTATTAATTAGAAAAAAATTATAAGAAATGTGTCGGTTCAGTGTTTAATCAGTTCAGTGAAAAAAAAAGGTAAAAACTACCTATGTACCTACATGGGTGCACCTCACGGGATCGAATGTGAAATGTAAATATCGGAAGGCAAAGATCGAAAATCGAAAGATCTTAAGTCGAAAGATCAAAAAAATAGGGTGCATGGTAAACGGTACATACTCACTTAATTTGCGCGAGCAGGATACAACAAGAACAAGAAGAAGCAGTTTTTCGTGCATTTCACATTCGATCCCGTGGGGTAGACCCGTACCTATATACATATAAACAATAGAAAAATTTAATTAATTAAATTTTCAATAGATGGCGCTTAATGCTCGGAGACTAATTTGCCTAGCAGAATATATAGACGGTTTTTGTTGATCTGTTATTTTGTTCGTATTATATTCGTATGTTTTGTTGGCAGTGTTTTAACTGTGACGTACATATGTGGAATCGAAACTATTATTATAATACGGCGAGAGTTATCTTACTCAGACACACAGAATAGCGATATCATATATATGATTATACGTATAATTCACCTGTTTGTTTGTAAATTTATAAAGGGTGAACATCATTTACGAGTGTTTAAAAATGTAATTATAACGTACATTCTATTGGAAAAATATGTCTAATCAAAGTTGGATGACTTTCAAAATTAATGTCAAAGATTTATTTAAACGTTGTATTTATTAAAAGAGTAGCTTTATAATTTTAACAAGAGAAAATTCATTAATTGTATAATTAATATCAATTTTATTTAAAATCTCATTTTCAATTGAAATTAAAGTTAAATTATTTAAACGATTTTGCACCATTGTAAATAATCGAACGCTGGAAATCAATATCTATGAGTTGAAATGGACCCCGTTCAACTAATATTTGTGCATCATGTGCGGAAATACTTGCTGGCCATATACCTGAATCGTTTGATGATAAAAAAGTTTTATCTAGTTCGGACTCACTTATGCTTACATTAAAATTATCGTTAAATGCAGATATTGGGAAAATCATATCACGCATCGGATTAATTGGGCCAGAAATCGAAATAATTGGGTTAGAAATTGGATTAACCGTGTCAGATATTGGGATAACCGGCTTAGCAATTGAAAGGACCAGGTCAAAAATCAAATAAATGGAATAAAAAATTGGAATAATCGAAACGGGCATTGGAATTATCTGGACAGGCGTCGGATTGATCGGGCTAGAAATCGAATTAATTGGATCAGAAATTGGAGTAACCGGGTTGGAAATCGGGTCTGATGATAATGGTAATTCGAATACTGTATTATATAACGGTTGATGTCGATGTATATTTTAAATGGTTCGGTGATTATTAGTCAAATGTGAACCGGTCACAGGACAACTGGTCGCTCTAGATCGGTCACTCGTGATCATCCGTCACGCTTAAACTGGTCACACCCGAAAATTGGTCACGAAAAAACTGGTCACACCCAAAAATTAAAAATTGGTCGAATTTTTGGGTGTGACCAGTTTTTTCGTGACCAGTTTTAGTGTGACGGGTGATCACGAGTGACCGATCTAGAGCGATTGGTTGTCCTGTGACTGGTTCACATATGACTAGTAGTCCGTTTACCCTTTAAATATTGGAAAAGGGGATCATACAGTTTTTCATTGTTTTTCAGTTTGTCTATTCTTTGTCGTAGATAATATGCTCCAGGACGACCTTTTGTTACAAACCTCTTTTTATTCTCTCTGACATCTATGGAACATTAATATTAAATTATATGACTATTTTCAATGTGGTAAATAAAATTATTATATTACGATAAACAATATTTAATTTAGCAAATGATTGATTAAAGTAAAAAACGATAAAATGTATAAATGATAAACGATATAAAATGTAAAATACTCGAAGAGAAACATCATATGTAACAGATTTAGTTGCTATTTCGAAATCGGCCGCTTTCAATAAATACGTCCATATTATTATTAACTGAAAACTTACTTAAAAATGAGAATATATAATATAACAACTATCAAAAAGAACCATTGCATATAAAATGATTTTTATTATAAAGAAAAGATACTTAATTTTAGACAAAATAAAAAATATATGCATGCGAATAGTACAATAATCTTACCTTGGGATAAATATTGTGTAAGGGATATACATAGTGTTGAAAATTTTAATCACAATAAAAACTAAGCAGAAAAACAGACAAAAAACCAAAACGTTTAGTTCTGAGCAGGACTAGATATAGTTCTGTGGCGGCTCGCTATACGACATGGTTGAGTTTGGTCGCCTTCCTGCGAGTGGGGACCAACTCGATTGTGTTCGGAGCTAGCTACTGACTGCCTTCAGCTGTCATAAATAAAACATGTGCATTAACATGCCAGTCGTCTCATTCGTTCATCCCCCATAACTGGTGACCCCCGACATCGAGCCACGCAGCCTCGATTAATTCAGCATGCCGCTCATCCCTGCCTCGCCGAGCCAGGCGGGAAAGCTACCCGCCGCGCCGCCATCGCCATCGACACAGCACGCCGCGGCCCGCGGGTGACAATAAACGAGCAGACACGGCTACCTACCTACCTACCGACTGGAGTCCAGCCACAACGTCGATGACAGGTGCTTAATAAAAATGGGGGAGCGAATGAGACGACGATCTTGACAGCTGGATGTGGAGTCATGCGCGATCCAGTACACATAAAACGGTCATCCAGCACCACAAGACATACACCACCTCAGCACCATCATCATCATCAAGGCCCCGTCCGTCCTCACGAGCGTCGTCACGCCGGACGGGCGGCAGTGCCACAACACCTCCACGAGCCACAACGACTAACGATCCAGCTCGGAGTATCATCAACCACATCGATGCCCCCGCCGCCCCACCAACCGACATCAGCCTCGGAAGAGCGGCGCCGGCGTAGCATCGCATCGGCGCGACTTTTTGTAAAAAAGGTTCGGCAAACCTTTAACAATGCATTTACAACATTTGAACAATAAACGGCACCTTGGTTATCCTACCTCTAACAATAAAACAACTCAAATGCACTTTAAAAAGTACGATGCATAGACATAGATATAAATTCTACATCTATGGTATGATTTGTACTATGTCCTGTTTCGTATTTTTTAAGGAATATAATTTTTTTGATTCTTATTTCTTATTCCGCCTGTGTGCTTTGAACACATTTGTACATATGTATGGTAGGGGTAGGCCTGAATTGATACGAATTGAATCTTCACTGGTTAGATTCGATGTTTCCGTCATCTTACCAGTTGTCGACAGCACAAAATATTTCGACTTTTTTTTCGATAATGTTTGAGCTCTTTTTGATCTATAATTGTTTTCATTTGATGGAACCCCAATTTGAGCCGGCTTCTTTTAAAATCTCATTTCAAGTGTCATTGCTTGTCGACGTGCTCAAATCGTTGTAGATTTTATCAACGATTCTGCTGATATACAATTAATTGATGAACCTTGTAAGAATTTTGCCCAAAGCATGAAATTCAACAAAACAAAATATATGTACTTACTTCGAAATCATAAAACCTTTTTTAAGTAGCTTATTACTAGAGGTAGGATAGTCACAGTGCTATCCATTGTTCGGCAAACCTTTAACAATGCATTTACAACCTTTTGAAGAATACACGGCCCCCTCAGGCTCCGGTGTCTACTTATTACAGCGATTCCTTTCCTGGCTTAGACCATCCTACTCAAAAGTAACATAAGAAATAACCGACCTCATTAGTATTCATTGATCATAGTATTTCATTAATCATTAAGTTCATAATATTTTCGAAATGCATGTCCCCGGGACTAGGTATACAATATGAAAGTGACCATTCGCCCTATTATCCATGCAAAAAATAAGTCCTTTTTTTTTTTGTTTAATACGTCCTTTAGGCACTATGCATACAATTTATGGCGAAGTGCTTTTAACAAGATTTTTTTATAATATACTTACTTTTTTATGTCTGATAAAACTGTAGTGATGTTCAAAGATGCACGTGCTGTCTCTTTTACATTTTTTGGAGAGCTTTGTGTAGAAGGTAGAAAAAATGTGTGTATTGGGCATCGATCAATTGAAAAATCTCAAAAACAATAGCCAATAAAAAACTTATTACGGAATCGGAATCAACACTATGAATTTAGTCGAAATGTATAATAATAATATTTTTGGCACAAAATTTGTGGTCATTTTTTTTCTAAAATAAGAATAAAATTTGCATGAAATCGACAATCCTCCCTTTATCTTTATCTTCAATTACGATGTTTTTTGGAAGAAATGAAATGAATAAAGAGCGATTAACAGTCCTCACAATGAAACAAGTTTCTTTTATAAAAACATAAAATTTCAAAATATTTTATGGCTCTATGGAGATTGGATATGTCTACTCAAATTCTAGTGTTCGAGGAAATCTGGTATATAGGGGCTGTCGTAATGCGTACAAGGGTCTTCCTTTGTCCTTCAATTTTTTTGCTCGTAAATGGTTGGGTTGGAAAGGTTCAAATAGGTGCCGAAGTTTTCAATTCGTTTGTGGGCTTTAGAATCTTCCTTTCTTACCTGTTTTCAAACGTACGTCTTTAAATCTCACTAGTATCATGCGCGATATGCATTTATCGGTAATTGGATTATTAGTCACATTGCTGTGGTCACAAAGACAATTTTTGGCATTAAAATCGTGAATACGCAATATTTGGCACTCAAGTTCTCGTTAGTATGATGGACTTTTCGTCTGCCAGATGTTCCGTTATAGAAATATATACCAGTGCTTTGTGACCAGTAATCACGGAACCGGTTTTATCAATGAAATACCAATATATGTAGACGTTGACTTGTTCTCCATCTCGTGGAGATGTCAAATGATCATTTTCATTATTAATTGACCCATATTATTTTTTATTTCTAGTATTTTTGTTCATATTATTTTTTAGTTGTATTTATTTTGTTTTCTTTTTTTATTTCCGGGCATAGTGACGCATTGGGACAACCTAAAAAGTCACTACGGTCTAATTTTAATTTTGGAATAAATACAAAATAACAAATCTTTTCGACCGATAGAAATCGACATTTTATTTAGGGTTTATTTATTTAAAAAAACGGAAACATACATTATTACAATTTTATAAATAACATTGACATACATATGTAGATAGCTTGGAAAGATCAATTGCTCTATACGAATGTTTCGGCTACAGACAATACGAGTCCAAGTAAATTAAAACGACACCCTGAAACTACGCATTCTGTATACGTTGCTAAACCCATAGAATATTTTCAAAGAAAATTAGATCAGTTAAATAAACAGAAGCAAATAAATAGTTTCTGTTCCATTAAATGCACTGCTACTATAGTACAATGTGTCTTATATTACATATTAATATTTACTAAATACTCGAGAATATTTTCTGTATTTGTTGGTTACGTACGGTTGCTGGGACGTCCAGAGTCTAGATTCTAGACCCAGCTAGCCAGAGAAATATTATAATAACATTTATAAATGATAAATGTTATTATAACTAGAGGTAGGACCGGAAGCGTGCTTTTTCCAGGAAACAGGGCAAATTACAAAGCTAGAGAAAAATAAAAAAAGGTTCATCATAAAAATGAACAAAGCACGGCGAACAATGAACAATGAACTTCGCAAAGTTGGTCCGCTCTTTAATTATAACATTTCTCTGGATCTAGCCCTTATTCTTGGCTTACAAACATATTGTGGACAATGATAATAATTTGTAAGTCGTAAATTTTGGTAGCAAAGGCCCTTTTCGAGACTTCAAGTTTGGGGGGCATCAAGCGCGCTCTCATTTTCAATGTATTTCAACCGGAAGCACGCCGTCTATTGTTCCATTATTGTAAATGCTTTGTAAAAAAGGTTCGGCAAACCTTTAACAATGCATTTACAACATGTGAACAATGAACAGCGCACTCTGGGTCCGCTCTTTAGTGATAAACCTTCGTTGTTATACATTGTGTAAACCCATATGACGACGTTTCTGTAATTCAGAACGGTATCGCAACGTTCGACAAAGTCGAATTGATAGATGAGAAAAGTAAACAAACAATGGCTACGTCCACACTACCGATATCTACACCTGATACACCCGATATTTAGGAATTTTTCTATAACCAGTTCCTAGATAGTAACCACAGGTTCATGGGCGCCAGCAGGGGGGGGGGGGGCACTTGTCGCCCCCTGGATTGATTGAAAATAGGCAAATAATGTTATTTTTATTTTAAATCCCTTCGTGTTAGCATAAATAAAGAGTGGAGAGACAGAACGTTGGCCAGCCAAGTTGGTAGCCAAGATTTCATCGACTTGTTACCTTTTACAAAATTTTATCCGAGTGTCAGGTATGCCTTACTAGTTTTGCTAACATTACCAGCAACAACATGTACGGTGGAGCGATCGTTCAGTACATTACGTCGTGTAAAAACATGGCTTAGATCTACAATATCAGATGAACGTCTGTCTGGATTGTGCATGTTAAGCGTACACAGAGACAAAGTGAACTGCAACAAAAAATACTTTATGGACAAAATTGTAGATATGTTTGGTAGCGATAACAGGCGACTTCAGTTCTTGTTTAAAGAATAAATTTTATATTTAAATTTATGTTGTAATATTTTTTGTTATATATGTTACACCGAATCCATGAAATTGTCTATTACAAGCATTCGGCAAGAGAATTGCCGAATGCGTGAAAAATGCAAGCATGTTGCCCAGTTCACGGATTCCGTAAATTCTTTGCCGAATGCGTGAACTGAACAGCGTGTTATATTACAACCAGGTGTCAAAGTGACAGCTGAATAAGGATGTTTAATATAGTTTAATTTACATATTATTATGTATAAAATGACTACATACATATGTTTCACTGTTAAAATATTGATCAAAATGTATAAAAATGGCATTAATTTATGTTTAAGTCATATGAGATGATCGAAACATATGTATGTAGTCATATTATACATAATAATATGTAAATTAAACATCCTCATTCAGCTGTCACTTTGACACTTGTCCACGCTGTCCAGTTCTAAAAAACAACACCGGAGCGCTGCGGTCTATTCGCCGACTCCATGTTTTGAGCAGATAAATTCTTGCCGAATACACGCATTCGCCAAAAAATTTGCCAAATCGGTGAACTGGGCAACATGCTTGCATTTTTCACGCATTCGGCAATTCTCTTGCCGAATGCGTGTAATAGACAATTTCACGGATTCGGTGTAACATATACATATATTGTGTTCATAAAAAAATTGTTGCTACAGTATGCCCTTCATTACTACAGTGTCCTGTCCGTTCGTTCACCATACAAATACGCTACAGTAAATTAAAACTACATTAAAACATTACTAAAAATATAAAAATTTTGCCCCCCCTTAGAAAATTTTCTGCAGGCGCCCATGCACAGGTTGTAATATGGGAACTGGATATGGAAAAATTACTAAATATCGGGTGTAGATATCGCTAGTGTGGTCGTAGCCAATAGATCGAGTTCGGTGTTGCCAGCGCGGGGACAAAGAGAGCTGGTGTGCGGTGTCGAGGGAGGGAGGCGGGGGTCGGAGTAGGGGAGGGGCGCTACCAGCTGCGGAAGCAACGAACTGCACGGCGCAGAGCGGGGGACGGGGATCGGGGATCGGTGTGGGTGCGTGGGTGTACACTGTGATTCACTGTAAGTTCGCCTAATGCAATTCACCTAATTCGAGTATACCTAAGCGAGTTGGTCGAATATCAACATACCGAACGACGACCATACCTAATGTCATACATACCTAACTGCAGTTTACCTAATACAAATTGATCGAATGAAGGTTGTTTTACGTTGACGGATAGATGGCACTTTTGCATTGATAATTTCAAGATTATTTAAAACAAAATAAAATATTAAGTTGTATTTTAAAATTTATATTTTATTAATAGATGAAGTCGATCACTGTTTTTAAAAAATGTGCGTGTTTGGCTGTGTATTTTAGTAATAATTCAAACACCATTAAATATCTTTGAAACTGAAACACTGAAACTTTTTACTGTGTAATAAAATTTTAATCGTTGCGCTATAATTTTTTTTTTCATTTTCAAATCTGCCGGAAGTAGCATTATTTTTCTTTGAATTATTATATATCCTAGACCGTGTATCGAACTGAAATTTTATATCTATAACTTGTATTAACTTGTACGCTCGAACTTACACTATTTTTTGGACTTATTAATTAAATGTCTACTCTTATCGAAAAAATATAGTCCTTCAATTAATATTACATAAATAATAAATAATCAATAAGTTTTATAAACCGGAAACGAGCCTTTTATTACATACAAATCTCAAAAATGATGCGACTGCTGCTGCCGATGCTGCTGATTTTTTCGAAACTATTGGATACTCACATTAAACTAATAGTTGATAGTGTCATGCCGACTCGAATTGCAAGTCAAGTGCCGTTTTATTAAGTGATAAGCAATACTGTGTTACATTCATTGAAAGCCTACGTTCTATAAATCATATTCATTAAGTAGATAGAAGAAACGGAATTCAGCGAAGAAATGTCATACGATGAACACTTACCATTTTACATATCGACTAATTCCGATAAGTCATATTTTAAATCCATTGTCATATGAAATAATTATTATATATGGGATAGATGAAACATATTGTGACTAATCAGAATATATTACAACAGGTAAATACACTTTTACTATACATATGTACTCTGTTAATATTTTTCTTATATAGATATATACTTTTTACCCGAACACTAGAAAAAGTCAAAGATTTGTGGAAACATTGTGTTTCATTTGATACTTACTCTAGAGAACAGCTGGCATTGTTATCATTAACAATCTTTGAGTTTTACTGAACAACATTTCAAATCTATTTTCAAACAAGAAATCGAACGGAAATAAACTAGAAAATATATATCACTCTTTATCTTCCGGCGACAATTCGTCTTAGATTGTAGAAGACAAGAGTCTCCACTTGCTGAAGTTAAAAATTATAAAGAAAAAGTAAATATATATTAATTATTTAAATAATGGGAATAAAAAGTACACAGTAAAATTTTTTAAATTGAAAGAAATAGAGTCTTTTGAAATTTTTTTAATACACAATAGTTATGACAAATATTAATAAACACGAAAACACAGTATTTAATGAATGGTCTGGTATACAAATATTTAAAATATAAAAAAACTCATGGTGTGGTGATTTATTGGCAGTCTTTTCACTACACAATAACCATGAGCGGTGACACATCACTTGCAAAACTTGATTTTAAGTGGCAGCCATTACATAACAATTCATTCCACAATAACAACAATTCAAAACAACATATCAATTCGGAAATCAACGAAAACACAGTATTTAATCATTGGTCTCGTATACAAATATTTAAAATATAAAAAAAACTCATGGGGTGGCGATTTATGCAATAGTATTAAAGCTAATCAGTCTTTTCACTACACAATAACCATGAAAAGTTATAAACCCCTGATATGATATACATATGTAGTGTTTGTGTCCTTTTGATGTTGTCGATTTTATATGCTAAAAAATCAATTCACTATATTAAAAAAAAAAAATTATACTTTCTCGAGAATTTTCCACGATTTGTCCGATATATTTTTGTGCTGGCCACCCCAGACTGACTGACAGTCGCGCGCCAACGGCTTCGGCATAAACACGTAGTTTTTGTCGCCACCGAAATCACCAGCTCGGCCACTGGTGATGGGTTGTGACGATAGTTGGAGACCAGCGACCAGCGACCAGCGACCAGCTCCAGTATCGCCAGTATAGCGGTGTGCGCCAGAGGAAGCAGTTGTCTGCAGAGGGTCTGTCTCAGTTGTCGTCCAGAAGGCAGCTACTCAACAACTCGTAGCCAGCTACGCGTGGCTAACCTCAAAAGGCACGCGTGCTTTCTGCTTTCTTTGTTTACTCCCCCCCTTTCCTCGGTTGCTCTGCTTGATCTCTGTATAACTTATACAAAATACAGTCGCAATACATAAACAGATTTACGCCCTGTTTTCATTGGTTTACAATTTCCTCCCTTTTTTCCACATCACGCATCCCACGCACACTACGAAGGAGAAAGGGACAGCAGAGCAGCCGACATCTTAAATTAAAAAATAGCAACTAACATATAGGTACTTTTATAATATTTCTGATAGATTTTTAACTCATTAAAATATATTTTTAAGATCTTTTTTTTTAATTTGTCATAGGACCCAGAATTAATTTTCCCAGGGCCCAGGATATTGCGATACTGGCCAATCAAAATATGTACACGAATGTTGAATTAATTATACCTCCCACTTTAGATACGGTGGGACTGATTTTTCATTCTATTCATATTTTAATTCATACTCTATCATCATTACCTATAAGTAATTATAATCACTGATGATGTTATATTATTATGAATGTGATATCACTCAGGAGATAAATTATTCACATCAATAAAATCATAATGAAACTGTGTAAATAATACGTTCTTGAACTAGTACAATTATTTATAATGCTGTATTGTTTTAGATGCAGATACCATTAATAATACTGCAGATTGTTTATCCTACCAGAACAGTGAAAATGTTGTAAAAGTACTTAAAAGAAGACCAGGAAATCGAATACGGTGGACTAGAGAAATTCATATCTAAATATAAGGGACAACCCGTGTCTGCAAAAAACCCTAACATCTGGATTGCTCAAAATGTCGGATTTTGGTATTCAGATAACTTCTCCATTGAAAAATCAAAATATTTTTTGCAATGCATACTCAAGTCTTGTTGATTCTGCACGGCAAAAGTCGTACATTTGTTCTATAGTCAAAATGAAGCCTTTTTTACGAGGCTCTTTTTTATCATTTAAATGTACTTTTGTTATACTCATAATGAACATTTCAAGAAAATATATAATATGCAACTTTTATTTGTGCTGAAATGTAACATGTCAAAATTCAATACTTTCATATATACAGTTATATTGTATGCCAAATCACTCCATAAAACTTGAAATAATTCATACCATTAATAATTCATTTAGAATATTGTACTTTAGAAAAATGCCAAATTCACTATTTTATTTAATGTAATAATTAAACGCTAGCAAAGCTTTCCCGCAGTTGTTCTCACCAACCACAACCATTAATATGAAGTACACGTATGATTTAAGTGAAGTTATATTTCGCAATTGCAATCACATTATCTTAGAATAGCACGAAACATTTCATTACTCAATATAATCAATTTCACCCTACTTATTTTATTTATTAAGTTTTGATAACATGGGAACAATTAAGGTAATGATTTTTTTTTTTAGACATTGGAAAACTATTTCTGAAGAGGAAAGGGTTGGAATAACTGTGGAAACTACTGAGGACCCGTTGGTCCTACTCATCGAGCCAAGAATATCCTAAATTTGTTGTTAGTAGATTTATGCGACAACTAATGGAACAGTATCACATTTGTGTTAGCAAAATTTGATATGGGAGCTGTTTCGTTCACAGTTATCGTCGCAGGGAGGCAATCTGCGTTAGAGAATATGTCAAGATTAAAAATGCTGAATTCCATAATTTATTGATAAATATTACTTATACTATGCTACTTTTAAATTTTTCGTTCTAGTATATTTAGAACTGAAATTTGGATTTAATGTACGTTTAGAATCCTAGCTCCACGCTTGAAACCCAATTATAAATGTGATATTAAATTCTGAACTAAAAAAGGATTTCGAAAAAATATGCGGCTTCAAATTTTTAAACTCTTTCCAATGTTAAATTTTATTTATCGCTGTGTGAATGAGCTGATAAGCATTAAATTTTGTGCGAAACAATTAGACATGTCACAAGCTACAGTTATTGATTGAAATCATTATTTACTTAGGGTCTGTGTGGTGTCACTAATAGAACAACCAAATACCATGATCGGTGGAGAAGAGATGGTCATTGAAATTAGCAAACGTCTTTTCGTTTATATACGTACCAAATTTTTTGTAAAAAACTTCTATAGCTTCACACAAGAGTATTTTTATTACATGACTTGATACAATAGTCAATTTTCTTTAACGTTAGTTGTTTTACATATTGATTATTCATATATTGAAAAGAATATATGTGTTCTGTGTTGTCTGTAATAAGTTGACCATCTGTAATACCACTCATGAGTTTTTATTATATGAAAATGTTTATTATAAATTGGTTTATTTCTGTAACTTGATTAATAAATTATTTATTATTTATTGTATTGCTTGTTTCTTGTCTTGCTATTATTGTTTATATTTCATTGTGTTTTGCAATCTACGTATAAATTACTAACTGATTTATATTTGTTATGTATTCATCATAATTTATATTTATTACGTATATTTAAAATTATTAATTATTTATTATGGAAATTGTATCAATCGTAGAAATTGTACTAGTCTGTCTATTATACATGCGTTTTCTTCTCACCTTCTTTTAATATTGATGATTGGAAAGCCAATTTTAATATATGTACAATAAAAAAAATCTGTATATCTTTTTTGATTCCTTTTTATTACTTTGTTTTATCATAAATTTTATTGTAAATATGTACAATGTTTGCTATATAATATAGTATAGTATATATAGCAAAAGATAATACAAAGCTACAAAAGCAATTAATTTTTTCAATGTCCTTAATTTAGTTCACTCGCCATTAGGTGGGAAATCCTTTTTAAATCTTCTGTCGGGCGCAATATGGTGTATATAGAGTTTAAGGGCTTTTTGCAAAGAAATGTTATAACATTTATCTGTCTATGTTACTACGCCATCTATTGATATCGCGTCGAAAAATTACTAAATAATAAAATTTACTACTATTGGTTTGAAACTCGGCTACTGCTGGTTTGAAACTCGAAATTAGGTGAATGTGTCATTCGGTATAAAGATATTAGGTGAATTTACCATTAGGTCAATAGATTTTCGGTAAAAGCGTCATTAGTGGAATTGCATTAGGTGAATTGATTTAGGTGTATTGCATTCGACCAATTTACCTGCTCCCGTACACTGTACACTGTACACTGTCGAGTGTAGAGTGTAGCGGTGTGCAGTTGCGAGTGTGTGAGTGCGTGCGCGCCTCTACACAGTTGCGAGCGCGGGTGTGTCGGGTGTCGGACGAGGCGAGGGGATCGGATCGGATCGGATCGGAACGGGACGTCATCGTCGCTGCTGTCGCTGCGGCTGAGCGGGGAGGGGATAAGGGGATAAGGGGACGAGGGGAAGAGGGGACGAGGGGCGAGGAGTGGTGAGAGCGGTGAGAGCGGTGAGCGTAAGGAGCGGTGAGCGCTCGGCGAGACCGTGTCGGGGGGAGATGGGCGTTTGCGCGCGCGGCGCCCCCGCGCCGGGTGTCGCGCGCCCCCCGCGGCCCCCGCGCGCCCTCTGACCGCCGCGCTCTCGCTCTCCGACGCAGACCTGGAGGCGGGGCCGCCGCCCCCCCACAAGAGAACCCGCCGCAGCTCGCCGTCGCTATCGCTGCCGCAGCCGCAGCCATCCACCAACTCGACTACTTCGACGTCCGCGTCCGCGTCCGCGTCCACACCCGCACCCGCATCCGCACCACTTTCGTCCGCGACTGCCCTCGCTGACGACGCGCCACTCGCCAACACCCACACACACACCCACACCAACACCACCAACACCACCACCAACACCAACACTCTCACTCAAACCCAGATGCATCGCAACGGACTGCCGCCGCAGGTCAACGGCGACGAGGCTGGAGGGGGAGGGGGAGGGGGCGGAGGGGGCGCGCAGAGCCCCTCCGCCAACGCCGCCGCCCCCGCGCCCCCACCCGACCGCCTGCAGCTCGACCAGACCAATCAAGAGATAGTCAGGCTCATAGGACAACACCTCAAATCTGTCGGACTCGAGTTAGTATCCGCATCTACCCCGCACCCCCCACCCCCCGCTCCCTCTCCCCCCCCCCATACCCCGCTCCGCCTCCCCCTCTCTTCCTGCGCTTATATAAATAAAACTTGACACACTTCTCCATGAGGAATTTGCGCCTTCAACCCAGACAAAGGGCCACTCCAAACGATTTGACACTGTCATCTGTGATGCTTCGCCAGCTGTCTCTTTGTCGAAGATACGTGCGTGTATAGTCATTCGGCAGATCGTTTCGAGTTTGTTTGAATGCACTCGCCTTTGTTGTTGAAATGTTGCAAATCATCGTTTTGGACAAAGCGCACTCTGTTGCACTTTATTCCTTCTAAATATATCCTTTGTTCACCTTTGAAATTGGAACGCGTTTGAATCCAATATTGAATCGGCATATTCGATTATTTTCATCATCAGTAAAATATACAAAATGTCGAATTTTAAAAATTTTATTTCTCACATTTATTGCTAATTAAGTGTGCATGAAAACTGTCATTTCATATAATGGCTTATTGATATTTAATTTTGTTTTTGTTTTCTTCTCGTATTACGAATATTCTAAAATAAAAGAAAAAATATTTTCAAATAATATAATAAAAAAAAATTACTTTCTATGTTTCGAAAGTACGACATGTTCAAAATTGTAATGCTTTTCATTTTATTCGATTAGACGAAGTGCCGCCCAGCTGATGGAAGAATCCGGATGTCATTTGGAGCATCCCGCTGCTGCGACGTTTCGACAACACGTTCTCCAAGGTGACTGGACGAAGGCCGACCACGACTTGCAACAATTACACGAGCTTCTAGAAAACGACGTAGATGCTAATAGTCTTGTGGTAATTCCACCGTCGTACACCGTCAATAAACATTTGAAACCGAATGGATTTTTTGTACATGTGAATGAATTGTTTCAGGAGATGAAGTTTTTATTGTTAGAGCAAAAGTACTTGGAATATTTAGAGGCGGGTAGAGCTTTGGATGCTTTACATGTCTTACGAAACGAATTGACCCCGTTGCAGCATCACACGCCGCGTGTACACCAATTATCTTCCTATATGATGTGTTCTGACAATCGTGATTTGTATCATAGGACTAAATGGTGCGATTTTACTGTGAAATTTTGTGATGGATAGTGAGCTCCGGTTTTTCAACATTAAATTTGTGCTTTATAGGACTGGAGCGGGAGCTGTGTCAAGAGGCCGGGTATTAGAACGTGTGCAGAATCACTTGCCTGCACGCGTTATGTTACCTCCGGCGAGACTGATGGCATTGCTCGGCCAGGCTTTGGCTTTGCAAGCACAGCGTTGTCGGTATCACACTAGCGCTCCTACGAGTCCATCTCCGCTTCACACTACCTTACTTCAAGATCACAACTGCCCTAGAGAGCGTTTCCCTATGCACCCCATTCAAGTGTGTATATACAAATTTTGTTTTATCAATTTGATTTAATCATTATTACCGTTCGATTCGTTTCGATTTTCAGATATTAAATGATCATTGTGATGAAGTTTGGTTTTGTAAATTTTCACCTGATGGGTTAAAACTTGCCACCGGTTCCAAGGACACAACTGTTATAATATGGGATGTCGATCCACAAACGCTCAGACTTACTCAAAGGTTAAACTCGAGTTTATTTCATCTTTTTAAATGAAACTTTTTTCTAATTCGACTAAAATATTGCATCTTTTCTTATTATTGCAGAAAAACTTTGGAGGGACATTTATTTGGAGCGTCATTTTTGGCTTGGAGTCCAAACTCAAATTATCTTATCGTAGTAGGTCCTGAAGATTGCCATGAACTTTGGATATGGAATATGGAGGTCAAATTACGATTTTATCTCTGTGTATACATATATGTATGTAATTATGGTAATTTATTTTGTAATGAACTTCTTTTTAGACTGATGAACTTGCTTTCAAAATGTCCCATTCTAGAGATGATAGTTTAACTGCGGTTGCTTGGCATCGTGATGGTAATAAATTTGTTACAGGTGGAATGCGTGGACAATTTTATCAATGTAATTTGGAGGTACATAATGACATTTCATTATTTTACGTCTTATCAGGCAATTGTGTGCTTTATTATAATATTTAATGCTTTGTTTAGGGCACAATTTTGTACAGTTGGGAAGGTGTTAGAGTAAATGCCTTGGCATGTCCTGCTGACGGTCGAACAGTTCTAGCTGCAGATACACATCATAGAGTACGATCTTATGACTTTGAAGATCTCACAGATAGTAATTTGTAGGTGTCGATGAAACTTTCATCAGATTGTCGTTATAAACAGTATTATTTTAATTTTTACCATTTTATAGAATTCAGGAAGAGCACCCCGTAATGGCTTTTAATTTGAATCCTTCTGGTACTTTAGCATTATTAAACGTGGCTACCCAAGGTGTTAATTTATGGGATATTAGTGCACGTGCGCTTGTTCGAAGATACAGAGGCCTTAGTCAAGGACATTTTACTATTCATAGTTGTTTTGGAGGTGCCAATCAGGACTTTATTGCTAGTGGTAGCGAAGATAACAAGGTATTTACTAGGTTAGAATAATTTTTGTTTTTGTAATCGATAACAATATATAAATTTATTTAAATTCGTGTTGCAGGTTTATATTTGGCATATACGTGGAGAGGAGCCTATTGCGACATTATCCGGTCACAGTCGTACAGTTAACTGTGTTAGTTGGAATCCTGTATATCATGGACTTTTGGCAAGTGCTTCTGATGATTGTACTGTACGATTATGGGGTCCAGCTTCTGCCGCTATACATGACTGATACTTCTAACGCCATTAGAATTAAATATCTCTCATCGAAAATAATCATTATGAAATAAGTGATGAAAATTTGAAGTGTACTTTATTATATAAAAAAAAAAACTATAAAATCTATATATATATATAGTGTACGAACTATAAAATGAATTAATTTATAAAAATTATGATAATGAGTATATGAATATTAATTTTATGACTATGCCAAATTAAAATATGACATATTTCAACAGTGAAAATTTTTAGTTACGTTAAAATCCAATACTAAAAATGCATATTTTTTTTGTTCGGCCCTAAATTTACTTTTATTTTTTATCAATTTCATATTTAGTGACATATGTAGGTAGGTATTTTGTTTTATTGTTACGATAAGACAATTTTATTGTTTGCTTTGATTGACTACTGAAACATCTCATGTAGTAAGGGAAACTAACATTATATATTTTAAATTGGGTATTTTTAATGCTATGTTATGTGTAATTTACATATATAATTATAAAATATTTTGGTGATATCACTTAGACTCACAATGTCTGTCATAATATGAGAATATGCTGCACGAACGGTTCCATTCTATAACGAGCTATTTATTACAAAATTTAAGTCTGCAACTTCCTGTAATTTCATTTTTCAAGACAATTTAAAATAAATATTTTGCAATGTGTAATGTGAAAGAGTTGGCTATCGAATTTTATGTCTGTCGTGGAATGTTTTGTCCATCTTGTGAAATATATCGCAATAAATGAACATTGAGTTTCAATGGAGGTTTGATGTGGTGTTGAAGGTAATGAAGGTAGTTACATTTGTAGCATATATGAAGTTGGAATAATATCTCATATATGTATTATATGTATGTAGTTTTAGTTAATTTTATTTGTGAGTTTTCTGATCACTATTGAAATAATGTGCATATAAATAAAAGTTCATATATTTGATGACAATATAAATGTTTATTTTTTACAATAATTACCAACTTCGTCTATGGTTTGGAATAAAGTGGACCATGGATTTTTTTTTATTTTCATTTTTATGTGTGCGTTTTGGTATTTCGCTTGAAAGAGTAATTACATATAAAGTTTTGGTAGTATAATGGACGCAATATAGAAATTAATTAGGATAAAATCTAAACCTTACAATACTGCAAGTATATTGTATTTTACACTAGCTTCACAGATATGTACATAGGTCATTATATTTTATACAGATAATTCATTTCCTTTTAGTAAAAATATGTGATTGGGCATCGATATCGCATATAGGGTTGGCATTTGGAAACAACCAATTTAACGATCAAACGAAAAATATCAGAATTAGAGAAATCGTTGAATATGGAATACTTTTTAAATGTTGAGGATTTAGTTTTATAGCCGAGAGAAGAATGCATATTTGAATGATTAAGTTGGCATGCTTGATTGATTAATTTAATGATGAGGTTGGTAGCATGTAATGTGACGCCAAGTATTTATAAAAACCGTTTTAAACCACCTAACAAGTCTCATTTTCTGTACCGCTATAATGTTTTCTGATAAGAAGATTCTACAATATTATCTACAGAGAAGTTTCATCGGTTATGATATGTACAATGAAAATGCTTTTAGAGCATCTGTCCACTATTCAAAGAAATTCTAGCGAGTTTGAGACAATACTAAATTATATTATAACAGCTATAAATCGTCTCTAAAGGCGAAAATATCTACGAATTAGCTCAACTATGGAAATGTATGTATTAAGGTCTGTTCATACCTATCCAGCACGACCCGTATTCTGCAGGTGTCCTGCAAGTGCGGATAGTACTCTTTGGTACATTATATGGACGTATGCATACTCCATTCGCGCATCCGCATTTACGCATTCATGCGCGTCCATATAGAATGTACTAAACAATACTGTCCGTACTTGCAGGATTCGGTTCGTGCTGGATAGGTATGAATAGACCTTTATTGGTCAATAATTTTAAATATATTATGTCAAGTATATTTTTGGTAATTTTTTACCGAGGAACAAAATTTACCCTTTTTACGAGTGCGAATGATAATATAAATTACGCCTTCATGAGATATAAATAGTGTAAATATATTCAACAAATTAAAATAGCATTTTTGGAGAAAATGAGTTATGGATGATTTTAATGGTGCTATTGCCACAAATGTCAGTTTTAACTGTCAGGTTTAGCGTAAACTTGGTTTATTATCATAGTCGTATATATATCGTACGTCATCATATATGTTTCATATTTTACACGATTTAAATGTATCAATGTAATTTTTCATTATTTTTTAGGTGCAAAAATGGTGATATACGGTGTTTACATCGTAAGCAAGTCTGGTGGTTTGATATTTCATCAAGAGCATAATATGCCCCGTGTGGAAACTGAGAAAACTTTTAGCTATCCATTAGATTTGCAATTATCTCAAGACAATAAAAAGATTGTCGTTGCTTTTGGTCAACGTGATAATATAAATGGTTTGTATCGTATTGTAAAACTGACATTTCCACTACAAAAACAGAGTTTTATTAGCCAATGGTCTTTCAGTCGGACATGTATTGCTCGCGGTGAATGGAGTGCCAGTTATAGAGAAACAAACAGAGGATGGACGTGATGTTTTAGAAATATTGGAAAAGAAAGAAAACTATCCATTGAATCTTAAATTCGGTCGTCCAAAAATGACCACCAATGAAAAAATATTTTTAGCTAGTATGTTTTATCCATTGTTTGCTATCGCTAGTCAACTGAGTCCAGAGCCTAAAAGCTCAGGAATAGAAACATTGGAGGCAGATACTTTCAAATTATATTGTTTTCAAACATTAACAGGTGAATTGATAAAAAAATTAACGGAGGCTGTAAATTTAATCATATTTGTAGTTTTAGTAATTAAAATGAATTTAATCTTGTAGGTGTGAAATTTATGGTCGTGACAGAACCGAGTCAACCAGGCATGGATATTATATTGAGAAGAATATATGAACTTTACTCTGATTATGCATTGAAAAATCCGTTTTATTCACTTGAAATGCCCATTAGATGTGAATTATTTGAAACCAATTTACAAACCATGATTGAAACGGTAGAAAAATCTGGAATTGCAAGTGTTTAACTTATGATACATACGAAAACTTGTATATTTTTATTATTTTTAAGGCATATATGAGTATCATGTATTTAGGAAATTATACATATTATATTCGAAGATAATTAAACATACTATCACTGTAAGAAATAAAATTGATTAAAAATTTAAATGTTTCTTAAAAAAAAATATATTTTTAATTTTTATTCCCCAACCTTTTTACAATACTGAAATTGAATATTATTGTAAGTATTTATTTATGTATTATATTAAGTTTTAATCCCAGCTGAAAACAAATAAGTAGACATGTTAGAATGTGTTCAGTAATTATATAAATGTTATCTTGTCGTACTTACTGAAAAACGGTACATGATTGATCGATAATTACTGTGCCATAGTTTTAGTAATACCATCACTAACGCGCACTGTCCTCACGGAAGTGTCCTGTATCCGCTGTGACGTCAGGTTCCAGGAATGCTTGCGAGTAGATATTATTCATCGAGATTTTCCTCATGCGATTCTCAGAGCGTCTTCTCGTGCTTCTGGCGATGGATTGCATCCTAAGTGTGCTCCAATACTCCTTAACTCCAAAAACCCGGTTCTTCAATGGCGCGTGTGGGAAATATGCGGACAACAATTAACGGTTCACATGAAAGGGCAACATTCCTATAACACTGAGTGTAAAACGACAATTTAAAATTATCATATTTTGAGCTAGATTTACTTCGTTTCCATGTACATACATAAGAAGTGCATTAAATTTCCCATTTTATTCGCTGCCGAAGAAGAATCAAATTGAATTCGATAACGCCGAAAGTGTTTCCGAGAAGATCTTTTCTAACCAGATTGCCCAAGGCTAGGAAGTTGCGGTTGGAAAATGTTCTAAATTTGGAGTTCGGATGTGTAATTATGAATTGAAAGATTGCGACTTTTCCAAGAACTCGAAAGTGATTATTTTACGAATGTATCACAATAGCACATGTACTTAAAAATACATAAGTACATATGTACATTGTCATTATATATAAAATGGTTTTGAATTATTGTTGATATTTTTATAATCTTTTGAAGTAAACATCCGGGAAAATCATAAAAATAAACCAGCCAACAATAATTCGCTGCCATTTAGGATTTAAAAGTTTTTATTTTAATTTTATTACATTTAAATAAATGTTAGCATATATGTACATACATACATATATAGGTATTCATTATGTATGTATGTACATTTGTAAAAACATACGCGTATATGTAAAAGGTGACCTCTGCTGAAAGCTTAGCTTGGCGTCAAATAATTTAACAATCCATTAAGAACGGGCGTCTGGTGAACATCTTTTTAAATAATTCCAATATCAACCAAGTCACTTTATGTTGACTTCTGCGAATTTCGTCTACGATTTCATACGCAAATCTTGCGAATGACAAAAATAAAAAAGCAATGTAGCATTTACTTGATGGCGTATCTTCTTTTTTAGATACGTCCCCAACGATGGATTTCAACCAATCAAACAGTTTAAAAGAAACACCCAGAAATTTTGTGTGGCGAATGGGAGGTCTCCTTTTTTTCTGTCAATTCTATTAATAAAAAATTTGACGCGATTGCAAAAAAACTGGCAGGGAAATCTTACAGGATGTACCAAATATATTGCCAAAATTTCAATATCGATCTCAATTTGGTTAATAATATGTTTCATTAATTTAAACTCATATTTATAAGACATTTTATAACATTCGATAAAAAATTTAAGCAATGTACATATTTAAAATCGACGTTTTTACAACATGTCGTCGAAGCTTTTGCTTATATACGTACGAAGAGCTTTCATATTAGTACGTTGATTTTATGATTACGATATTGAAATAGAGTTGAAGGTTACATACTTCAATATCAATGATATGTGTATGTAAATTTCGCATGATACGATCTTTTTGATTGTATAATTAATTTTTAACCAGTAATTGATTTTTTTGAGTCATCGATTTGCATAGACTATTTGAAATGTCGCATCAGGATCCACTAATTCCGTTGATCATTGTTCAGTTTAGTTGTCCATCCGTTTCAATCATATTTGTATATTTAATACACGGTTCGTACAAATTTAGAATGTTAGTGTTAAAATGAGTCAAGAGTTGATCTAAACAAAAATCGACAAACAATTTTTTAACGAACCGCTTCATATTTATAATTAGTTAGATGTTATAAAAAGTGTTTCAATTTGTACACTTATAGAAATAGCTGCATGAACTGGAAAATTTTCAGCTGTATTTTATCCTTCTTGTGGTCCATAGAAGTAATTTATAAATGTTTGGGAAAACCCTATTACGTGACGGATAGAAAAATACATTGTGACACATTGTATGTATGTAGCATAACAACTAGTTATTTGCATATCAAATTTGACAGCGTTTAAAAAAAATTGAAATTGAATAACAATCTATTGAAAATTTATTTAATTTAAACCAGCAGCATGGACTAGTGGTTAGCATATCTTGCTATGGTCAGTGTTCAAATCAGACTGATTGCTGCTGGTCAGACCTTAGTTTGTGACCAGGTTGGTCGTTTCTTATCAGAGTTTGCCAACTTTTCTGATTTTCATTGAAACGATTCCTGCAAAATTGGCTTTCCCTCCCCATTTCTCTCGCAAAATCTTGAGTTATTATTTTATATCTCAAGGTTCGCTGGATTTCTCTCCATAGATGTCTCTGTGGATGATTATTGTACAAAAATTCGTATTGTATAAATATTTGTTGATCGCCTTGTATAGGTATACGATGTTTGCAATGCACTTTGCTATGTTTGATCATAGATGTTATGTATAATTTCGAATTATGTAATAATTATACATATAATTTGGTGATTCTTGATCTGTATAGTACACTCGTCGCATTGGAGCGATCTGTAATGACGAGTGTACATAGATTGATTGAATAAAATAAAAATTAATTCATTAATTAATTAATTTGTCTATTTTTCTTTTATATTGTTTATATGTAGGTAGTTTCTACCATTTTTAATCAATTAAATGTAAATATTAAATTAAATATATTTAAAAGTTATTTGAAAAAAATTCGACCACATGCGAATCGAACACACGACCGACACATTTCTTTTCTTTTTTTATTTATTTAATAACTTCACATTCCAACACCCATGCGATGACATGTCATCGGGTACAATACTAGTTGAACTGTAAATTCAATAAAAAACAACTTGAATATTAAAAATAGCTCGTTTATGTATGCAAATATATAATTTATATAGCGATTGAACGTAATGATTAAACTCACATTGATTTGAAAAAATAAATATACAAATTTTACGGGTCTACCTCACGGGCTCGAATGTGAAACGTCCGAAAACGCAAATATCGGAAAGCAAAGATCGAAAATCGAAAGATCTTAGGTCGAAAGATAAAAAAAGGGTACATGGTAAACGGTACATACTCACGTATATACTCACTTAATTTGCGCGAGCAGGATACAACAGGAACAAGAGGAACAGGCTTTTCCTCCCGTAATCTGCGCGCGCACATTCATACGGGAGGAAAAGCCTGTTCCTCTTATTCCTGTTGTATCCTGCTCGCGCAAATTAAGTGAGTATGTACCGTTTACCATGCACCCTTTTTTATCTTTCGACTTAAGATCTTTCGATTTTCGATCTTTGCCTTCCGATATTTGCGTTTTCGGGCGTTTCGCATTCGGGCCCGTGACGTAGACCGAAATTTTACGCCACATAATGATTTTCCAGAAGGACGTTTATTTATTTATATTTTTTTTTAGATTTACTTATTTATAATTGATTGGTAAAAAAATATAAATGAATGAGCTGTGTGTTTGATAAACAAGACGGCAAAAAGGGGTGTGTGTTTCTAAGCATATAATTTTAATGTATCGTGGAATCTCGGTGTGTACCTACCTATGCTGCACGAGTGTTAATGTACATTTCGTGGAAATTTCACGTGAAATCGTATCGTAATGTTTGCTTTTCAATTTTCATTCATGAATCACGGTCGGTTTGCCGCCAAAAAGCGACCAGGTAGTGCAGGGGGGGGTCTTCGGGTGATTCAGGTGATGCGTGACTCAGTACTAACCGCGAATTGTTTGAATCGCCTGTCAGTTTCTGCACAGTTAGCTACCAGGGCGAACGGGTGCCACCGTCGCTAAATCGCGAAAATAGTGAAATAAGAGTGAATAAATAATTAATATCATATATAATTTTACACGAAGGTATGACAATACGGTGCGAAAAAGTGCAATTTTAGTGTTAAAAAGTGTTGATTTAATTTTTTTTAAAACTACGTAAGTTTATGTGAATAAAGCAATTAATATCAAAGTTCAATTCGTTCAGGATTTATGTATAAAAAACTGAAATTTCATTCAGTTATAAAATACGAATAAAAATGAAGCGTTTTAATGAAAACATAAAACATACTCTTAATTTATAATTTTATTCATGTACGTGTGCATGTGAACAGTTAAATTCGAATATAATATTTTTTTATTGTGCAATTTTAAATTTGATTTATAATATAATGTACGTTTACAGTGTAAACAACAAATTGAAAAAAAATAAACATTTAATTTTTTTGACTTGAAGCATTTATTAAATTTTTAATGATTTAAATTTTGGTTATAGGTGTATTATTGATGTGTATCTAATATATAATTTCGAAAGAGACTTTGTATGTATACATATATTTAAGGTTTGGGTGATAGAATCCGTAACATTAAATTTAATAAAAAAAACAAATGAATATTCAAATAGATTTTAATAAAATAAAACTATTCAAATAAATTTTAATAAAATGTTTACTATTAGATTAGCCATGTTTAAGCGGTTTATATTACAAATACCGAGTATATAATTGTATTCAACTTTTCTATATATGTACATATATATGTAGTACACTAATGTTTTTACCCAGCTTCGTTCGGTATTAGTAAAATAAACCGCTTACACATGGCCAATCTAATAGTAAACGTTTTATTAAATTTATTTGAATATTCATTTGTTTTTCTTCGTATCAACAATATGTAGTTACATACAAAGTCTCTTTTGAAATTATATATTAGATATATTATTTTTCCCGCATTCTTATGTTTATACGTTTTATATAAAAATATTTCAATTGTTTCAAGCATAACATGTTTATATTTTATAAGAATTTAAAAATAAATTTGTGAAATTTTGTCATAGCATATGACTTTCTCATTATTCAAGTTTTGATCTTTCAAATGACGGAAATGAACTTATTTCCAAACTCATTGGAAAACTTAAATCTTTGTTTATTTAATGATAATTTTCGAACAGTTTTCATATCGATATGAAATTATAAAGAACGTTACTTGCTTGAACTTGTTATCTCCACGTGTGGTGTTTGTAGTGCAGGTGTCAAGCACGTGTAATAAAATTGGTGGTGCATTAAATTTCAGCATCTGCAGCCGTTGTAGCGGAACAGGAAATCGGATGAACATTATTTTTTTTTAATTTTTCGGTGAATCAGTGTGTATATTGGTTACTCACCGGTGTCTGCGAACAAATGTGTCCGCCAGTGGGTCGCGTACTGGTGTTTTTATGGAGTTTCGAGTGACGGATGAATCAGTCGAGTCTGATGATCAGCGGCCAGCAATGGCAGCATGGAGCGTGGCTCCTCAGAGACGGCCGAAGACTCAGCCGCACCTGACGAGGAGCCCACAGGAGATCACATGCAGGAGCTGCTGCTGTTGGAGCCGCTGTGGGCCGGCACCACCACCACCCACCACCAACATCACCATCTCCACCACCTGCCGACTATCGATGATGCTGAAGACCTATTCGCCGACTTGACCGACGTCTACGACGACAACTCTTCAGCGGCCCTCTGCTCCAGTGTCGAGACTGGGGTGGAGTCGTGTGATTTGACCACTCCTGGAGATGGACAGTCCAGCAAAGATGCCGGCGGCAGTGTCGACAGTGAACAAGACGATGCTGGGAGCGATGTCGAGGACCAAAACGAAATGGTCATGGTGCCTTCAGGTGAAAATTTCGTGTCACTTATTTAATAAATGTTTGAAAATTGCTTCGATAGCGAACTTCGAAGAATCAATAGATTGGTTAACATAATATTTGTGCATCGAAGGACATGCTTCAATTCTTGGTAGGCTTAAATGTATTTCTAAAGATTTTCCTCGTTCGACCAAATGTGCAATTCAGCGTTGACGAATATTGATTGCAATCAAATTTTAAACAGGTGTATTATAAATGTAATTAAAATCATATTGATTATTTTTAAATGGCTAAAAAGTATGAATAAATTGTACGAAAAAAATTAAGGAAATTAATGAAGTGAAAACAGTTTCATGAAAATACATAATACATAATGTGTTTATATATATCTTTGATAACTTTCGTTCTGTTCTAACTAAAACTTTTTCCAGTTATAAAATAAATATGCGAGAAATCGGTGTAATTTCTACTTTTTGAAATTTGAGTTTATTTTATGAGATAATTTTTGATGCTGCGGAAATAACTGTTTTAAAAGAAATGTTTTCGAAGACGATTAATTGTCTACAAATCATTTGAATTTAAAGTTTATAGTTTAAAAATCTTGAAAGTCAAATTTTGTACTCTTTAATCTGCTTATTAGTTCATTTTCTTATTTATCTGTGGTTAATACCATTGTGTTAGTTGTATAGATATCTATAACTAGAAAAAATACATATACGTATGAATGTATGTATGTATATAAATAGCACATATTAATATGTACATATATATATATATATATATATATATATATATATATATATATATATATATATATATATATATATATATATATATATGTATATATAGTAGTGATTTTAAAATATTCATATAAACAAAATGTTTAAAATTTATTTAAATGTAGCTCAAAAGCCTTAGATATCTGTATGATATTATTAGAAGTTTAAATTCCAAACACCAAGTGACCTGTGATTATGTTTTATTTACTATGAAAGTCATAAATCATCAGAAGGATTTTATTTGCACATAATAAAATGTATACTAATTTAGATAGCAACTTAAATATAAATTTTTGATGTATAACAAACGATTTTCCCGACGGAAAGTGGTTGATAGTTTAAGTTCGTAATTGAATTGTTTTGATAATTATAGGTTGACATTTGATTGTAGATCCTTGGGAATGGAAGTCACAGCATGTACGATCGTGGTTATCGTGGTCCACACGACAGTGGGGGCTTCGGCCTGCACCCTCGCCTTCTCAGTTTCCCGAAGATGGTCCTGCGCTGTGCGCCCTGCGCGGGCCTGCACTCCGAACTGCAGCCGGCTCACCGAGAGCTGCTCGTCTTCTTCGGAGACACCTCAAACTGTTGAGGCATAGTGCTACAGGAAGACCCTTGTCACCCGATTCCACCGCAGGTTCAGATTCTGATACGGACGCTGATCCCGACGCAGATTTATCTGCAACCAAAGGTATGCATCTCTTGAATTCTATGAAACTTGTAAAAATGTAAAAAAAAACATGAAATTAAATTTATTTTATTGCAAGTATTGGTATTGTATATAATATATGATTACAGTGTAGTTGAGTTAGAGAGTATAAAACTATTTTTTAAGTTCAATTATATCTCAGACAGCCTAGGAATGTCTCGAATCAAGCATTTAAGTTATATATTACCTGTTGTTTTACCCGGCTTCGCTCAGTATTTGTAATATAAACGGCTTAAACATGGCGAATTTAATAGTAAATATTCATTTGTTTTTTTATTAAATTTATCTGAATCGAAAAAAATATAATATTCAACCAATTGAATTGTCGGCATAGAAACGAAGTTCTCAACCAACAATACTTACATAAATAAAAAGTCTCTTTCGAAATTATATGTATATTAAGATAATAAAAAATAAAAATTGTCGTGATTCCCGTAACTTATGTATAATCGTTAAATTATGCACATAGAAAATGTAAGTGTACAATTACAAAAAACGTATTTTTACTTTATCTATATGTATACTATGTATGTACGTAGTAATAATAGATTAAGTTTGTGATCATACAAAAATTCGACTTCGAGATTTTTTATTTATATATTGTTACAAATTCTTTCAAATTCTTCTTTTATTCGTTAGTAAGTTTGGGATTTTCCAATTTTACTGCATCGCGTCATGACGATGCAATATGGCAAGGTCAATATGTAAATTTTCATTGAAGTGAAAATTTCTTATGTGAATCATATAAGAATTCTGGAAAATCATTTCATTTTCCATTGAAATTTAGTTACTTTCTGATTCAGTATGTAATTTTAAATAGATGATTTAGTAGAAAATAATATTTAAAGATTTTTTTATACATACATATGTATATGTTACAGTCAAATTGTATTTACTAGTAGCAATATATTATGATTAGTTAAAATATGTTTCATCTATCCCACGCAGTTATTTCATATGATCATTTCATATGATGAATCAATCAATATGTATGTATACTTCGGAATACAAATTCCGTTTCTTTCATTCACTTTTTGAATTTGATTCACAGAAAATAGGCTTTAAATGTGACCTGATTTTGATATACAGCTTTTCGTGAAAACGTCATTTAACTAGTAGTTGAGTCGAAAAGTCACATTTTTATTTTGAACACATTCTTCATTCAAGGTCATTGTTGGATGAAAATCATCTCCATAATTCATAATAGTAAGTAATATTGACACATTCTTGAATCCTAAAGCATTCTGTAAACGGAAAACGGATTATTTCGTACATTGCAATCGCGCACACGACAATCGTCGATATTGAATATCTGGCACTCGTTAGTAGGATAGTTCGCGTGGAATTTTAGATGGATGGAATTTTCCGGTGCCCGAAGTTCAGTAATCGATATTTGAGTGACGCATGCAGGATCGCTTTGTGCGCAATAATCACCGAACCTCTGTAAACAACTCTCAAAGCTAATGTATAATTACTGGGGAGCATCGGTGAAACCGTATTTTTATCTGTAGAAACATATATCTACTATTATTGTAGTTATTTTTTATTCGAATAAGAATAATCTAAAAGTCAGTTAAAATATATTACAACTGGTTATATACTTTGTCGATAACTGATATACATACGTATTTACATTTAATTTATGTATGTATATGTAGATACATTAAATATTGTTTATCTCGTGATGCATAAATTGAGAACATTTGATTTAAAATTATCGTCTTATCTTTGGGTAATAATTTCTTGGAAATCCTTGAAATTTGGAGAGAGGCAAAGCGTCAGACCGAAGGACATTTAACAGATACTGGTGACAAATTCGTCAAGAAAATGACAACCGTCCTCGCAGTTTCTCTAATTTCAGATAGTCAAGTCACAGTCGGAGTATGACGACGTGTTTCGCCCCGCAAACTCTTCTAATTTTGATCTTTTGAGTAACGGAAATTCCCAGAAGTTACGCCGACGTTTCAATGAATGGAAAACAATTCGTAGGTGGCGCCTCAAATGAACAAACGAAATAAATTAAACCGGCTCTTGGGTACACGAAGAGCGCACCGAAAGATGTTTCTGTTATGACTCTTTTATATATTGTATTATAGTTTCCGAGAAATTGATGATATATCGTGTTTTGTGTATACTTGAATTAATGATGTTTGAATGCTTGTTTTTCGATTTATTATTTCGAAAGCGACATGTGCGATCTTACCATTATATGTACGTTGCGTGTGATTCACCTTCCGGTTTATCTTTTATGAATGAAAATTATCTGGATATACTCATTATACTAGTGAGTCTATCTCAAATCTTAATGTTGCGCTGCGATGAAACATAGAAGACAGTCATCGCATGAGCAACTGCACTCGTTCCGGGGAATTTAATTTCGAACAAAAAAGTCTTATTGAGTTATTATGTACGACCTAAAATCAACAGTGTTGCATAACTGTTTGCTTCTAAATATTTGTTTAGTGAAATGCACTCATATTAATTCAAATTTTATAGTGATTTTGATTTTTAAATGCTTTTTATTATGGTTGTGGCTATTTGCAGGTACTATATCTGCGACAGGCGCAAAGCTTTCTGCGCATGCGCGTGAACTTATAATCCGATTATAATTTCTTACATTTAATGTATGCTAGACTTGTTTAATCAATCGTTCATTATACACGAGGCAAATTTCACACGTTATTATAATAGATTTATATCATTTAGCTAGTTAGCAGCTTGTACTTGTATGTAGGTATTATACGTTGTATATGATAATAATTTTCTAATAATTAATAATATTAACTAATTTGGATTATATTTTTTACTCTACGTCACTTTACGAGTTTGAACTAAATTTTAAGAGGCTTAAAACAAAATTTTAACAGTAAACATGCTGACAGTGACAGTTCACGCGCATGCTCAGAAGGCTTTGCGCCTGTCGCAGATGCAGTACCTGCAAATAGCCAATAATTCGCAGATATAGTACCTGCAAATAGCCAATAATTTGCAGATATAGTACCTGCAAAGAGCCACAACCTTTTATTATTTTAAATTATGTTTACAATACATCTTATATCTATTTTAATAGCTACTGATCTACTGATCATTTTCTATTTTACAATTTTAATTTAATTTTGTTAGTAATCATAGTATTATATTATTACAATGTTAATGTATAGCATAATAGGAAAAATAGCTCAAAAACCTATTTACAATTCTTATAAATGCTCATAATACATCTAATACATAATATTAATTAAAGACTCTCTAAAGTCGATGACCTAAAGCAGATTGTGTTTAGGTAATCTGTTTTTATACCTGAAGGGTGTAGACATTTTGTTGTAATCACCGAGACTCTTCACAAATGTGTTATTATGGTTATTAGTAGAGGTAGGACCGGAATCGTGCCGTTTATTGTTCAATTGTTGTAAATCCTTCGGTTCGGCAAACCTTTAACAATGCATTTACAACATTTGAACAATATACAGCCCCCTCAGGGTCCGGGCTTTAGTTATTAGTGATTCTGACATAGAATCTACTGGTTAGTTTATTAGAAATGTCTGTAATAAACGGATTATTATTTATGCCATGCTTTTGTTCAAGTTAGTATAAATGGGTGTATTATAAAATATTTTTAGGGATTTATTTTTTATTATTTGGAGCTTGGAAAGGTATAGTGATTTTAAATATATATATACTAGTATTTTTACCCGGCTTCGCTCGGTATTTGTAATATAAACCGCTTAAACATGACTAATCTAATAGTAAACATCTTGTTAAATTTATTTGAATAGTTTTATTTTATTTTAATTTATTTGAATATTCATTTGCTTTTTTATTAAATTGAACGTCAAGGATTTTACGAACCAAACAAACATACATACAAAGTCTCTTTCAAAATTATATATTAGATTAAGTGCTTAGTTCATTTTTATTGAAATATATTGACATACAAATTTCTTCTTTATAAAGCTTGATACTGTTATGAATTGTATTGCAAATGACTCTACAGTGTATTATAAATAGAATTTAACCATTGAAAAAAAAAATACAGGAAACCAATAAAATTTTCTGAGTAATGGTCTGTTCTGAGAAACCAATCTAATGATTTGGCTATTGGATATTTATGTATATGTATTATATTTAATGTTAGGACATACTATCAGCTTACTATATTATGGTGTTAATGTATGATAAAAAGTTGGAAGCATCTGTTCGTTAGTTAGCGAATGAGTAACAAATGATTCGAGGAACACTAATATATTTAATTGAGTATAAGCGTTTTAACATGTTGCCTTTCCACGTTCATATCGACAATTCTAACTGAAAGATGAAAGTATATAACGGAAGCTGTTGGTCATTGACGGATCTAAAGTTTTATTGCGCGACTTTCGAGATCATGAATGAAAGGCAACCTGCTTTTTCCGTGACTCATCAGTAGACTACGGATACAGACCGTACTTTTTCCAGGAATCGGGGCGGTTTGGCTCTATTTACAAAGCTAGAGTGCAAAAAAAACCGGTTCGGTGAACCTTTAACAAAGCATTTACAACAATTGAACAATAAACGACGCGCTTTGGGTCCGGAGTCTACTCATTAGTGTTATATCGTGCACTTTGGATTAATGTATTTTTGGTATGTTGTATAGGAAAAATTAGTGTATATGATCTTTAGTTAATTATATCTGTTATGTAGTTTGCTGTTTTGCGTTTGATTCCGTTAATAACGATGAACAGGTGTGAATAATTGGTCATGTTTTTATTATGTATGTAAATGTATGTTTACTGGAGGAAAATCGTATTGAGGATAATTTGTTGATAAATATGTAGTTGTTCGTGTATATCGCGTGAAATTAAAAACATCGATACTTAATTTCTTTCATACATATATTTTGACAGTGTTAACAATATGGTAAAAATACACAATTTTTTTAGAAAATCTTTCCTACATGCATACATGTATTTATGTAGATACGTACATACTAGTAGATTACCGTGGACATTTCCCCGTTTTTATATAGCACACCCTTATTAATGCGTGTGCAAGCAGGATATAAGCAGAGTACTCGGTATCGTCACCTGGTCCCCTTGTAAACTTTAAATAAATAAATATGATTGGTTAATAATAAAAAAATGAAATTTATTTATTATTTCGAATTTACTTTAATGCATTTAGGTATATGCCATGAATTTAATAGTTTATCAGGCTTGAGGGTGGTTTATTTTAATTTTATTTCCTATTAGTTTGATTTTTTTTAGTTATTTATTAGCTGAGTGTAATCGAACTCTTGTTGGTTTTGCTGTTTCTAGTTTTTAGTTTTAGGAAAAGCTGAAAGAAAAAAGTAAAGAGAAGGAGAAAGGCGTTTCTACGAATCACATTCTATTCCACGAAAAAATACGTTTCTTTCATATACTGGTAAATATCGGTATACCGGTATTAGGAAAAATCTTAAAAAAAAAACCGTTTACCGGGTTATAAAATTTGACGGTAAATTGTAATCCATAGTCGCTATGGGTAAACAAAATAGAAAAATACAATAATAATAAAATAAAACATAATATTAAATAATATAACACGTTACGATCTTAAATTAAACAATCTTTCAACCAGATCAGTATATTTTAGATTAAACAAATCCAATATACGAGAAATCTGGCCCTTTTCAACAGGCGAAATTATTACAGAGAAATTATGCCCTTTTCAACAGGCAACGAAACGATCAAACTATTACGTGCCACAACAGTAGAAAACAAAATGCGGCATCTAATGCACTTGAGTTGGGTGGGAACATTTAAGCTCTCGTGTAGAAAATTATATAAAATACAAAGAAAGAGAAGGAAGATATTAAAATGTATATAGAAACAATTAAATTAAAGAGAAAGAAAATAAACGTAATTGTAAAAAGAATAACTAATAAAATCCCATTAAAGTTTATTTTGAAAAAGTTTTAGGATACTAGAAATTAATAATTAATTAGGTGGACTATTCTAAGCGTAGACTATTATTTCAGAACTGAATGGTCTTCACATTCTGTTTTAATATTTAATTTTTGCCTAAATATGGAATTGATCGAATCGGTTTTGAGTGGCTGGTGAGCTGTTAATAAAATAATCAAGAGAAGGTAACAAATCACGCGCAGGTATACATAAGCACCCATTATACGATAAAATCGCTGAGGCGCCGTGCCGATAGGAAAAAATATTGCCGCCGGACGCCGAGTTGAATTTAGTGAATGAATTTTTTTTTTGGAGTTCATTTTAGCATGGCAGGTATGTGTTTCAAGGCCGTGTATCCACCGCGGACAATGGGGTCGGTAACGAGAACGAGTACTGGAGTTGCAACTTCGCGTCACTGACGCTGATGACGCACTTGCCTCGCGGGAAAACTCACGCCGGCTTCTTCGTAACGGTGACGTCACACGCAGCGACCAGCGCCTCTCAAGTTGCACAATACGGCATCTGGCAGCTCAGACACGTCCCAGCAGACGTGGTTTGTGTCTGATGACGTTTCGTCACTTGCTCCGAGAAGCTTCTGCGAAAAGGTCGCGGCCATAGTGCAATCAATTGTATCATTCGTATTGTTTGTGACTAGGATGATGATTTATAATTTTTACTTGGAATACGACTTAATATATAAGTCGACATTTTATGGTGTCAGTTTGGCGGAACTGTAGAGTGGTTGAGTTTACACTGAACGCTTGAATGGTGGCTTACACACGTACATATGATACATATGTACCTAACCGACTACATATTCTTATATTTTTATTAACCGCTTAGCTGCCCAAAGCGCCTTACGGCGCAAACAGCCGTATCTATTATACGCTCAGCGCTTCGGCTGGGCGTCGAAGCGGTTAACATACATATTAGCACTTTAGAGACCCGTTCACGTCTTTTGGCGAGATTTTTAAGGGTCTGGTTCACTGCATCGAAAGTCGAAAGATCGAAAAGCAAATATCGGAAAGCAAAGATTGAAAATCGAAAGATCTTAAGTCGGAAGATCGAAAAGAACGTATGCATGGTAAACGGTACTATGTATATATATAATATATATCAGTGGCGTGCGGTGAAACTCTCTCTCTTTTTGTCGTACAGCCTTACTTAATGTGCACGGGCAGGATACAAGAGAAACAGCCTGTTCAGCCTGAATACAGGAACAGACATAAAGAGAGAATTTTGCCACACGCCACTGATATACATATATCTGTACATATATACTGGGTGTCGTGAAAAGGTCGAAGTGAAAAAGTCGAAAATATTCGTTTAACATGCATACATATAAAAAATGGTTAGTATATATGTACATATATCAGTGGCGTGCGGTAAAGGTCTCTCTCCCACCGTCGTACATCCTCACTTAATTTGCGCGAGCAGGATACAACAGGAACAAGAGGAACAGGCTTTTCCTCCCGTATCCTGCGCGCGCACATTAAACAAGGCTATTTGACAAAAAGAGAGATAATTTCACCGCATGCCACTGATATATATTATATATCTATGTACATAATACCGTTTACCATGCACCCTATTTTTTGATCTTTCGACTTAAGATCTTTCGATTTTCAATCTTTGTCTTCCGATATTTGCTTTTTCGACCATTTCACTTTCGGTCCCGTGAGGTAGACCCGTATATATTACCCGCTCTTCATATGTATGAATGGTAAACGAACAAGAATAAATAAGAAATAATAAATCAAATACACAAAGAATTGTAAAATATTCTCAAAAGGTTTGTTGTTTAGCACTAAATACAGCGCATTCCCCGAACGTAGAAGTTTTATGAGCATAATGGCCAAAATCGTTTCTTATAATTCTATTTTTGGAAAATCTCAATACCGAAGGACTTAACTTTACCGATAAATTATTCCGAGAATTATAAATTAAAATCGAAGAAAGAGGAAGCCAGAAACTTGATTTTTTTAAAAGCGAATGTGTATCCTAGAGTGAAACTATTATGAAGCGAGTATATCCTTCTTGTATTGACGATTCCACAATGGTAGAAACTCTTTTAGATTCGGATGAATATGAAACAGTTGTATGTTTGACGATGAATGAAGAATTAAATAAGGAGTTATCAAAAACAAATATACAAAATAACTTAAATAAAAATTATCTCGATTTTAAAAAAGAAATTAAAATATACATACTGACAGGAGAAAAAACCGACAATTCGTCCCTTTTAACAATAAAACCAAGTTAATAGTTTTTTTCCAGTTAATAGATGTATCATGTATTATTTACTTTTTTTATATTTTGTAAATACATAATTATTTTTTTTAGTAATAAAATATATATAAAATTGAAAAAAGTTTTTTACACGTGTCCCGGGATCCCGGGAATCCCGAACGATCCCAGGGTCCGTCCCGTGTCCCGGGAATTGAAAAAGTCCGGGAAATCAGAAACCCTACCCGGTGCTCGAAAGTTTATATATCATACGTGCTTCTACATGTACACAAAGCACGTCCCATTGCACGCAAGCTTCACGCCACCCCCACCAGAATGCGCGCACATGTCTCATACCCTCTTGTTTGCTCTGCTGATTTTTTCATATATTTGCACTATATGCGAAACGCGGTCCTTTTTCAAGTATGAAATAGTATTAATATCGAATCAGCTTAGCCTTTTTGTAATTAATATATACAATTTGTCTTCATATATTTTATTTTCTAAATTAGCAAATCAAATATGGAGTGCATTTGTACGAATGAATGTTATTTTGAAATCAAAAATGCCACTCAACCTGAAGAATAAGATCTTCGATCAATGCGTTTTGTCAGCGATAACGTATGGATGTGAAACTTGGAAATTGAACGCCAAGATGCTACACAAAGTTCAATGCATTTAAAGAAGTATGGAACGCTGTATGCTTGACATAGCGAGGAAAGACAGGAAACGGAATACGTGGGTGAGAAGTATGACAAGAGTAGTAGATATAGTGAATAGAGTGAAGAGATTGAAATGGCAATGGGTGGGTCACTTAGCTAGAATAATGGACGAAAGGTGAACATAAGAAGTACTAGAATGGTACCAAAGAGAGTGCAAAAGGGTAAAAAGAAGATCGCAGCGAAGATGGGTAGACAAAATTAGGAAAATGTGTGGGGTGAGATGGATGACAGTTGCGCAAAAAAAAGACGAGTGGAAGCGTGCTGGAGAGGCCTTCATCCGGCAGTGGATGGTGAGCGGCTTTAGATGATGATGATACTTTATTTGGATCGCTTGATATTTTTTGAGTTCGTCTACATCAGTTTTAAATAAAACTAGAGCACTTTCTTTTATATACTCCGTCACTATATTTATCACTCCTGACAATTAATTGTTCTTGCTAGAAGGTTAAAAAGATTTTTGTCTCCAATTTGTATGGAGGCTTAAAATTTCACAGCACAATAAAAATATGACCGGCACTGGTCCACGGCTTGAGGGTTGAAAACCACTGGTCTAACTATATGTCACGTTTAAACACTTCGCTATACCCGTTTTCATGATTATTCTTCACACTTACAAATTCTTCTTTCAATCTTTTCTTCTTATTTATTCCAGGCATATGTATATATGTTTGTATGTACGTACATCTTTATATGTTTTCTGGATACTCTTTTATTGAGGTTTAATGTAGCTGTACTTTAGGTTAAATCGGTTATTTCCTAAAAATGGTAGATAGTAAAAATGTGTAAAAAGTTCATATGTATTGAGAATTGATTAAATTAAATATATAAGATGTGTTGAAGTAATTTAAAATATTTATTGTTATTTTTGAACTGAAGCGTGGAAAAGTTTGTATGTGAATTTAATTACACGAAATCGTTCAACTGAGAGAAAAACGATCTGATGATATTGGTACTGGTTTGATATTGTGTCTGTTCGAATGGACCACCCCGTCTCCCCTATGGCTTCTCGGTGGCTTTCCCTCGGGATAATAAAACAATTTAGGGCTATCACAACGAGATCGGGGATTGTTACCATTTATTCAATTGCCCGGGCGAAAGGTCCGACCTTACGGAATCAAAGGGCGCGATGCAAGGGTGCTAAATCAGGAGATAAGAGCTGAGCAGTTTCACCTCACTATAATGCCGGTCAAGAAGTGGGCGGCATAATATTATTGCTTAATTATCACATTTACATATCGACGGGGAAAGAATGTATGGGATCAATTTTATAACTCTCGAATAGTGAAAGAGGGTCAAATATGCGATTGGCAATAAGCGAGCTTTTGTGTTTATTTTTTCGTTTATAGGTACCTTCCAATTATGCACTATGGTGGGATAGCGATCTAGAAAACCGGATTCTTGCAGATCACAGTGGAGTTCAGTCGACGTGAGAGCATGAGAATCTCGTGCCGATAAATACCTTTGGGATGATTCACATTCTTCGCGGTGGTGCGGAGGTATTTGCACATAGGAATCCGGAACTCGAATCGTGGAGGTGTAAACATTCATTTTTTTTTTACCGTTATATAACGCTCCGAATATGGTAGTGATTATTTTAATAAGTGACCACCTTATTGCATTTGGATGTTATTACATATATTTGAATAGGTACCTGGCAACCGTTTTAATCTCAAGTTTGGTAAAAGCTTTCTTGCTCTTTGAAAAAATAATGTCACATTAAATTTAATACTATTTAATCGATTGAATATATTTTCAAAGCTGTTTTAAATTTTATTTGTATGCAGTGAAGAGTATATGAAAGCTTTGTTTCATTCTAAAGAGAAATTGTTAAAAACAACGTTTTACAATCATCACTTCAAAAGCCAAAATTCAGAGCTTTCATATACCCTTCTCTACACATGTACAATTAAAACAGCATTGTAAACGCATTCAATCGATGATATAGTATTAAATCTAATGTGACATTATTTTTTCAAAGAGCAAGAAAGCTTTAACCATGATTGAAATTAAATATATATATATATATATATATATATATATATATATATATATATATATATATATATATATATATATATATATATATATATATATATATATATATATATATATATATATATATATATATATATATATATATATATATATATATATATATATATATATATATATATATATATTTAGGTGTAAATATTAACTGATTATGGACCGTCAGAATTTTCCGAAAACTCTCTATGTGAGTCCGCGTATTGTGACATTATTTTTAATGTCACAATACGTGGACTAACATAGAGTTTTCGGAAAATTCTGACGGACCATAAAGAGTTAATATTTACACCTAAATATGAGCCGTTATATTTAAAAGTGGTGGAAGTCCAATTTTCAGTTCCAAAAACACTATTTATGTTTGACTTAATCCACAAATTGTTATCCAGAATATTGGACTAGCAGAAAAACGTATTACAGGACACCAGTATTTTCAAACATTGTAAAACGCAAAACATTATATTTAATACTTTGCTAGATATTTGAAGAAAAATGGACTTATCACACTTTTAATTATAACGACTCACTTGTGAAAATAATTTAAAGTTACTTAGATAAAATATTACTTGGCGTGTCGTTATATGTACCTAAAATATAAACATGATATATGAATCGTGAATATCAAAAAATATTTTTAGTTTTTCATTTACACTGTGCATAGATCTTGCTTACTGCCTGCTGGAAGGGTTTTCGGTGTCCGTAAATAAAGGTAGACAGTTGAAGCTTCTCCCCGTTGAATTATTCCCTACTTCCGGCGGGGTAGTATCCTGTAGGGGTAGTGCGAGTGCGAATGAGACGAAGCGACGCTTTTCCGATGCCTAACTTCCGGCGGAAGAGGCTGTCGTTTCAGGGGCTATCAACAGCGGTTTACTACGGGCTTCAGAGTGTCTATTGTAATTGATTTAATCTATCGCTGAACGCACACTGGACTATGTATTGTGCATTGACATTGTCACGAATGTACAAAGTTGACTTGAATATACATTGTAGACAATGGAGATGTACTGTTCGGTAAAGTTGAACAACCCTTTAAGTGCTGGAGACGTATCGTAGCAACGGTCACGGGGTGAGATTGCAAGTCTTAACGTGTCGACTTCAAATTGACTCATTATTTTTCAACCCTCGCTTTTGAAAGTTCAACAACGTATTGCGGTCTAAAGTCTGGAAAATTATTCAGCGAGAAAACCACATTTTACTCTGAAGTGAAGTGTGTATTAGATTAGAATCAATTGAATCAACTACGCGATTTTTTTTTTTAATTATTTGTATTATATTTATTTTAAATACGTAATAATAATATGTTTTAAAAGAAAATTTTGTTTAATGTCATTGCAAGTTCCAATTGTACGTTGTGTATGACTTTGTTTTGCTTGCAATATTTAAAAATAGCCGTTGAATTGACAGACAGCCTTTCTTAAGCTATTCTGAGAATCACATTCACCTCTGAGAATTTTCGCAAGCTCCTCCTTGGAAAACCAGACGAGCGAGATGCCTATATGGTGTAAAAAGAGACGGAGAAAAAGGTGTTACCTCTGAGCACCGCCCCTTCATCGCCTATTGGTTGAGTGTTCATTGTGTCTAATTTATTGGTTCTATTAGCGCGAAAATGTACGTTAATAAATTAAAGTTGAAAATGTAGGTAAAGTTAAAGGACATCTATGTATACATTTATACAGGGCATTTTAGTATCGCGTAATAATCTTTGATCTCAGTCAGATTTTATTATACATACATATATATGTACATAAATGTTGAAATTTTTCTTAGCATTTAGTGATCTACGTATGTATAATACATTTATACGACAAATATAATTGATTAAAAAAAAATCTATTTATTTCATATATAAAAAATTTAAAAATCGGTTACGTTCCATTGCTTTTTTAATGCAATACTGACAATATTTGGTGAGTGGGAAAACAGTATAATCGATTTAAAAAATATATATATATAAAATTCTAAGATAAGGATATTGTGGAGTCAGTGAGTATATTGGTATGTATGTATATTGATTCGGTCCCCATGACGAGACAGAATGTTAAATTACAGAAAACGCAAATATCGGAAGGCAAAGATCGAAAATCGAAAGATCTTAAGTCGAAAAATCAAAAAAAATGGTGCATGGTAAACGGTACATACTCACTTAATTTGCGCGAGCAGAATACAACAAGAACAAGAGGAACAGGCTTTCCTCCCGTATTAATATGCGCACGCAGAATACGGGAGGAAAAGCATGTTCCTCTTGTTCCTGTTGTATCCTGCTCGCGCAAATTAAGTGAGTATGTACCGTTTACCATGCACCATTTTTTTTGATCTTTCGACTTAAGATCTTTCGATTTTCGATCTTTGCCTTCCGATATTTGTGTTTTCTGTAATTTAACATTATGATATTAGCTAGCAGCATAGCTCGGTCGTTAAGCTTCTGCCTAACACCGAGAGGCACCGGGTTCGATCCCATGAGCTAACCTCGATTGAAAAGAATTTTATATATATCTGTAGTGCTGCTGATATTTGTGACTCCAGGTCGATCGATTCCTTTCAGAGTTTGCCGATTTTCTCTGATTTCATTGTTGAAACGGTTCCCGATTAAAATTGGCTAAAAACCTTCCTAGCTACTATGTCACCACTATTTGAGTATGATTAATGTGCATTAAAATTTATATACAATTCATAGATGTCTCGTTAATTTGCGAGTTTTCAGTGTCTTGTAATTCAGCAACTTGTATAATAAAAATGCTGTATTGTTTGTAAATTGGCCAGGAAGGCGCATTGGGGCTTACCTGTAAGGCATTCCTGGTATAAAATGTAATAAAATAAAAATAAAAATTTAATAAACATAATTTTTCAATTGGAATTTTTTTTCATATGAGCTGATATATTTTAAAGAGGCTTTTTATAGAAGAATCCACATTTTGAGATATATTTCGTAAAACATTAAATATAATGTTTTTTGCGTTTAACAATATTTAAAAATATTGGTGGCCTGTAATACGTTTATTCTGCTTTTCCAAGATTCTCGACATGTCGAATTAAAAGAAGTGAATTAAGTCAAACAGAAATAGTGTTTTGCAACTGAAAACTTGACTTCCGCCATTTTAAAATCATAGGTTTCAGCTCATACGTTCGTGCATACAGCGGTGGACTAATGTATTAGGCCACTTGTAAAAAATGCTTTTGACCGAAAATACTCGAATATTTAAATCAGTCACTACCTAGTACTTGCATCGCATCTAACTAGGAATTCCTCCATTGCTAATCCTACTTTCTCTCTTGGGTTTCTTATTTAATAAATACAAAATCGTTCATTTAATGCAAATCACTGTTTCAAGAGAAGAATATATGTACATATGTAGTTTCTATCGTTTCCGTTAATTTATTGGTTTTTTTCAAATAGGTGCATATTTTAATTTTTTGAAAACGGACCTTATGAGCTAGCTGGAGAAGTGAAAAGGGTATGAAATTTAATTTTTCTTTCGCAAACCATAAGAAAACGTTTGATGGAAGCTAAATTACGGGTCGGATAATATATTCTGACTAATTATATTATTAATATATACTATGAGTGTTACTCACAAATGAATGAAAAAGTTCAAAACATTCATCAATTTAATATGATTTAGTGAATTCGATTTTGTCTTGACAGTAATGAAAATATTGTTGATTTTCAATGTAGTACAAATGTATAGGTATATAATGTTTTTATGTAAGCAACTTATGTATGTATTTGTTTGTATATGTATCTACATATCTTTAATATATATTTTTAGAAAATTTATTAACAAGTTGACGTACTTATCTACTCGGCGTCTATTCGGCGTCATTCAGGCCCTTCGCCCTTCGACAGATTAGCTCTCTGCGGGTGGTAGCCATATTGTTTTACTGATGAGGACGACACGCGACGTCAATATTAAACACTTCATCATTTGCATACGAATAAAATTTAATAGATCGTTTCAATTTAAATACCCGTCCGATGAACTACTATATACAATTTTCACACCGACCGAACGTTTGAAAATATTTTCCCTCGGAATTTTATAGACATATTTTTCATTTTATGAGAATGGAAAAGTGAATGACGTCGTGGTGCGATTGGACGGGAATAGTGGGAGGATAAGCCGTAGCGTTCGCTTATTCAGTTTTTGGGAGCTTGTGGGAGGCTGGGGGGTGAGTGTCACTGCGCTGTAGCGAAAAGCCGCGACAGTGGCGCTCTCCAAAATATACGAGCCAAATATGATAATCCTGTGGAAGTAATAAAATGATAATGCGGACGTCGAGGGCGGCGCCCCACGGGGGGTCTGCGCCCCCGGGATCACGGCCGTCTCTCTCCCCTTCGACTCACCCCCGCGTCGAAAGCCGCGGAAGACGGCTTACGCGAGTGACAGATGACTGTCGCCCTTTAATGACTTGTAACGAATAATAAACGAAAACGTTTATTATGCACCCACCCTATACTTGTGTAAACTCGAGAGCTACATACATAGTTTCAGAATTGTGATCGTTAAATTCACCGCTGCCTGCTATTTTATGTTTATTCGTGTATCGACGAAAAAAAATGGCGGTGCTAAAACTTGTTTTAAGTGTGTCGTGTGTGGTCTTTGTCGGGTTTATTCTATTGTCAATATTAGTATCTGATTATCTGCTAACTTGATTTAGAAATTAGAGGTGACGAGCATATTAAAATATGCTCTGCTCATCCTATATGAATGTACGTACATTTATATACATATGTACATATACATTAGGCCGGAGCGAAAAACGGGAATTTTATATTTTCATGGAGCTTGTGGAAAACTTTCATCGTATCAAGGGAACGTTTAATAAAAAAATCATTGATTTAGAAAAATGTCCTGTGCTTCCAACTAATCGATTTATCGTTTTCATCTCTTTTTCCAGAATATAGAAGAATAATAATATTAAAATAAATTCACCTATTAAAGTTTATTTGGGTCGATTATGATAAGTTTTAACTGATGAACAAAAATTCAATGTCGTTGTTTCGCTTGAGAGTCCCCATACACAGCGTGATTTTTGTTTCAAATCAATGATTTATTTTATTTTATATTCCAATGATGCGATTAAAGTTTTCTTCAAGGCCCATCGATGAAAATCCAAAATTCGCGATTTTTGCTCCAGCTCGAAGTCCTCTAAAACACTCTTCCATTCGTCTCTGTTTTCCGCAACATTTTTTTTAATTTTTTTTAATTCCTTGCGATCTTCCTTTCTCCCTTTTACATTCTGTCGGGTACCATTTCAGCACATCTCTTGTCCACTATGTCTAGCGGCTATTGCCAGTTCAATCTCTTCACTCTCTCCACTATACCAACTACCCTTGTCATACTTCATATATACATATATCTCTCCCAGTTATACCGAGCACACAGCGCTCTATACTTTTTTGCATGCATTGGATTTTGTGTAACATTTTAATGTTCAATGCCCAAGTGTCATATCTATATGGCATGGCATACATACGTTATCACTGGCAAAATACATCGATCGAATATATTTTTCTTCAGGCAAAGTGGCATTTTGGATTTAAAAACGATCTTTATTTAAAATTCAATCCATCCTTATTTCATATGTCCTTTATAAATATTGAAATGTATGTATATATAAATGATTATATGAATCATTTTGGTACCTACAATCCTAAATTTACTACAAAGTATACAAAAAAATATGATTAAGACGGTCATATTCAAAATTCTTTACATCCGTTATTGATTTATGTTCTTAAAATTAACTAAAATAAAATGTAATTCGAAGTAAATGAAAAAAACATTAAAGCACCTTAAGTAATGAGGAACAAGTTTGAGTAGCTTAAGTAATAATATAGAGAAAATATTATAAACATATGTAATACTTATGTGGGTGGTCCTAAATTAATAACATTAATCTTCTAATATGCTGATAGCTGATATTTTAACACCCGTGTACCGAAAATTACAATATGTAGTGTATGTATAATATATGCTGTGATGTGATGTCTAAATTTTAAAAATTAAAATAAGTGGGTAATAAAAGTTTATGTATGTTTAGTTTTAGCATACATACATATGTATGTATGCTCATTTACAAACTTACATACTAGATAGAAAGTGTTTGCATATTTATTATTTTGCATTGTTTTCTCATCGATGAGTAATACGAATTTAATATTGTATGATATTCTTTCAATCTTTTCTGTCCTCCATCGAACATGCAGTTAATATCTTTTTGTTTGCATCAATGATACCGAACAGCATAACCAATTTTTTCAAATTATCAATCGCAGTATCTTTTCAAGATGAATCTTTATTGAAATAGTATGTATGTACCTATTTTAATTGCAATCGATTCCGAGAGTATCAGATTTCTTCGTATTAACCATTTGTGCGATTTTCCATGCAGTGAATTTGTCTTGTGAACGGTTTTTATGTATATTGGTTTTCTTGAATATGGGAATGGATTTTGGCGGGTAAGTTTGAATTTTATGGTACCAATTAATTATATACATATGTATATATGTACATATATGGAAACGTTTAAAAAATGATAGAAACCAGAAAACTCAAGAAACAGTCGATTTGAATTTCATAATTTAACCAGATTTTGTCAACAGCCCTTTATATAATATACAAAATCAAATAAATCTTTCAAATTTTAGTTAGGATGTCCATGATCTCTCCACTGTCTAAACAAATACTTAATTAGTGGTTAAGTATTTAGTAAGTTTAGCTTCTACGATATTTAGAATCGAATTTTACGAGTTATTTGATGATCATGTTTTAATCCTTTGTAGCACTATTTGTAATCTACCTGAAATTTGATCAACACTCAAAGTATGTAATTGCTCAATTTCATACACAATGCAATTTAAACTGCCATCGATACTTAAATGTGAAAAAAGTCACGAAGATCAACAATTAACGTGATCCACTATTTAAAGTGATCATCATATGAGCCGTTATATTTGAAATTGTCATAAATCTTTCTTCATTTCGAGATATATTTAAACGATATTTAAAAATACTGGTGGCCTGTAATACGTTTTTTCTCCTTTACTGAGATTCTGGAAATATGGAATTAAAAGAAGTGATAACAATTTGTGAATTAAGTCAAATAGAAATATTGATTTTGGAACTGAACATTGGACTTTCACCACTTTCAAATATAACGGCGCATTTAAACGAATCAATACATAATACTAATGTCCAAAGCTTGTAATTTACACTTAATGTGATCATTATTATGAAAACTTTTGTAATCAAGGTGATCGACAGTTAATGTAATCACTATTCGAACCGTTATATTTGAAAGTGGCATAAGTCCACTTCTCTTCATTTCGAGAAATATTTCGCAAAACATTAAATACAATGTTTTGCGTTTAACAATATTTAAAAATACCGGTGGCCTTAAGAATGCTTTTCCGAGATTCTGGACAAATCGAATTAAAAGAAATGATGACAATTTGTAAAATTAAGTCAAACAGTGTTTTTGGAACGGAAAATTGGACTCGTACCACTCTCAAGTATAGCGACTCATATAATGAACTCAAATATATGATTTCGAAAGAGACTTTGTATGTATGTAAGTTTTGGTTCGTAAAATCCGTGACGTTATCGAAAAAAATTAATTTCCTATCATGACTACATATTTTATTTTATTTTTTTATTGTTACAAATCAATATACACTCGTCATCACAGATTTGCTCCAATGCGACGGGTGTACGTTAACGAAATACAGAATACATAAACAATCAGAAATCAGAAATACAGTAATGCATATACAATCAGAATATATAGCATATAACAATTAATCAGAAATAATAATCATAGAGACATCTATGGATTATTTTTAGATTTTTGTAACAATTTTATGTACATATATCGATTTCAATTTCGATTCCGTTTTCAGTTCCTGTTCCGGATTCCTGTTACAATTCCGGATCCCGATACTTTTTTTAGTTCCGGATCTGGATTCATTTTTCAGTTCCAAATTCAAATAAATTTAATAAAAAAACAAATTAATGTTCACTACATATTAAATTAGCCATGTTTGAGCTTTTTATATTACAAATACCGAGCGAAAACCACTAGTAATATATAAGCATGACATGTAATGTTATCATTATTTGATAGGACAGAGCATTTTTTGCATCTAGGACGACATAAAAGTTACAATTGTGTTTTTAAAAATAGCTTCACTTATGCTATTTGACATGTTTGTGATCAACCATTTGATGGTCAATTATTAAGATGGGTACGTTGGTGATTTAATAGGTGTTTAAGGGTGGGTGTTAGGTGGGGGGGAGTGTGGGAGGCTAGTGAGTTGGGGGCGCGCGCCGGGGCGCGGTCTCCGCAACCCCAGTGCCCCACCGGACGTGGCTGTGACAGCCGGACGCGTCCGAACCGGAAAAGCCGGAAACACTTGCCGCGCATCTTGTCCTTCTCACGTACATCTCACAGAAACTTTTCCAAAGTTCGCGCAGTCTTCACAAAAGTTTCCAAATCCCCCACAGACGCACCGTCCCACCGCATTTAATTTGTTTTCACATCGAATCATTTCGTTTATGACAGTTAAATTTAATTTATCGATTGAATCGAGGTGTTTAAAATTCATTTCCGAGAATGCTATGAAGGATGCCGCCGCTTTTATAATTCGCATCGTTCAGGAAAAGTATTGGGAAAATCCGGTGAATGATTGATGTTCCGCCGACCAATAGAATGGTGTTTTTATTTTTACATTGCAACCGCAAAGCGTTGCGTCTAAATTTTTTCGACTTCCTGTCATCAATTTACGCAAAGTAATAGATGATTAAAAATCCAAAAAAAAAAGTGTACCTTTAACGCTACACTTTATTTATTTACCGGTGTTGGTGTCCCGTGGTTATGTCAAAATTGGTCAGTGGTTAAGTGTGACCGCAGAATCCTTCTAAGAAATCAGATCGTAAAATTTAACTTTTATATCGTTTATCACTTAAGAATAAAAGTTGAGAAAACAATTTGGAAGAACAATTAAAATTAAATTGAAAGTAATACATTTTTAATTTTAAATATCTATACGTGACTTAGTTTCAAAATCGGAAAGATTTGATCTAATAATATAATATATATTACTAACGGTTCGGTGATTATTCCGCAAAAAGCGATCTCGTGCACGTCACTAAAATTTCGCTCACGGAACATCTGGTACCCAAAAACTCCATCAATCTAAAAATAACCACGCGAAATATTGTACTAACGAGAACTCGAGCGCCAGATATTTCAAAATAATCCGTTTATCATAGCAAATATACATATGATGTTAATATTATAGTCTATTGAATGATCAAGTAGTGTTTCAGACGAAAAAGTGGCAAAAATGCATTTTCCAAACGCTTATGTATTATAGTATTTTGTTAGTTTTTTTATCGTATCGCACAGTGTTTGAATTATTCAACACAAAAGGTTTGCTTACATTAGTATTTTATGTACTTTTATTTTTATGTACTGTTGGTTTTTTTGTGCGTGATTTTCATTTATGCAATACTAGTGTAGGTAATCTTCTTGTGTGGAGTAATCTTAAAGTTGTGTTGCGCATATGTATGTATCACAAGTTAACGTATTTTTAATTATTAGAAATTATTTCCAGAAGCTTAAAGGGCAGTACATATGTATAGTTTGAAGATTACTTAAAAATTCATTTCACATCAAAGTATTAAATTGGATTTCAAATTTGGAGTTAAAATTTCATTTAGCAACAAATTCTAGAACTCCCAGTTTTTATGCTATATTTCTTCAAAAAATTTAAGTGGTGATTTGAATTGAAATGAATGTATTGAAGTGTACGTAGATAGACACTAGTGTGGTGTAGTGAAGTGCAGGGGCGTGCGGGATGTGAGGCGGCAGGGCGGCATGCAGCTGGGCGCCGACCACAGCGGGCGGCTCTGGCTGGCCGCGCGCCGCTTGCACGCACCTTCACATCACTTTTACGGTACTTTTTAATCTTAATTCACAATTCAAAAGTAGAAAAAAAATCGCTTTCGATTCATTCAACGACCCAACAGTGAATATAACCGAAGGAATGTAAAAGTCGGGAACCGTTTATGGTTGTTGGAATGCGGACCAACAATTTACCGGATTGTTTCGCGGACGGTAACTTCGAATCGGTAGACACAATTACAGGTTTCAATTTCGAGATGCGTGTTCTTATTTAGTCAGCATTTGAGATGCTTCGAATTCTTCGAAAATTATTCACTGAATTCGAACAAATTTTCTGCCTAGTCATTGGGATAAAAATATATACCTATATATAATAGTAAACATGTGGTTTATAACAGTAATGTTTTATTTTGAAAATAGTAACTATGTACAATATATACACATAGATCACTTTTGACTTCCGTATTTGATTATTATTTAACTTTCAGTCATGTTTGTAGAACCACTGATATACATATGTACATACATATGTATGTATGTATGTAGGTAGTTGAAACCGTTATTGGAACACATGCTTCACCATTTAATTATGTGAATAAGGAAACCTTTCAAAAAGGTCGGTAATTATCTTCCAATCTCCAATGGGTTGTGTCTCGTGTAATTTATAAATAGACCTACATATTTAATAGTTGTACCTATGTGAGAAGTAAAATCGAATAATGGATTTGGCAATGATTTAAATCGAATATAATTTTTATCTTTTCAAGGTTGATTGATGATTTAAAAAAAATGGTGCTATTTTTAAATGTTTTTATTGCAGATCCGTATCAAGTTTTGAACGCGGCATCGCACCGTTTGGTAGCCCAGGGTTCTGGTCAAATTCAGCTCTGGCAGTTTTTACTGGAACTTCTAGCAGATTCTTCGAATGGAGGCTGCATCGCTTGGGAAGGTTCCGACGGCGAGTTCAGATTGGCCGATCCCGATGAAGTAGCGCGTCGATGGGGAGAGAGGAAAGCCAAACCAAATATGAACTACGATAAACTTAGTAGAGCACTTAGGTGAGTCTATGAATATTAGTTTTTTTATTAAATTTGAATGAAAATAGCCAACTTTATGAAAATAGCCAACTTTAAAATGACTAAGCCCATCGTTATAATAAAAATATGAGTAGTTTAATAATAAGAATTTAGAAAGTTCTAGTTCTCATGAGTTTTTTTTTTAATATTTCTATTATATTTATTTAATAAATTCATCATATTTTACCTATTTTCTTTGTATGTATAAATTCATGATCTTTGTATTTTCTTTATTGTATATTTATAATTAACATAATTCATAAATCATATTGCGTATTGTATATTTATAATTAATATAATTCATAAATCATTGTTTCCCAAACTGTAGTACGCGATCATTTTGAAGGTCTATTACTGACATTGACATCGTCTACTACTAAAAAACACATTTCAAAATTTTGAGAAATTAATTAATTTGAAACGAATCGACTGATTTTATTTTATATTTCATGTCTTCATAAATAAGGAAAATCCAAACTTTACAAGGGACGTGTTGTTAACTATAAAAAACACTTGACTGGAAAGTTTACAAAATTATTTTAGAAGGTACACACAAACTTTACTGACTCAAATAATACTTTTAAATGCTGAATGAAATCCTTTTTTCATCGGTGTTCAGATATTGCCGAATAATCTTAATAATAATTTTAGTTGGGAATGCTATCTAAAAGTTACACAATACATATATAATATGTACATTGTTATTTTTGTCACAATTGATGGTGTAGGTACTGATAAAATCTATTACTCTAAAAGGGTACGACCAATTTGTAAATTTGGGAAACTCTGATTTATATAATAATATATGTATGTATTTATAATAAATTAAATACTATGTTTGCTACTGATTTGAATTATATAAGTCAAAACTAATGATAATGACTTTGTCTATAGGTATTATTATGACAAGAATATAATGAGTAAAGTCCATGGGAAGAGGTACGCGTACAAGTTTGACTTTCACGGATTGATGGTGGCGTGTCAAGCACAAGCGGCTGGGGGCGCGGGTGGGTCAGGGGGCAGTGCTGGGGGCGCAGGGGGCGGCGCCGAGGCGCTGCTAGCTTTGCCGCCCCCAGGGACCGCGCCCCTGCTGCCGCCCCCATACTGGCCCTATCCCCCGACTGGCACATTTCCCTCGCACGGTGGACCCTACAACTGACTGCGGACCCGCGACGAGACGCCCCTGGCCGCGTTTCTTCACAGACCGGGTCGCTTGCTGGACTTGTCCCGAATCCACTTATTCCCATACAGACACTGAAATTACTCACAAATTACACTTTTTGAATTTCCTGCACATATTTACATCCATTATTAAATTGTTCTCGTTAATGCATTCTTATTGTTTACACAATATACTCTGAACGTGTATTTATTGAGTGGAAATTAAGTGCCAAAAAAAAAAACTAAGGAAGAGGACAGTTACAAAGTAAAAATAATGTTCCTGAAAAGTGTCGATATATTAAAATTTCGAAATACTTCAAAAATTAAGTAATTTTATTTATAGTGTACGTATGGTAGTGATATAATAGAATTATGCATGCATTTTGTCGCAATTTATGCGTCAGATGAAAGCTCCAAGGTTTCATTTTTTAATTACTTAATAGTCATAAGTATGAGCTTTATCGACGGCACATGTTTTATTTGAATCTTTCAAATGCCACGTGTTTTGAAGGCCGTCATGATGATAACCAGGCAAACCCGATCGTAACGTTGAAATACTTAGTAATCAGGATAATTTGAGGCTGACCTAAAAGATTTGCAGGTTTGACTGTAAACAAACATATGGTAAACAAATTTGTTAAGTTGGGTTCACACAAGTATCCTTTTGACGCTTGTGACGCTGTGTCCTTTTGACGCTGTCTTCTTGACGTTTGAGACGCTGTATCCGTTTGGCGCTTGAAATGCTGCGTCCTTTTGACGCTTATGACTAGACTGCGGATAGACACCGTGCTTTTTCCAGAAATCGGGGCGGCTTGGCTCTATTTACAAAGCTAGAGTACAAAAAAAAGGTTGGACGAACCTTTTACAACAATTGAACAATAGCATTTACAACAATTGAACAATAAACGGCGCGCTGTCTATCCGGCCACTACTTATGACGCTGCGTCATAAGTTGAGACGCTGTGTTCTTTTGGCGCTTGAGATATTGCGTCCTTTTGACGCTTGAGACGCTGCGTCATTTTGACGCTGCGTCTTTTTGACGTTTGGGATGCTGCATCTTTTTGACGCTTCAGATGCTGCGTTTCTTGATGCTTGAGACGCTGCGTCCTTTTGACGCTTGAAATGCTGCGGGTAAAACGATCTTCACTATTATGTTTTGCGACGCGATTCTAGACTCATATCTATTAATTCACAGTAACGCAATTCTAAAGTTGACGGCGTCCTTTAAAGGGCCTATTTATGATAATGGTTAAGGCAGTTTATTCAATTTATCTCACTACAGCTGTATATACTAGCATTAAATACTACCGTATCATCGCGATGGTTTCGTCTAAATCAGTCTACTGATTGCCGTTTATATGATGACATTGTTTGTATTATGTACAAAAGCCATTTCAGCGTTTTGGGTTTGAATATCAATCAGTTCATGGAGTGAGTTCGGTTTACCATACATATGATTGTCATCTAAGATTGGGCCTGGTGAATTTTGACGATATTGTGATGGCGAAGATCAACTCCATTCCTTATTATACGTAAATGAAGACTTCGTTCACGATAACTTACCGATAATCGGTGATAAACGTTACGTATTGTAATATACATAGGCTAATAATTTTATCTTTAATTTTTCATATTTTTTTATATGTTTTGAATACTCATAGTTATTGTATGTATGTATGTATGTATGTAATGTAGTTTTTATTGAATCGATTCGTTTTAATTCATTCCTCGTTTATTTGTAAAGTAGTATCTTAAGTTTTATATTAAAGTTGATAGTTTATTTTTAAAATTTGTTACGATGGTATAGTTATTTTTTTTGTTTAGGTTTTATCAATTTTGTATATTTTAAGAGAGCAGCTCGTAACTGATGTATCGTTCCTTTTTATCAAATGTTTCAATTTAATCGAATAATGATTATGTTTAAGATATTGCGACAGTACACGTGTTTATTTTAATTTATTTTTAGATGACTTAAACTTTAAATTATTTAGATAAATAATAGAATAGCATAAGCAGACATGGAAACGGAGAATATGTACTCATTTTTTGTATATTTAAACGTATTAAAAATGTATCTATGTTTTGTTGAATAAATCGTTAATTTTCATGTAATTTTATTTTAATGCTTAACGTGTTATTTTTTTTTTGTTGGCGTATGTGTGTTGAGAAAATTAAATTAGATAGAAAACATTTGAATTAATCATTTATTATTATTTTTGATTAACTATGATTTGTCATGTAAAATAACAGTATTTTTATTCCTATAATTAATTGATAATTTTAGAACCATATAGCACGTAACTATGTATTTAATTGGATGTCGATAGTTTATCATGCCATCACTATTATCACATACTTCCAATATAAGTCGTAATTGTTTCCCCAGCTTTTGCCATAAGATTACGCCTTATCCAAAGAAAAATATATTAGCTCTTGCAGTTTTTTTTCCATAGATTTGAGGGGCAGATAGGGCCGGCACGCAGAGCATACGGATGCGATGGTCCAAAAGACCCGTGGAAAGCCGGGGTGATTTTCCAACAAGTGAGGGTGGGCAGCGATAAGGTTAAATGGAGTAATCCCCACAGCAGGGATGCTGTTGACCAGAGGTCGAAATGGGTTGAAATAAATAAGAGCAGGGCACAATGGCGAGTGTCTTATTTGTAAAGCAGAGCCGTACTGGCCTTAATGCACTTCCTACCGCAAATTATGAGGCTTTGTTTCAATTTACGACCATACAAATTGTCACGAATTTGAAGCAGTTTTGATGATTGAATTTAATTTGTTTCTATTAAACAATTTTGACAAATATATGTAATAATTATTATAATTATGTACTGCCCTATTTGTATTATCAAACTTATAAATAATTATGAGATTGAACGTTTTCCCAGTGAAAAATGATAAAACTATTTAATCATTGCGCCCACTTGTTCTAGTTAGCATTGCGTTTAATTGTGCCCCAGTTACAAGCTTTAACGGTTGTGTTTATTGTTAGTTTTTAATGTTATCACAATTTCAAAGACAGCTATATATTATACATAGGTATAATACATACAGCTATATATAATACATATAATATACATACTAAAATAAGATTATATTTATAAGTATCGTTTTAGAAGTTTTATCCATTTTTGTATTTGGGGTGCGTAGAACTCTCGTTTCAAATGAATGTGCGAAGTCATTGACAAAATCAGTGTGTGTAATTGAAAGTGGGTAGCCGTGACGTCTTTCAATAGGATAATAGTACAAATAGGATGCTGTGATAAGGTGACCAGTGTGTTTTACTATTGTCCAGTGACAACTTCGCCATCCAGCAAGATGGTGGCAGTTGCGGCGATTCTGCTGGCGACAATTTTTCTAGCTCCTGTTCCTATACCAGCTCTTGCTTTTTCAGATCCATCACGTGAGTAGTTAACTAATTGAATGGTCATTAGATATTGCTTGATAATTGATTAATACCATTAGTGAAATTTAAATTTGAACGTCGAGAATAGTTCTTATGAATAGATGCTAATGCTATATACATACATATGTATGCTATATGTACAATAAATTTTTCATTCATACATCCACATACCGTTACACTGATTTTTAAGCCTCGTAAATCCACTTTTGTTGAAATATAATGAGAAAATCGAATTTCAAGCTCATTTATTAACTCACTATGGGCCGTCAAAACATACGCTGAGTTTTAATAAAACTTTATTCAAAGGTTGTCAGTCCAGCGTGTGTTTTTAAATTCTCCAAACTTCATACAAAAGTATTATTTAAAAGATTTAGTTTAAAATTTCATATATACCATACTAGCATATTTTTATCCAAAATATCAATGAAAAATTAAAAAAAAAATATATATATATATATATATCGATGGTGTAAGCTTGATTTTTTTTCTTAGAAATTGATCGATAATATTCCAAAATAATAATATTAAGAAAAGATTTTATATCTTCAGATATTGAAATATATATAAATTTTATACAAACTTAAATACAGCAATTATCATAGTGTGAGAAATACTGATCTGATAAATCATACGGTCGAAGACAACTATAAATAAGCTGTACTCTATTTGTCAATTTAATTGAATGAAAGGTTTAGGAGTTATATATGTTTGATTTACAAAACCTGCTACTTTTACCATTTTCGAAATTTTTCCTCAGAAAATTTTCGGAAAATTCAGGCGGTTCATTATGAGTTGATATACAAAGATGTACATCATTTTGGATTTACGAGGTTAAATATATATACATGCGTATGTAGTATATATTGTATACATGCTACATATATCTATAATATATACTACATATATCTTTAAAAACTTACGGCACATTTAACAAGATCCTAGAATCGAACCGGAAATATTTTTTTACTGGAAAGGAAAGATTTTATCATAAAAATATAATTTTGTATAATTACACATGTAAGGAAGTATGTGTATATATTTATAAACTCAAAGCTACAACTATTATGCTATTGTGAAAAATAATATAGGTTCTTTGAACTTCTCCCAATGCTAATGTACATACATAAAACGCTTGTTTATTCGTTTTATACTCGTTATTATCTAATTTGTTAGCATCATGTTTGATACATTGAAAAAATGATTACAATGATTTCGCACAAGTGAATCCTACAATTTCGTATGTAAATCGGGTTTATTAGGATACGACATGACCACGATACATAAATACATATGTATACATACATACATATATAAAATATCACACATGTAAAAAAATGCCATTAATCTTACGCCCATGCTGACACTTGTATACAAATGTACATATGTATATTCTGATCTAATCAATTAAACCACATTAGAATAAATAAAAATCCCCATTCATACACACGCATATATTTCCACTTCCGTCAAAAGTTATTGCAGATAGTGAATATCAGTATGCTGTTGGCAGAACAGCTACTATATTATCAAGAACTGCAGATGCACGAGAATAACTCTGAAATTCCTGTATATTTTATGTTTAATTAGGTTCATGCCATTTACGCGATTTTTTTTTCAGTAAATGTGATAAAAATATCTATATATGTACATACATATACGTATTATAAATGTGTGTAAATTAATTAATGAAAAAGATTTTTAGTTTTTATATTTATTTGAAATTACAATTCCACTTAGTTTCCTTCAAAGCAGTTATTTAAGGAAGTCACACAACACTCAAGACGGTTTTCACACTCTTCATAGCAGTGCTAGAACTCAGATACTTCTATAATCGCTTTCAGCTGGTTCGGCTACGACACTTTCAACGTTTCCCAATATCCCAAAATAGTGTCCTTTGAGGTGAATTTTCAATCTTGGGGAAAAGGAAAAAGTCAAAAGTTCTCGATGTTTGGCCTGAATCGAATGATCTATTTTCGAAGTATTTCAAGAACTTTTTGTTAAAAATATGCTGGTATACCGTTTGGTATTGAGGAACAGATTCCTTATGGGGGATCCATTCGCTATTAAAAAAGCTAATCGGAACACTTTTGATCTTGGATTTGCTCATTCTGCGAGGTTCATCTTCAATCGAGTCTCGGCCTTTCAAGAATGCTTTAAACCGCCTGAAAACTTGAGCTTTTGACGAAACACTGTCTCTTTTTACAAACCTCCTTTACGTTTCACTTACTATTACAATTAAGAGGACTTTTTTTATATCTCTTATCTCTTATCCGATCGTATTCATACTTTGCCATATTGCTCATTTTGGTCATCAATATAAGTTAAGGTATATTTTTACGCCATTATCGTTTTACACGGTGACGTTTTTGTCACTGAGGCTTTTTGAAGGTTAACAGAAGTTTCTGTCGCATTGTGCCCAAGTCTGAAGCAGAACTTAAAAACGCACAGTTGCATAATTTGCAACTCATTTGTTATTTATTTTTGTTTCATTCTATTCGTCAAAAATTTGTGATCTGATTTTGAACCACTAATTTCCACTCTTTAGATATCTTTGATATTTTACCGACATACTACATACGACATAGCTAACATTGAATTAAAATAATGAATCCGATATGAAGCTAGTGGAGTTTAATCAGTAACGAACTCATTAAAATGTACATCGGAATCGGTGTCAGATCAAGGCGATGACAGCTAGATATTCATACGTGGCTTTCTACCGCCCCCTTTGCAACTCTCAGTATAAATGGGTGTTCGATATTATAACTAGAGGTAGGATAGTCACAGTGCTATCCATTGTTCGGCAAACCTTTAACAATGCATTTACAACCTTTGAACAATACACGGCCCCCTCAGACTCCGGTGACTAGTTATAACTATACATAGGCGCGGGGCCGTACTTTTCCAGGAAAGGGCAAACTACAAAGCTAGAGAGCAAAAAAAAGGTTTACCAAAGGAATGAACAATGGGGTGCAGGGTAGCGCCGAAGCTTGGTTATAACAGTTACTACTTTATTCACACTATCTCATATACACTTTGTAATACAGACTTTCATACTTTCTATTTTTTAGTTTAATTGATATATGTATATGTATATACATAATAATAAATATGTTTATAAATTTGAATCAATATTTTCCGTGTTTAAATACGAGTACTGATATTTTTGTGCAAATATAAACAATAATTTTACATTTAAATTAAAACACACTATATTATAATTAAAGGTTAAATAATCTAAAAATGTATGAAATTTTTTCGAAGACTTTTAAATTATAAAGAGTACGATTACCGATGCAGTGCAAACGATCGACAAGCGCCAGACAGACTGAACCACAGATTAACAAAACGTGTATCTTATGCGTGCGCACTGCTCGCACTTACACTAAGCGAAATCTACCCGAAGTCCCGACATACCTACCCTGTATACGTTCTGTGCTTCTGATACTTTAGTTCCGAATTTTGCCTTATTAAACTCGCCAGAAAGATCCAACTCAATTTTAATAATTGCATCTGTGCACATCGAAAGGTTACTCGTCATCTGATGTGCAATCTATCATTCGTGAAGTCGAGAATTGCGTTTAAAGCAGTCATCCAGTTAATCTGTGGTTCAGTCTGTCTGGCTCTTTTCGATCTTTTGCACCAAACCCACGATTACATATGTACACGTGCGACATATCACATATTTTTTAATCACTCATAAAATGTTATCTATGTTATATATTTTTTTCTATATTTATGTATATGAATATGTTCATATATGTATGTATGTACATATGTATTATATAATACTTATGTACTACATATGTATTATATAATACTTACATAATACCAGAAGTTGGTGTTAGATCCAAGTCATGGCCAAGAAGAGCGATGTGTCATATTGTTTAATCTGACATAATATCTGTAAATTTGTCCCGGGATCCTTGAGCTTCACTTCTTACAATAATCGTTGTTGATACGTCTTTGTATTTTGGTTAAGAATTGTCGCCTTCAATAGTCGTCTTCCTGTCTCTCACGTACATATGTGTTCAACCAGATTTATTACGGAATGATTGGGAGAGCCATTATACGCCAGAAGTAAATCCAATCAAATCTGGGTTTCTTTTATAAATTTCAATGAATTACGTCTTCGACCATTGTTCAGATATTGAGGCGATCAAATAAATAAACGAAAATGTCATTCATGATAATTGTTTGACATATAGCGGAGAATGTCATTTTCGTATGATTTCAAACATTAGAATTAGTTTTTTTTTAATTATACTTCAGCACCCAGTGGATCTGCAAAAGAGACTAAAGCCAAAGCACCATGGAATGCAACTTACACTGACTTTCTGAAAAGAACTTTGTTAGTGGGTTACGATAAATTTGCAAGACCATCTCATCATCAATTGACCACTAATGTATCATTAGGACTTTCCGTTTATCATGTTGATCTGGACGACTTGTCAGGTGTTATGACCGTTCATGGTTGGGTTAAATTGGTAATTTATTTTACTTTCTACTTGTTTCATTTTAATTAATTCACTTTTATTTTATTTAAATCTATATTTATTATACAGGCATGGAACGACGAAAAATTAAAATGGAATTCTTCGGAGTTTGGTGGATTACGCAATTTGCATGTAGCAGATCACGAAATCTGGCAACCTGATATCGTTCAATACAATAGGTACTATCATAGGAGGAAATTTTTACATTAATCATCACTATGTACCAAATTAAGGTGGCCATTTGTACTGGTTTTACCCAGTGGTGTCACCCTAATGGTTTTCATGGTTTTACGGAAACCCGTTGTTAAACATCAAAAGTTTCCGGAAACCCGTTGTTAGAAATCTAAAAATTCTTATAATTTTTGTCAAAAATTATTCAAATCTTTAAATTGTTTTCGGCGATTACTACTTCAAAAAGGTCACAGTATATTACATATAGCAGGTAAAGAGAAAATATCTTTTTTTCCGTTATGCACAAACAAAACTAACTGTTTAAAACTAAATGTGTCTGCGGTCTCTACTCGAAACTATCCTTCCTAGTAATATACAAAGAGAAGCTTGATAGAAAATAGATGTAGATTTACACCAAATAGTAATTAATATAATTCATAAATTATATATTATCTAAATATTAGAAAATAATCAATTCATTAATTAATTTAAAATATTAATGTTTTTGAGTATTTTATAGAAGTATGCATGGTTTTATGCTTTTAAAGGTTCTTTTATATTATATATGGTATGATTTTATTTAGTTAATTTTCTTTCATTTTACTTTAGTTTTGAGATTTTAAAATTTCCAGCTCTTTGGAAGCCTGCGAACACGTACTTGAAGATTATCAAAAATTTAAATTAGTAACGTAAAATTATCAACTTACACTAGTGAATTCAAATTTAACAGCTAGTGGATTTATACAAACAATCATTTGAAATATTAAAAATTCAAGTACATAATATGTATATTAGAAGAAATTTCATCCAAGCCACTATTACGTAAAAAAATTGGAAACCCGTTGTTCCAAAATTGGAGTGACATCATTGGTTTTACCAGGACAATATTGATTTTTTGAGTATCTGTCCTGGCAGAATCCTTGGGCTGGGTCTGTTTATAAATATTGAAATAGATTTTTTTATTTTCATAAATATGCACCCTGATGCATGATTTACAAACGTTCATGAACGTTTTTTTAATAACTTTAAATAAATAATGAATATTTAGAAACATTCTTTTGAAAAAAATGTCCTGGTTTTGTCACTTAATCTAAAACAAGTAAAATGGTCACCTTATACTAAATGTTCTTTCATTTGTTTATAATGTACGGAATATATCATAGAAAAGTGTCTTTTTAGTATTACAAACTGCAATACTACCGAAAAAAATACATTTCTTATTAAAATTTAAGACAAAATATATTTTATATCAATTATTATTTAGTGCATCTGGAAACACAGTGGATCAATTTGGAAATACACATTGTATAGTGAGTGAAAATGGTAGTGTAATTTGGGTGCCACCAGCTAAATTGACATCATTTTGCACTATGGATTTAAGACGCTGGCCACAAGATGAACAAATATGCAATTTCACATTCGGCTCTTGGACATATGACGGTATTCAGATCAATATCGAGACTAGCGATCTTTACGACTTGGAAAGTAATGTAAAAACTCCTGTCACTTTGCACTTGACCAATATTGAAAATATACATGTGTATCACATTTGTCACGCCGTAAAAGTATATTTTATTGTTTTCAGAATGATTATTTGATTGAAAGCGGGGAATGGGAAATGATAAACATTTCTCAGCAGCGCTATGAGAAATTTTATTCATGCTGTCCGGATGCACCTTATGTGAGTGTAGATTATGCGGTGCATGTGAGACGACGTGGAGGTGGAAGTCTTCGATCTGCTCTTATGCGTACCCCAGCAGCGGTGTCTACTTTAATGGCGTTATTGTCTCATTGTCTTCCTCCTTCATCACCAAGGTTGCCTTTGGCTGCTGCTCCACCGACTCTTCTCTCGATAGCCCTTCTCTACTTGGGGCATAGACTACCAGCTTCTATGTATACTCCAAATATAGGTAAAACAACTAATAGTATACTCGTATCCCCTATTATGTTGATTTGGCAGGGTGGATTATTGAAAGCATACATATGTTCATATATTATTCAGTTTTAATATATGCGAAAGTTAATGCTATGAGATAGCACAATGTAAATTGTCTAAATTAAAAGGTATATTTTTGTTTAAAGCATGCAATTGTAATAGATTGAGCTATTTACAATAAAAACTCAGTATTCTGGTCATCAAATATTGTGACTTTTTTATGTGATCAACAAATCATATAGTAATCTGAATGCTAATATTTCGAACATATTTAATCGAATATTATTATCTGCAAGCCTAAATGACATTCTATTAAATATCATGTTTTTGTTATAGTGATGTTTTACAGCATATGTTTATATTTGACTTGTTTATCTGGAGTGGTGTCAGTTATTGTAATCAACATGGTATTGTCTCGTCGTGCTTTGCCATGGAACATTAGACGAGCATTGAGTTCACGTGCCGTAAAGTGTTTGCGTCTGCCAAAAATTGAAGAAAATGTTAGTATCTTTATATTATAAGTTATTTCAGATCTAATTATTTAGTTGTATTAAAATTTTATTTTGTTTAATAGTCTACTAGTGAAGAGTTGCAGAATACCATTGGAGGTGGAAGTGGGATTGGTGTAGCAGAAGAAGGCGCTCGTATTCTGTCAGGGTCTCCGGCTCCAGCTAGGGATTGGTTGGCTTTGGCCACTGCCATTGATCGCATAGTTTTCATAATAATTTTGATTATATTCGTCATTGTATCCATCGTTTATAGTTGTTGAACTTTAAATGATAATTTTGTAATTTATTTACAGTCTAATCACTACATACTTAAGATACATGAAAATAAATTTTTGTCCTTTTTGTTATATTTTTAGATGTTCTTAAAATGCTCAGCATATGTTGATTTGCAATTTTTGTATATTTTTAAAGAAGAAATGTTTTAAACATAAGCTTATGACTTTTTGTGTTCAATAATATTTATTATATGTTTTTTCTATTACAATGTATGAATTAATAAATGGTCGAAATCCTTTGGATACAATTGTATTGATTTTAACCCAAATCAACCTCATTAAAAACTTTTTTTTCCATTGAATAGGTTTATATCGTCATTGATTCTACAAAACCTGTTATGTATGTATGTTTGTACATTATTGGTTAACTTTGAATTAGGGGAATCATGGGATTAATTATTTTACCATATCTATTTTATGTTTGAAGTCGCCAAAATATAAAAATTATAAATGAGAGCTAAAAATTGCATATGTATGAATTGTTCAATGATAATAATCAAATTTCATAATCCGAATATTATTAAGAAATACAGCTGAAATCGGTATAAATAAAATATTTTAAATTTAATTATTGACTTATTTCCCACTATACATATAGGACATTTCGTTTTCCAATTATATTCAAACAAACCATAATTTGGTATTAACAACTATGGTTATGTGTATGTATATGTATAAAAAATAAAATAAAATAAAAAATTATTATTCATATGTACATATGTTTACTATAATTGTAATTGTTTTTAGGTACATACCGGGTTTTGTAAGCAAAAACAATGATATGAAAATAGAAGGTGATGATAATCACCATTTAAAATATAGAATCAAAATAAAACAGTTAACCAAAAATAATACATACAATCTCTATACATATATATAAAAACCGATGTTTGTCTGTCTGTCTGTCACGTATGCGTTCCTATACCATTCAACCGATTGCGATGAAACTTACATGAGTTATTGTGTGCATGCCCGCGATGGTTTCTGTAAATAAAAATGGCCCAAAAACAGGAATGGGAACGGGAAAACAGGGATGAGTGGTATTGCAACGCAATAATTTCGAATGTGTTCGCGTCGCCACCTGCTTTGTTAGGGTAAAATAAACAAACGATTGAATCATTTCAAATGTATTCGCCGCCTGCGTTTTTCCAACAAATTATCATTACTGTAATTTAATTTGATTATTAAGTATAATTTTTTTTTGATTTTTAAATGCATTTTATTATTACTGAATTATTTTTACAATACATCATATATCTATTTGAATAGCTACTGATCTATTGATCATTTTCTATTTTACAATTTTAATTTAATTTTGATAGTAATCATAGTATTATATTATTCTAATGTTAATGTACAGCATATTAGGAAAAAGAGCTCAAAAACCTTTTTACAATTCCTATAAATGCTCATAATACATCTAATACATGATTTTAATCAAAGACTCGACGATCTAAAGCAAATCATTAATTTGAAACTGAAACATTCACTTATCGAAACACATCGAGAAACGGGAATGGGAACAGGAACGGGAATCGCATGCGTTATTGTGGCAATGCAACGCATGCCGGATTCAGCTAGTCTATATATATATAAAAACGATCGGCTAAGAGATAAAAATGACCACTGACACGAAAGCCATGTGAAACGTAAAGGAGGAATGTAAAAATGAATGTCTGTGTGTGTGTGTGTCTCGAATAGGCTCCTGAACCACTGAACCGATTACGATGGAACTTTCAGAATTTGTTGTATGCATGTCCGGGAAGATTACTGTGAAAAAAAAACGGGAACGGAAACGGGAAAAACGGGAATGAGTGTCATTGCAACGCAATAATTTCAAATGTGTTCGATTCCTGCGTTTTTCCGACAAATGGGAACGGGAAGGAGAATGAGAACGGGAACGGGAACGGGAACGAGAATGGGAACGGGAGCGGGAACGGTAACGGGAGTTGCATGCGTTATTATGGAATTGCAACGTATGCCGGGGTTCAGCTAGCTAATTCATAAAAAAAAGAAAATTATACAAGTTTATATAATGTTCTAAGATGGAAATTTGTCAAATAATCATTTCAAATAGAACAAATACATGAAAATAAATGACACAAAAAAAAAATTATAAATTTTCAGGCTAAATTATTATATAGAAGACATTTTGTAATTTTAATTTTTTTACTATAATTTGTGATATTTCGTAATATATTTGAATAAAATTCATCAACTTGATACAAAGACTTTAATTCGTTTTGTTTAATTTAATAAACCAAAAATAAAATGTATTAAATGTAAAAATTAAGTAAAGTTTAATGTTATACAAAAAGTGTTATTTAAAAATATTGAAACCAATGCTTGCAAATGATTTGACAATCAGTTGCATATAATATTTGTTATTATGTATGAACATATACGATTTCGTTTATCGTTGGAGAGTAAACGCCCCTTTTATTTCTATAGTTCAGTATGCACCATACCGCATAGTGATTAAATCATCTCGCATCTTCATCTAAGCGTTCTAAAATGTATAAATTAACATTGTTCTTAACCATAATTTACGCTGTGTTTGCAAGGAAACCTACAGAGAAAATATGGGTACCAGATGTGAATTTTGAAAACCCTGAAAATTGGAGTCCCAAGCGAGTTCCATGTTCAAGTGACAGAATAATGTATTCAAACGTATTTGACGAGGAAATTCATTTAACCAAAAATGACATCGAAGTGAGAGAAATTATCCTACCATTACAAGGGAGTATAAAATTGAAACAAGTCGGAGTAATAAAATTGACTGATGCATCAGATAAATTTCCAGACTGTAAAGGAGAAGATTTAGTATTTAAGAAAAACATTAAAGAGCCGTATTTTTTTTTCTTTACACGTGAATATTATATCATGTTTATGTGTTCATATTGATTTGTATGATTATATTTCCAGGTGGATGTTGTCTAGTAATTGGAAGTCAGTTGATATTGCAGAAGTAAACAAAGCTGTCCCTCATTATGAACGACTACCTTGCCAAGATGATGGAGTTATTTTTCCCCATAACAAGACGTTTGTTTTGCAAATGCCCCATAGATTACAGAATGTTAAAAGTATAGGAGATGAATTTATAAAGGTATATATTATGTGTAAAATAAAATTTACTTTCAATATAATATCTACATATATGTATGTGTGTATTTGGAAAGTTCTTTCTAACCAAAATTAATATTATAAGTGTTTGTGATAATTATAATATAATTTTATTATAATGTGTAGGAAACGGAACCATTGCAGTTGTATGATATATTTCAAGAAAATCCATTGGTTTTTCAAGAAATTGAAACTGAGGTTTCACCATCAGTAATGCTTTCTTCAAATTCAAAAATAAAGACCTGTTCTATTAGAGAATCTTGTCCTTGCCAAACCAAAAGCATTCCGAGTGAACTGTGTTTAAATGAAATTAAGAGTTGTCCTCCATTGGAATGTTTAAATCCAGTCATTCCGAAAAATCACTGTTGTGAAATTTGTGGTTTGTAATTACAATTAATTAAAGTGAATATGTACATATTATGAAATTTATTGAAATTTTGTATATTACACAGGTGGAGTTTTACTGTTCAACCAGCAAAAAGACTTTAATGTGGGTCTATTACAAAAAGAAATTGAAGAAAAAATAGATGAGTGGAAAATAAAAGGCATCCAATGGCATGTAGGTACTGTAAGTGAAAACGAAGATACCTATAATATACAAATTGTTATCGTTGAAAATTCTTTATATGATGGCCGAAGTGTGGACTTGGCAAAACGATTAAAACAATATTTTGCCGGACGTAAGTAGAAATTAAATTAATTAATTAATTAAAATTGAATATAAAATTGAAAGACTTCTCTTAGGTAAATCTATTATTTTCTAATTTATATAGACCTACATATGTACATATGTATATAGAACCACATGTTACTACAGTAACATGTGGTAACCTGTAAAGTTATTGTAAGATGATTGAAATTAAATAATAACTATAAAATAAGTATACAAAGCATTTTCACTTCAGGTTTGAACTTCACGAATAACGTCATGGTCTCTGGAATGCCATGGAGTGAAACTAAAGGTGGTTGGGAGGGTTTGATAATGCTTTTTGTTGTGGCAATTTTCTTTGCAGGACTTTTAATGTATTACTATTCACCATCTGATATTATTAGCGCTCGTCCGTTCAGGTAATATTTTTGAACTTTTTGATGTTCTTGTTAGTGATAATTGATTGAAAATAATTCTATCTATATTTAAATGATAAAGACCATTGGGATTTGCTCGTTTTGAAAATCGTTCCCGCGAAGGCAGTTTGATGCTAGGAGTATCACAACTTTCTTTGGACAAAGCATTTGATAATCCACTGTATGATAAGAATACGGTAAGAAAATAATAATAAAAAACTGAAAATTATTATATACAAATACATGTATGTATATGTGTATATACTGTTCATAATTAATATATTAGTAATTTATTTTTAGGCTAGATCAACAGAAGATGTTAAATTTAAGGAAGAGCCATTAAATGAATCTGATACTGAAGAAGAGCTAGTGGATCCAATTTCAGAAAAGGAAAACTTATAATTATTTAAAAATGGAAATTTCAAGCTTAATTTTTTCTGAATATATAAATTTTAAATAACATATGTAGTTCAAAAATTTATTCCTGTATTATGTAATAGGTATAGTGAATTAAATAAACTAATATTTGATTATATAAAACATCATTAATATATTTAAATATTTGTAGAAGTGAAATCAAATTTACTGTAAGAAAGGCTTTTATTTTAATGAAATAATAACAATAATATTATATTGCGAGAATAAAATTTGTAAATAGACAGTATTATTAAAATATATAATACATACATACATATATTGATTTATGTTAGAATTATAAGTGATAGAGACAAATCATTTAGTTTTGCTGCTGCAGCTACTAACAGATGATATTTCATTTGTATCGCCAGATTGGGTTAATCTTTCTTTATTTTGAACATCTTTTAAGGAAACTTTTTTAATTTTGCGTTTCTTTTGACCGTCATCAATAATTTTAAATTCTGAATTTGAATTTTCACCTTCTTTATTTATTTTTTTATTATTCTCATTGACTAAACTACTTTGGAGTTGCTTCAGAAATTCAGCAGCTACAGACGAAACTTCAGTAGGACCCGGTGATTGAGTTGAAAGACAATCGGTAACTGCAAATACTAGATCCTTAATTGTCTCAACGTCACAATCCGTCTCATCTAAAATTTAATACATTTAAATTAAAAAAAACTTATTTCAGGATTGTAAAACATGTTAAAATATGTATACCTTGCATTATTTCTAATATACTGTCAATATCGATTTTATGTGTCGCAAAGTAAGGAGCAATATCAATCAAAGCTGCTACAGCTACGTCTATGGCTCCGGTGTCTTCAGACGTTACTCCCGCATCTAACAGCCCTTTTATAACATATTGAAATTCCTTAGCAGCTTTTTCTTTTAATTTGTCTATTTCAAGATTTGTAGTCACGTCATCTCCTAACTAAATATGTAATGACAACACACATTAAATTAAAAGTGATACTTTTAAAATTATGTATTTAATTATTATGTAAAACATCTATACATTGAATTTAGTGATTTGATTTAGAATTTCAGCAATAGAATGTTTGCATCTTTCATTTTGTTCATTTATACTTCTATCTGATTTACTTGAATTGAGTTTTTCGAAAATAGTGTCTGCTGCTTGATTCACGTTAACTTTTCTAAAATATTTTGAGAATAAAATTAATTTACATATACATATATTGTCTTAAATTAAAAGTACTAATACTTACCCTTCAATTAATGATGGTAAAATTTCACCCATAGCTTTCATTAATTCAATTTCACAAACGTTATATGAAAATTGTCTTACACTGATTTCATTTAGTTCTTTTGCCAAAGACATTGCAATGAATCTGCATATTTTTATTATAAATGTGGAAAATTATTGATTGTTAAAATTTTTTATTATATTTATATATAAATATATACATATATGTGTACTATACCTAGTATTCGAAAAGTCTAATGGTAATTCTGAAGGTGGTGGGGTATCTATAATAGATACTTGCGACGAATCATTTATGGGAGGTAAAATTGGTGATTTATATGGTTTCAATTTTAATCTATGAAGCTCTGTTCTCAAATCCTGAAAGACAAAAAAAGTCAAAATAATTCGAATTAAATCTAATTGAATTTACATAAATGCTTACTGAAAGAGTTTAGTGAGCTTAGAATTATCACAACGTAAATACGTACATTTTTTAAAATCAGAACATTAACGCTTAATATACATTTTATTATTAGGTTAAATAAACATTTATATCTAACATTGATACCTCAATTTTTTTCTGTTTTTCTTTGTTTACGCACCGTAGTCTGGTAAGATCTTTTTTATAAACTTGTTCAAGATCGTCTGCCAACGCAATATTTGATTTTTTAAATTCCTAACAACAAAAACAAAAACTAAAAACACATCTAAATAAAATACACGTTTTATAAAATACTTATTATATTATGTGCACTTTGTTCGAGAATAGTTGAGTCTGCAACATCGTCGCAGTACGTAATTTCGATATGTGTTCTTGTATTGCACGACAGTATTGTCTCTCTAGTTCTTCTTGTTTTTTCTACAAAAATTCATAAAAATTAATTTGAAGAAATGTTAAAATGACAACTCAATGGAAATAATTATTATATAAATTAAAATAAACTATTAACCTTCCATTGATTAAGCTGATCGACCATATCACTTGTCAAACCAGTAGCTGATGTCAATTTAAATTGATTTACCATGCATTCAAGTACGCTATCTAGTATTTTAGAAGCTTCTCTCTTCGCATTTTCGTAACTGAGAATGGAAAGTTTTTGTGAAAGACCAAGTTTGTGCTCTAAAACATTTTGTATTCTTTTTTTCAGGTCAATAATGCGTTGATTCATGTATGTGCAATCTCCTTTCATATGTTCTAGATGTTCTTTACTCATACTAAAATATGTATAAGTGAATGTAAAAGTTTCTGCACAAAAAAAAGTGTTATAACTAAGAAGTAATCCAATTTTCAAGAACTCATATATCTGGAATGGTATTCATTTATTTACTGACATGTGGCAATTCATCAACTTCTTTTATTAATACTAATTTAGTTTTGGTTTCAAATACACATAGTGATTACAGAATTAATATACATGTCACATATTGTACACTATTTGACATACTTATATAATTTTCTCTGTTCTTCAGCTTCACTGAGTAATTGTTGAACCCGTTGTTGAAGAGCTTCAATTGCTGATGCAGGAAATATTATAGCTTCTTTGCCAGTTCTTAATTCTTCGAGAGCATTAAATCTGCACTGATCAGCACTTAGAATAACAACACAATCTATATCGTTCAGTTCGAGTTGCTTTTCTTCCTGTATGGAATATTAAAACAAATTAAAGAAACCATTCTCATATAATAAGTTAAGAAAGTACATACATACATACATATGTATATGTATGTACATACATATTTTCATTACACAACACTCACTAATAATTTATTTAAATTATTTTTTCTTCTTTCTAATTCCATCGACATTTCATCAATTTCCACGTTTTTATCGAGTATAGCTTTTACAGCAATATTAATTAATCTTTCTTGTTCTTTAATATCAAATTCTAATTGAAACCTGATTCAATATGAAAAAAAAAACTTTTACTGTAAAATCTGTATTACATTACATATATAAATATACATATATAAAATAATTACCTAACTGATCTGAGTTGTACTGTTTCTTCGAAGACTTGCGGATCGCAACCCGGAGGACACAAATTAGAATCCAATCTTATACGTGTAGTATCTCGATCACCATCAATAGAACTATCAGCTTCATCTGATGATGTAGATTTGGATGATAATGAATCTTAAAATATAAGAATACATAAAATTGAATAACTTCATAAACACATATGTACATAGACTTTTAATGATTTTAGGATGATTTTAAGTACCAGATGATTTAGATTTCTTTCTGAAAACTCTTTTTAAAAATGCAGAATATTGACTTTTATCTACAATATTCCTTAATTGAATAAACAAATCTTTTTTTTGCGCCATATAAGTAGTAATAATTGATTTTCGACTGTCTATTTCTTTTTGTAAAACAGTTAGTTGATTGTTCATCATTTTTAACTGAAATATCAATACAAACATATCTCATTTAAATACTATATCATACGAAACACCTGAAATTATGTAGTTTAATTTTTCTATATCATAAAGTGGAAATGTGAAATTGATGAATTTTAATCATAAATATAAATATACATATAAGATATTGTTGAAGAAAATATTTTACTTCGGTTAGAGTTTCTTGGACGCTTTGAGATAACTTGATTTCATCGCATTCATATGAATCCAGAATCAATTTTTCTTGAGTAAGACGTAGTAAATGAAGTCGTAGAAATTGTGCGTTTAGTACTATTCTTTCACGTGACTGTCTGCTTACCTTTAAACCATTTTCCCATTTTTCAATTAATTGTTTCATACCTCTAAGTACGTCATCTTGTTCCACCAATAACCTGTTCAAGTGATGTATAGAAGAACATTTACATACATTCATACATATGTATGTATATATGTACATATGCAGTTGTAGTACATATATACATATGTAGTTATAAAAGACTAAACAATTTTTTAAAGTATGCAAATGGGAAAATTGACATGAAAATTAATTTAGCATTACACAGAAATATGTCTTTCACGACGATCTACTTTATTTCCATTATCAGGATTATCTGCATGACTCATTTCATCATTCCATGAATCTATAAACATAATATGTATTACAGTAAAATTTCATTTTGCAGTTGAATTATTTGTTGCTAAAATAAATGTGTATAAAATAAATATACCTTCATCTTCTGTATTCGATGTAACATCTGTTGCAGTATTTTTTAATAAATTATATTTTATCTAAAAATTCAATTACGGAAAAGAAATATATAAATAAATTGATGTTAAATTATAAATGTATTTATCGGTGTTATATTATAAATGGAATTTACCTCTAGATTTTTTTCGGGATATTCTAAATCATTGTTAATCGACGGTGGTGGGAATGATAAAAGAGAAACACATTCTGATGGCAATGATGATATAATATAGGTAAGTGTCTCAGTAAAGGTATGAAATTTTTTTACAAGCTCAGATTTATGAGTCCTTAATGAGATTAAGGAATTATTAAAATCATGTTGAATATCGAAAATCTATAATATTATAAATAAGTAAATGAAATACAACTGTGAATTTAATATACCTAAACATAGGATATTTTTTTACAAGGTTAATTTATTACATAAACATACATATTTATGTACACTTACTTGTTTTCGTGTGGTGAACATGTCCAAAAGTATTTTATATTTGGATATAATTGGTATTGTTTCGAGCTTGCTTTTAAGATAATACTCTCCTAATTTTACATCACCTTGACTTTCAAAATCTTGAACCTCGTTTTCCGCATATTTTTTTTTCAAATGTCCCTGCCACTAAAATTTATTTGATATTATTTGATATTTTTTTGTAATTATACTTAGTTTTCACATTCGTGACCAATTTTATAAATTTTTAACCACTACATTACATTAATTAAATCAACACTGTCTTACTTGGATTTCTTGAAAACGCTTTCTTTCAAGTCGTTGTAAATAATTACGTAAAGCTTTTGTCAAAGTGTGTGGTGGTTGCGAAGATGTTAAAAGATTCTGCATTATAGCCGTTGAATATAAATTAGATGAAAATCTTCTAGTTAAATCATCATCAATTTTGTCTAATTCTTCTGATTTACTAAATAAATTGAATTAAATTAACTTTTGACGTTACATTTATAGATATATTATTTATCAAATAATACTTTAAATATATTATATTAGTCAAGAACTAACCACAAAACCTCAATTAATCCATTCGTTCTTAAGCATGAAATTGAGAGTACATTTTATAGACCATTATGATGTATTTATTATACATACATATGTATATACAAATATGCAAAAAAGATGAAACAAGGAAATGATATAATCAAATTTGAAATTTAGCGACTTACTGCAATTGCTTTTTGGGTTTTGTTAGTTGTTTTTGAATGTAAGCGAAGTTACTTAAAAAATCACTGGGAAGCTTTTTTTGCCGAATGATTTTTACAGTTAAGTTATCATCTCTGAAAGCCAATAGATAATATAAATATATGCAATATTAAGAAATAGTTTTATAAAAGACCGCATATTGAATAAATAATTCGTACAAAATTGAATTAATTTGAAAAGGGAAGGTGTCCAAAGGTTCAATATTTCGAGCTATCATTTTTTTGAGGCTTAAGTTGGATACCTCCAATGTATAAGCTAGGCGTCGACGAACAGAAGACATTTTTTGCATAATTTCGCATGTTAAATTATCCTGTACTTTTGGGTGTTCTTGCATTTGAATTTGTTGTCTTGTGGGCAATAAATTATTTCTAGAGTGATATTAAATGGGTTGAAACATTAAATTCATGGATTTGATTATCTAGTAAATGTTGTTTAGTTTGATTACTTTTCGAGCAAATCCTCAATTTCAAGTTTTAAAGCATTCAACTGATTTATTATTCCATCTTTGTGTAATGATATTGCACACATTAAAGCATTTCTTTCTTTTTCTTGAATGAATTCTTCGTGGGATAAAGTTGGGTCTCCGTTTTCAAATATGCATGCAAAGGTATCAGTCTGCAAATGAAAACAAACACGAAATTTTAATTATTACTCGATGGATATGTTAATTTGATTGGGATTTTATTATATGACAATACAACGAAAATTTCACTGTTCGTATTTTCCATAACCGATTCCTCCATCGGAATATTAAAATTTAGTTCAAATGAAAATATGTTTCCATCATCACCAGCGGTATAAAGAAATCTAGAAATTCAATGCATATTAAATGTTTCAAATATATGAGATCTGAATATTAAAAATATATATTTTAATAAAATGAAGAATAATTTATATATGTACTTATTTTCATGATTCATAAAAATTTGAGTAATTTTTCCTCTTTGACTATCATGTGTGACTATGCTTTCAACATGTTTTAGAATAACTTGTGGAACCAGAATTACATTTGGTTCATGTTTTTTCTTTCGTTTAGGATTTTGTTTTAATCTGTCAAGTTTTTGTTCAAATTCAACTTGTGATTTATCTTCGTATTCATCAAGCATTTTAAAAATTGACAATTCCCCATTGCTCATTCCAATGATAAAATAATATTTATCATCACTAAAAATGAAAGATTTTAAGAAATTGTCTTATAAAACATACATATGTAAATTATAGATTTGAAAGTAATATTTCTATTATGATACATGAAATAGTCACAAGAAATTATATGTAAATACAATAAATCCTACATATATAAATGAGAAGTAATACTGTCATTAAAGTCTCCTTTTAAATATACATATTTGTTTATATTGGTTTCACCCGGACGAAGTCGTAGTATACAATTACATCCTTCTTGTGTCGTCCAAATTTGAGATTCATCTTTTGGATCATATTTGGCCCAAATCATAGATCTTGATGAATTTTCGTCGATTTCAACTTATTAAAAATATTAAAACAACTTAGTCTGATATTGTAAATTTCACATAAATACTTAAATCGATTATCTTTGTTGTAAGTACCCAATTCAATATTAGATTTTTCATTGTCTTCAACAATCACACCATCAATATCTTCAATTAAATTTTGACGTAAGCTGCATATTAAATTAGCGAACTAATTAATAAATTAAAATGAAAATGAAAATTTTATTGTTTAATAGTATATTAATATACTACACCAGATATTTTTTAGTTTTGTCATACAAATTGAGTCAAATTCCTTTTCATATGAAATGATCTCACCGGAATTTTGTAGTTGCGGTAGTTTGGCTTCCAAAATGATACATTCTTCACAAGCCATTAAAATAATGTTGTCCTAAATATAATTGTAAAAAGATATCTATTTGAAATCTACAAAGCATACATATATATATTATATTATTAATTTAATAAATGCATACGTCATTTGGTTTCCATCTTATTGAATTTACACAACTTGCTACTTTAAAGAAACAAAATGGAGAAAGAAATAAAGTGTGATTGTTTTTAATTATTTGATATATAAAAATAGTATAGTCTTCGGAAGATGTTATGAGATAATTTAATTTTTCGTTGGCATTTATTGTTTTAACCGGTCTGGTGTGAGGTTTAAGTATCTAAAATACATATTTAAGTATATAGAAATATGATTTATTTTTTGAAAATAAATAAATATTTTTTTACCTGAAGTTGCACAACGCACTCTTTATATTCATTAAGAGGTTTGCTTGTTTGGAAAACATTTGTATTTATTAATATAAGTCGAATACTACCATTTTCAAATCCCAATACTAAAGTATTTCCCATTTCGTCAATCTTTTGAGAAAAAACCAATTATATATATATCTAAACGTGAAATTACATATATATACATATATCTAAGTATAGTTTTTTAAAAATATAATAGTACCTTTTCTGGTATATAATACATGCAGGTTGCTCTGTGTGGATATTTTCCAATAAAAATAATAGGCCCACTAGGTAATTTGTGAATTAAAAGTGATCCATCATATCCAAGAGACACTAAGAAAGGGATGAACCTCATTGAAGCAATTCCCGCTACAGCTCCACCATGTGAATTTATAATTTTTATTGCATCATCACTTTCAATTTCTTTTGTATCTTTAGTTTCACTATCTGATTCTAACTTGATTATCCAAATAGCACCAGTAGCATCCTAAAATTTAATATTTGTAATCGATATTTTGGGCAAACATAAATAATGGGAGTGAAGTGGTTGTGTAAAAATTACTTGTGCAAACCATTCGTTTCTCTCTCTATGATAAATACAAACGAGTTGAGAATTTGGTATGAGTTTTTCAGTGACAGGATTTAATTCTGTGAAAGGGTTATCTTCACCTATATCTGTCATTTCTTCAGGATTCCAATACCATGTACAAATGTGTCCATCTAAACTTATTGTTGTTATCTAAAATACATATGTTACGTAAATTTATTTGAAAATATCATTTTGTTAGTACATACATACATATTTAGTATATATTTGACAATTATTTTACTTCATCCGTTTTTGTACAATACAGCATTTGAGTAATGGGTCCTTGATGACATGTTTGCCGTCCTTTTCTAAAAATTTCTGCTTTGATTACACCAGCTTCCCATATCAATATATTTCCCCATGAACAACCAGACAAAACCTTAGAACAAATTCGTTGATGTAATGAACAATATGGGAAATGTATATTTTTCATTTATTCATTTTATCTAGAAATGAAAAACTCAAAACTGACCTTCTCATCAGGGAGAGGAAGAATGCCAAGAATATCAGATATATCTGTTTTTCCGAATCTACCGTTTATTGCCTTTAATTTGAGACCAGTGAACGTCGTAGCCATTTTCCAAATTTTAATGTGATTTAATCCTAATAATACCAAATAATTCAATTTTTGAAATTTAAATTAAAGGAAGTTATTTCATGTGTTATCTCAGTATTGTTGATTAAAAAAAAATACCACTGGTAATCAATTGTTCAGGAACGAATGGGGAAAATACTACATTGTAAACACTAAACGAAAATGCATTTGTTCTCAGTTTGATATCACCATTTTTCCAATTCCAAATTGTCAGATTATAATCTGGTTCTCCACCCAAAGATGCAAGCAAATTTCCATCATGACTATATAAAAATATACATATATTGCTTATTAAATTAAATATCAATGAAATTTTTGAACACTTGTTTAGAAAAGTTCAACCTGTATGTTAAATGGGAATATGTATGAGTTGTTCCATCCTTCAATTTTACTATGACTTTCATTGAAGGCCATTGAAATATTTCTATTAGTGGTAAATTGGAATTTGCACTTCCTTGTCCAATAGCAATGTGACATGGAGAAACAGTAGAATTTTTCTGAAATATATATATATATATATATATATATATATATATATATATATATATATATTTTTTTTTTTTTTTTTGGTATTTAATATTAAAACGTATAAAAACTATATGTAATTATATTTTTATTTTACCGTAATATGTCCAACGCTTCCACCAGTGCTACTTTTTTGAAAATGTCTCTGCTTTTCGATCACATTATAAAACGTTATGATTGAACCTGAAGCCCAAGCTATGACATTTTCATCACAAACACATAAATTGTATAAACGTTGACAATCATAACCAAAAGAATAGCTAAAACAGTTTTTGTATTGGTAAAAATATATTTAACTATTATATGAATTACTTGAATATATTACTTGAAATTTAAAATACACGTTTTTTCATCACATTTTTCCATTTTTGTTTTAAATTGTAAAATTAATATACATATCTTTAAAGTCTTTGTCAATATATTTTTTTCGTTGTTTGATTACATTGCCAATTTGAAACAATCAATAATGAACTCAATTAATTTATTTTAGGTAGCAAAGACAGTTGGTAAAATATCAGATCAATTGCGAACTAGGTTGTTTACACCACCCCATTAACGATTGTTTACTTTTATGTATTCTGTTGATATGACAACATAGAGGTATTTCAAATCAAACAACCATAACTTTCATGTATGTGTGAATTTACATATTTATTTTTAACATTAAAAAAATGTTATAAACGGAATCAGAATAGTCAAATTCTTAAATATTAAAAATATGGGTATTCATATATGTATGTATTTATTAAAAATATAAAACAATATTTAAAAAATATAATAACAATGTTGGAAATAATAATATAATATAATTAAATTGTGTAAGTTTGTAACAACCATTGTTTAAATACAAAGATTACATGCATAATTACTTTAATTAACGGTTAGTTGGCCTACATCTTAAAATAATATATATTTTTCACATGCATTCTTAGATAAAATGATATAACAATAAATTATTTTTATTAAATGTAGAGATTTTGTGATATTTTAGAGCATTTATGATATAACAATTATTATATTTTCCACGTAATATTATATTAGTTTTGTTATAATTACATTTTAATTTTTGCTAACTTTAATTATTTAATATTTACTGAACAATGAAATATAAATATAACGTTGTTGACACATTAAATATACAAATATGTATATGCATATTCCTTAATATAATATGTATTTGATTACACCGTTCGACAAATGACGACTTTTTTTTGGTTCAGAGACGAGATATAACTTTTCTTATAGATCTATGCCCAGTGAACATGAATCTGGTAATAAAAAGTGTTGATTGGCTCGCGATTTGGAGACATGTGTTTTTTAAATCGCGCGATTTTTCTATATCTTGGTGTTGTTCGGTCGATTTCTCAAAATCTGTTAATTTCCTGTTCAAAATGAATATTGGAATCTATAGTCGGGTATTTTATCGTTCATTTGTAGTACTGTTTAGCTTTCAAATATCTCTAAGTAGTCGTCCAGTTCAAATCAAAAGTCAAAATTACGTATTTTCACTTGGGATTTTTTCCCACTGTTAATACTATATTATATTGAGTATTTTCTATTGAAACATATTTATTAAGATAGTGTTCTGGCCACACTATTTTTTTTTTCGTTTAAAAGGGTTAATTGGATGTGTGCTGAATTTTAAATCGGTAAAATTGCGAACAAAAAATTCGTATTGCTGGGCATAGATCTATAAGAAGTCATATCTCGTCTCTGAACCATTTTTCGTGTCGAACAGTATTATTAGTCAATTTAATCAACAACAGATATAGTAAGCGTTTTTCCCTTTGAATTTTCAAATTTATCCATCGTTTTAATATCAGATATCATGGCTATTGCTACGGTCATACCAAAAATAAGTATCATAGATATAAATATGCCGGTCCTAAAATATATTAAAATACATTTTTAATAGTGAAATATATATTTCATGTAATATTTTTTGCCTTTAATATTACCATATTGGCACAGTTGTAAATCCAACGCAATTATAAGCTGAACCAAATCTCATTGCACCATTTAGTAATGGTTGTACCTGAAATTTAAAGTTATTTATTTTAAGCACGTTAAAAATGGAAAAATCTGATATAAAAAAAAAGATATAAACCTGAATTTCTAAGAATGTTAGACTGACTGAACCATTTGAAAATATTAATGGTTCTGCACATGTGAATGAAAATCCTCTAGGAGCACCTAGGAATACATCCGTGGTTGGAGGATTTAACAGAAGTTCTCTACCTCTTGGATCAAGTAATTCAATTGGTCCTAAATTCCAATATCCCGCTAAACTATCCGGAAATCTGAGACGCAAGGTTACCTGTAATGCACAATTTAAGTTTTAATAGCATTTTTTTCGTAAAATAAATTTTAAAATAATAGTCGTTTATGTATATTTTAGTGTGTACATATATATTATTCTTACTTTTCCCATTTCTGTGCCGAAAACTATAACAAGTCGACTAAACTGTTCTCTATCATCACCGGTTACACCAACTAAATTCCTCAGTTTATATATTTTATCTGATGTTTCATTATCTCCACTTGAATATCGAAGAATAGGAAAATCACTTGAATATAATAAAGCTTTTCCTATACAAAGTAAGGGAAAATATTACATGATACATATATTGTATAAAATGTAATATAGAAACATAGAGTTATAAAATTATGTGAGATTTATATTATTTTTTATTACCAAGAGCATTATATACAACTTCCTCTGGTGCTTCTTTTGGTTCCTCATTGAATTCTCTTTTATCTCTTAAATAACTTTTTTGATCACTCGAGTAATCTAAAGAATCACTTTCGTCATCTGTTGGTTCTTCTTCTGGAGTTGAGCTGCCAAGAATCGCTAACACTTTTCCTTCTCCATAAACATCTTCTAATCTTTCAAACTTCTCAGTAATTTCTGCATCTTGTTCGGAATTAGGACCTTGCACTGTTATTACCTATAATATATTATGCAATCTATTTAAATTATTGAAATATATTTTTATAAAAATCTCATTATATAATAAATAATTAACCTGTGTTTCATTATTGACATATTCTGGATGCACATCTAAGAAGTCTTGTGGCGCTATTAGTACCGGTTTTCTCTCCAATAATTTTCTTAGTCTGGGATAACTTTCTCTGGTTAAGAAAAAAAGAGAATCTTGTATATTGAAGACAACAATGGCACCTTGATTATTGTAGATATCCATCAGGTCATCTTGTTCTAAGCTGACCAAAGACGGTCTTTTGTATGAGAGTAATTCCTTTGGTCCCCAAAAGATGAAGGGTCCTTCTAAATTTGCCAAGGCGAAACATGCGAGTTGTTGGATTAAAAATAAACATTTAATGTTAAATTTCAACATTATTAAATTTGGATTGCGAATTGAGCGTGTTGTGATCGCGACAGATTCAACAGACTTTAGAAGGGAAATCAATACTCGCCAAGCATGCGCAGATTCAAGTTTCCGACACAAATTCCGGCCGAAACATCAAGTATCATAACCAGGGCCAATTTTCTCCAGATGGGGGAAAAAAAACTTTTTGGGCAGCAAAAATCTGAATGATACATGGCATAAATACAATTTGAAAAAAAAATACAATTTGTACATGGCATAAATACAATTTGTATTCTAGGGGACTCGTTCTCCATTAAATTTACACAATATGTTGTTTGAGTCGCCATTAAATAAAAACGAAAATATTTTTTAAAAGAAGAAGCCAGCTGAACGCCTCCTTTTCAGATCTCAGGTACCTAAGAATGTTAAATTTATTTATTTTTGTGGTATTGAAATAAAGTATTAATTGTTTGACAAATAAATTTATTACAGTGTGTAATATAAACATATAATATGCCGGATTCAATTCGTGAAAGAGACACGTGGTAAATGTCAATGAGCAGGGGCATCATTTGAGGAAGGGGGGGGGGGGGCGCCCCTCTAGATTTAGTGGGACTATCCACGTTGTTTTATCTAATATATAATTTCGAAAGAGACTTTGTGTATATGTAAGTATGTACATATTTATGTAAGTACATTTGGTTGGGAATTTCGTAAACAATTCAAAATTTCTATGACAACGAGTCGATTTTTTTTTCGATTCACATAAATTTAATAAAAAAATAAATGAATATTTACTATTGTAGGAATTCATGTAAGGGAAGATCGTGAAGAGGGAGAAATTAAACAAGACTTTATACGGCAAGTCTTTTATTCGATTTCTATCGATACATTCAAATCCAGAACTCCATCGCACCAAACATGGTGCACTGACTAGCTACAACTCGCTACCACTCCGACCAATCACAGTGGCCCGCACATCAACCGGTGTCTGGGGTACCAACTCTTAATAATTAACACTCACGTGTAACAACCGCTTGACATCACTCACATTAAGGTCTGTTCATACCTAGTCAGCACGTACCGACTTCAGCAGGTATCCGGCCGTACGAAAAGTATTCTTTGGTACATTTTGTATGGGTATATTCATACCAACCGTCACGTTTACGCTACGGCAGGCTTACAGCAGTACCCGACATTTCCTGTTCATACCTTACAGCAACATCCGTCAACGTATCGTATCCGTTTTTTTGGCCATCGTGGAAATATACACGCGAATTACGTGCCATGAGTCTGCCGCTTTGCTGTTTTGGACCAATTATCGATAGTGACAGTTGACAGCTGTTCAATCTTTCGACCTGGTTTTGGCGCAAATATTTAAAAAAAATTTAAATTTTTTACGGAAATATTTAAAAATTTTTGTCCATCATCCACAAGCTCCTTATACAGTGTCCAAAATTCTCCTTCGGTTTTTCTATTTTTTAACATGGGATGCACATCAAAACGCCTCCGTGCTTTTTTATCGCCTTCTTGAGCTTCTTCTTCCAACAACAGCGCGATTATACATAATTTTTCGTTCGATAAACGTCGAAATATTTTTGCTGACTTGTATTCTGACGCGTAGCAACGAATGCACGTGTATGCATTCATATTGCATGTACTCGACAATACGACGTAAGCAATATTGCGCCGTATCGTCATGGCCTCTAATGTATAAGTAAGCCGATTTTGCCTTGCACTCGGCCAAATTGCTGTAAACGTGACGTGACCGCGACGTGTAGGTTGATATGAATAGAAATGTAATAAAATGACATATTTGAAACGGAGTCGTACAGTGCTGAAGCCGTGCAGTGCTGTTAAGTATGAACAGACCTTTAAGCACAATCATTACACATCAAATCCTACACTATTATATTCGCCATGTTTACGCTGTATATATTACAAATACTGAGCGAAGCCAGGAAAAACAACTAGTATATTATTAAAAATAGAATATTGAAATTCTTTAGAACACTGTCAGGTATTAGCACGTTGATTTTTCCCAGAAAAAGATGTTGACTCCCAAATATATTTTGTTTTGTTGTCTTGCTTTGAAAGATTTTCAGGAGATTAGTTTGTACTTGATATACTCATTTTTTTAATATAACACCCCCCCCCCCCCCTAGAAAGTCATTCCTTACTGGGAAATGCTGAAATGACGCCCTTCTCAATTAGACTTGTTTGGCGCCTTAAATCATGTTTATATTCGATGCGCCCTAACGAACTGTCATTTGGTCGCGGCGTTATACGGCATACCAACATACGGTCGACCCAAGCATGTCAACTTAACCATTTGTATATGCACTCTTCTGGGTATGAAAACTAAATCCTACAGATGTATGTATGTATATGAGTAATTGGGAATATGGTGAAATAAATTCGATGAACATGAAACTAAGCATTTATTATTATTTTTGTCACATTTTATATACACTTTGAACACGAGAATTATATATTAGTTTTATATTGAACAACGAATTATACATAGACATTTATTTACAATCAATAAATAAATCAATATTGACAACATTCATAGTAATTTATTTTATATACATACAATCGAGACGGTAAAAAATACAGATAACATTTCAATAGTTCATACATTTTTGACACGACAAGAAAATCATCGTTTACACACATACATATACTTAACATATTATTTATAAATTCTATTCAAACAACAATTTAGCAAATAGAAAATAATTTATATATTTTTTTACATATGTATGTACATATATCAATAAATATTTAAATGTCAGTTTATTATTGATCAAGTTAAATTTTCAACTTCTAAAAGTTTAGGGAAGTAAAAATTATTTACTTTACATTTTTGGTCAATATGTTTATCTATGTATGATGGTGATATAATTAAAAAAAAATTGAAAACATTTTTTTTATTTGGATGCATATTATAAGATTTTGAACCATAAAATATCAAACTGAATATAAATATTACACTGATTCCTCATATTAAGTTGAATGTTTGATTGTTGATAAGTTTGTTCACAACAAAATATACAAAATTTAATAATCTCAATGTAAGAAATGAGTAATTTTGGCCGTTTTATTCACGATTGTTAAATAGTATATAATTTGTACTACATATATACATATACATACATAGATATGTATGTACATTTTTTTTGCAATTCCAATAAAAGCAGATTGGTAGAAACTGTTTAATTTAGGTTAGTAGTAATCCCTCAAACTGTAAAAAGTCAATATGGCGATAGCCCAATTTTAATATAACTAAATATTAATATTTTGATATTAAACGGTGAATTGATTTAAATAGCTCATAAGGGTTGAATTCATGTACATATATGTACGCACGCAAATATTTGCATAAACATGCAAATTTATAGGAATACAAAAGTGTGTATTTATTTATGTGTGTATATCTCGATTACTGTATTTATATTATATTATACTATATAACATGGTATTTAAATTTTTTCAGTCTTGTAGAAGAATCTGCTATAGTGTCCTATATACATATGTACATATAGTGTCCTGCACCAATTTCAGCAGCATATAAAATAATATCTTTGTGTCGTATCAAATCGAAAGAATTGATATAGGAAACGAAATCGTAAAATTGCAGGAACAAACGTGTGAGTCAAATCAACAACTTTTTCAAAAAAGGAACGGTTTACCCGATGATGGCCTATTGGATCTCTAATTATTATTTGGAAATACGTACTATCCAATCTGTAACCGTGAGTTTATTTTTTTTCATATTTGTTTTTAAGTTTTTCAAAAACACATCGCAATTAAGACTCATTCAGTGATCGATTCGACATGTTAGCACCATTTTTTGGAAATGCATCAATGTCGGTTAGTAGGGATTTTTTCACAGATGTTTGGCAAAGTAAATCGTTTCGCTTCGCATTCTTACGATAGGGCATATCCGACTGTTTCACATCGTCGATTTTTTGCATGTCTTCCAGCTCGAGAGTTAATGTTTTCAAGATTCTATTGCAGAGACGTTTGTGTGTCTTCATCTCACCGGGAGATAGGAATTGTTCGACAAAGACAAGCTCCTTGTTTTCTTCGTTCCCTTTGTGTTCTCTGAGTTGTTCTAGCTCCTTGAGGAGATCACCGTACCTGTACACGGCTAGATTGTACTGTTGTTTCTTTTCTTTGAGAGATTCAACTGTTGGCTCATTATCAACGTTGCCGTTCCACTTGAATGACCCGTTGGATAATTTGCCATTTGATTTTTCACCGCGAAAAGAAGTGTCCTTGCGTCACCTCGAGTCAGACCCTTCGACGGCAGGATCCGAATCTTCACCCAATGAATTGTGCTGAGGCTGTCGATTATAACTGGGACTTTTACAAGCTTTCATCTGTGACCCGTCGGATCCTCTTCTAGATTTATCGGTGGACTTCACTCTGTTGCACAAACATCTACAGATTATTCTTTTGAAAGCGAATCTAAAATCTTTGGAGAACAAAGCATAAATCAATGGATTTATTGCTGAATTGCAATATCCCAACCAGAACAAAATGGAAAAAACCAGTGGGTGGATACACTTTTCGCAAAACGCCCTTATGAGATACATCGTGAAGAAGGGTAACCAACAGAAGATAAATCCACCCACAATGATTCCAAGAGTTTTTGCCGCTTTCGTTTCCATTCTGAACTTCTTCACTTGTGCTTTTATATTTCTTTTTCCCATTTTTCTTTGGGCTTTCGGTTTATTGGACTCTTCATATATAGCCGAGGATGGCGATGGGCTCATGTCCCTTTCAGCGGCGACTGAACTAGAGTCGCAACTGGAAGATCTTCTGGAATGTCTCGAACCGGACATTCTTTGTCCGGTAACTCTCAAGTGGTTGTCCCTGTTACGATAAAGAGTGGAAGATGTTAACTCTTGTCCTCCTGGTGAGCAGTAATGAACTGCGTATAGGGCTGGAGGACTACTTGGTGGACTGCCAGCTGGACATATTTGTTCCGTAGATGGATATGATACGGAAATTTTAATTTTTTCATGACTTCTACGTTGATTTGAACATCTGAAAACATAAAACGAATCAGTTAAATACATATAATATATCAAAATATATTTTTGCGACGTCAACATACTGTAGGAGTTTTCATGTACGGACAGAAAGTCGAATTAAGTACGGCACAACACATATAAAGTTAAGATCGACCAATTTAGATTATATGGTAATATTTTATACGAAGCGATTTGTCTGTGTCAAGGGCTGGTGTCGTGAGGTGGTTGGGTTTGTCGTGGCTCTCGTTCCCTAATTAAAACTCAAATTAGCTATGCAAGTATGGAGAATGTGGGATATTTTTGAAACGGAAAACTGAAGTTACTCTACGCCATCCAGGCTAGTAGGCGATGAGAAATAGACTTGTGTTGTAGGTCTTGTTTGCTCTGTAAGCGGTCCATTCGTCAAAGGCTCTCGTCTAGTGTTTACATTCTAAAATAGCTTCAACGCCGTGTTTGCGAATATAAATATCGTCACGAAGAAGCTTCGCATTCGTTTCAAATATCACACAGACACAATAATCTGCCAACTGGAAAATTATCTCAATTTATTTTGAACTTGAGAAATTTTGGTGAATATTATATTACAAAAATATTTATATTTACGCAAAATATGTAAATGATTAGATTTGATGGAAGACTGCAAAGCAAACAATTAGACAGTATCAATTAAAATGTTTTTTTTATAAAATTAATATTTTATATATTACTAGTTGTTTTACCCGGCTTCGCTCAGTATTTGTAATATAAACAGCGTAAACATGGCGAATCTAATAGTAAATATTCATTTGTTTTTTTTTTAAAGTAAATTTATTTGAATCGAAAAAAATATAATATTTAACCAATTAAATTGTCGTCATAGAAACTTTGTTCTGTTTACGAAGTTCCCAACCAAATATACAAACTTACAATTACAAATTAACAGTGGGAAAAAATCCCAAGTGAAAATACTTACTTTTGACTTTTGATTTTAACTGGACGACTACTTAGAGAGATTTTAAAGCTGAAAAGTCTACAAATTAAAGATAAAATACCCGACTATAGATTCCAATATTCATTTTGAACAGGAAAATGACAGATTTTCAGGCATCGACCGAACAACACCAAGATATAGAAAAATCGCGCGATTTAAAAAACACACATATCTCCGAATCTCGAGCTAATCAACATTTATTATTACCAGATTCGTGTTCACTGGGCATTGATCTATAAGAAAAGTCATATCTCGTCTCTGAACCAAATAAAAAGTCGTCATTGTAATTAATTATAAGTATTTTAAAGCAATAAATGAAAGAAAAAAAAATTGGATTATTGATTTCAATACTCACTTTGCCCACAATAATACTAGATATTAAGTTAATGACTGAAAATTGGCTATTTTTACATACCTCTTTTATTAAATGCTCATATCCCACAAACTAACAAAAAAGATATTCAGATTCAGTGGGTCAAATTTAGTTAATATGGATTAGCTCCGCTCTGAAAACTGAATTACATATTTTTTTGTTGCTCAGTAAAACAAAGCATACAAATTGATATACAATGTAGGATCATTAGATCGTTGGATTTTCTCTTTCATATGAATAATTCAACATATAATAATTCAATATTAGCACAGGAATCAATCAGGGAAGCATCCACTATTATGTAGAAACATATGTATTAATCGATAGCGGTGAGCGTAAACCGCGAGAAATCTATCCGGTTTGAATTTCTTGTATGTTGATTAATGCAACGTGGCCGTTTTGGTGAGTAAATTGGATCTCGGTTTGATGAGGGCTGAGAACTTACCCGGTATTCCAATCAGTTAGTGTTTTTGCCCAACGAAACGCACCGCCCTATCCGCAAACTTTTTGAATTAAAATCGACGCGGAATATATTCCGCACGCGAATCGTGTTATTATATTTGCACGGTTTTGTTCGACAACTCGCGAAGCACTCCCCATCGTTTAACTTTACGGTAACGCTTGAAATTGGTTGAGCTTTCACTTCGCATCGTATTATTAGACGACAGTCGAGAAACCATAATGTACACCACTGTGTTACAATCGGTGTTTCCTCCAGAGAGGGGATAAAAGAACATTATCAAAGACAAAAACAAATTTCAATGTTTGAAATATTAGCTGAATAAATTGGTATAATTAATTATCAACATGGTAGGAAGCTAAAACTGGCTTTTGTTATTTGGCTATATAAAGGTATTATTTTGTATGATAATATGATAATGTTTATATATTTATTAAAAGCACAACAATAAAAAAAAATTATTTATGTATGAATTCGATAAATAATAAATTGTAAAATAATAAATTTATTGGATTTTAGAAGATATTGAGGAATGGTATGCTTGTATTATACAACCATACATTATTATGGATAGACGGATTATTGCGCAAATTGCGATCGTGCCACAAAAATCGCGAATACGGAAAATCTGGCACTCGAATTTTCGTTAGTACAATATTTCGCGTGGGTAGCTTTCAATTGATGGAGTTTTTGGGTGCTAGATGTTCCGTGCTGGAGATTTTACTGACGTGTGCGAGATCGCTTTTTGCGGAATAATCACCGAACCATTATTATGTTGACAACTTAACCAGCAGAATGGCTCGGTGGTTAAGTTTATGTTTAGCACCGAGAGGTTCCGGGTTCGATCCCGTGTTGATCTTAAATACTGCTGGTTAGACTATTTGTGACTCCAAGTTGATCGTTTCTTATCAGAGTTTGCCAATTTATCTGATTTTCATTGAAACGGTTCCTCAAATTGGCAAAAATCATCCTATCTGCTGTCACAAATATCTGAATTTGATTTATGAACAACATGTAAAAATTTACGTCCAAGTGTAAATCCATATATGTACATATGTTTCAATGGATTAATTAATTAATTAATTGTTAATTTCATGTTCTTCAGCCTCTCGAAATATAGTGATTTAAGTAATAAAAATGCTGCAATGTTTGTAATTAATTGTCAGCCTATCAGGCCTTCCTGGTATTGTATATCTATGTAAAAAAAAAATTAAAAATTATATACATACATACATATGTACGTATGTACATATACATAAGTATGTATAGATATGCAAATGGTGGCAGGTAGATTGTTTTTATCTTGCGATATTTATACGAATGCTCTTGGAAAAGTTTTAAATGTATAGGAAACAAATATGTATGTATATACATATATGTAAACCAATAACTGTAAAAATCTCATATATATACATACATATATTGGTTACATTGAGAGAGACTTATTTCGCGGGGGAGAAAATATAATACGCTCGAAAATATAATACCAGGTGTGAATCGTGAGATAAAAATACTGTACCAACATTGAAATGTTATTTGTATTTATTTTATTTATTTATTTAATAGCAAATTGCTAATTTCATGTATTATGTATTATATAAGTTAACATTTCATTTTAACTTATATAATACATCTTTCACAGACGTATCCCTTAACATCCTTTAAGAAGGCAACAATATTATTAGCATCTCTAATGCCCCCAGGAAGGGCATTATAGATTTGAACACCTCTGTGGAAAACTCCTCCTGCAGTTCTTGCTTTCTCAACTCTACATATAATTAATTTATTACTATTTTTAGTTTTATGATTATGCACATCTCTATTCCTAACTATAATATGTAATTATTAAAATATCTAGGTAATGGATTATTATCAAGCTTAAATTAAGACTGTTTCTAATATCCAACCATTTCAATTCAACAGTTAACCACCGAGAGGTTGCCGGGTTCAATCACTAGCTTGTACTCGATTGAAAAGATTTTAACGATATTTAACATATTTACTTGAGGGAGGCCTCAAATCCGATAGCCCAAGGGGTTTATATAAATTATATGAAAAAAAAACATTCAAGATAATAATAATAAAATAAAAAAAAGGAAATATTAAACATGATAATGAATTAACGAAATAAAAGAAAATATAAAGAGATATAATAATAGAACAGTACAATGATAACAAAAATATATCATAGAAAGAAATGAAGATATTGGAAAAGAAGAATTATAATAACCTTTAAAGTTTAAGAAAGACATCTATGTATCTAGCTTGTTTTTTAAAATATTAACGGTTTCAGAATTTACTACATTGTTGTGAAGACTATTCCAAACTTTAACCACTCTGTTTGAAAAGAAGGAATATCTAATCGATTTATTCGATTTTTCTTTCAGGAGTCTGAGAGAGTGACCTCTAAGATGAGAGTGAGTCATTGAGCATAAAGAGGTCGGACTACAGTTTCCAATACGAATATTCGAATATTTGAAATTCGAATATATTCGGCCTACTTTGACATTTTTTAATGAAATTTTAATAAAATATTTTACAAATTTAGAATTTTTTTAGCATAATACAATTTTATTTTTAACTCGAAATGTGTAACACAACAGTGTATTGTGTGACGTATTAGTCGTCGACTCGGAGTCATTTTATCGCCTCAGTGCAATGGATTCGTGGAACTTGACATTGGAATTCCTTGCTGTAGAAATTGAACTTTTGTATTGTTGCGTAGGGATGGGTGGAGGATCCAAATGAAAGTCGCTTCACAGCATTTATTGGGTGGTTAGGGAGATACACGCACAGCCAGTGCTCCGTCCAGAATGCTCTGATATGGCCGAAGTACCAGCTTATAAAGGGAGGTCGCTCAATGCATCTTCCTCGACATGTTTGTTTACCTATTGTTTTCGTCACGTCTTACGCTCGTCCATATTCTGGGAAATAGCGGAGATGCAACTCGGCCTAATCCAAGGGTCTCCATTGTCGCCCTCGAATGCACTTAACCGGCGGCGTATGTTATAGTATTTTATGAAAGAGAACTTATTGCAGCGTTTATTGGAAACGGAAACGAAAATACAGTCCGAAGCGGGAACGCAATTTTTATGGATTAGCAGAAATATTTCGTTTAATTTATGTTGTTTTCTACTTCAGTTGTGTTCCGGAGTTTTTAGTGACACATTATCGACCCGGATATTTTTTCTCAAATTAAATAAATTGATTGAACGCGCGTGCACGTTATAAAAGTACGTTTTTCAAATTTCAAGATAATTAAAAAAGTTTAAAAAAAGATTTCAAGTACTTGGATAACTTTAAAAAAACGAACCAAATCTTTAGATATCGTTCTGAAAACTTTATTAACAATTAAGCCAACGTCGACTGCTACTGAAAGAGTGTTCTCTTCGAATTTTACTATTCGATATTCGAATAGTCAATGAAGTTGAATAATTGTAAACTCTAGATCGGACATAGGACAATTGTAATGATTATTTAATGTTAAGACTTCGATTAAGTCACCTCCTATACTTTTTGTCTTTAGTGTGGTGAGATTCATTCTTTTTACCCTGTCTTTAAGTGATTTGATATTTTATTTTATCCAGAGTATTTATGTATTGCTGCCGATCAGTCTTAGATATTTGTGACTCTAAGTCTGATCATCGTTTGAAGTCTGTAGTCGTTCGCTTCCTATCAAAGTTTACCAATTTATTTGATTTCATTGTTGAGACGGTTCTTTATCAAATTAGTAAAAACCATCCTACCTACTATTATATGTCACCACTATTTGAATATCATTTTAAGATTTATAAATTTAAATAAGTACATACATGTTTAACCTTTCCTCCCCTGTGATATGTATTTACTACAACTCGACTCTAATAATGGGAATATCGATATGAAATGTAATAGATACGAGGTTCAGAATTTTTGTATTCCTCCTTAATATAATTACGAATTTCGTCAATGTATATGTGTACACAATACATATCATCGTAGCGCGCGGAGGTTTTTGGCACCGTAAGGGAAAGGTTAATACCATAGGTGTCACCCAAAGCAACCCAAAATGGCATCATGGGGAAATATAAAATTGGGTTCATCGGCTATGCCACATTTAAGTATTATTAAAAAAAAATTCGAATGTGACCAACCCATGACTTTATCTATGTATGTATTTGAGGAATATAAGAAGGGTAAAAAACAATATGTATTCGATAATCAAACATACATACACGTTCACACATACCGGCTATGAGAGCATTTTCGATACAAATTGATCGCAAATGTAAGGAATTTTACACAACACAAAAGTCCTATTTCCGGCTGTCAGATTTTGTTCAAATTTTTTTATTACTTAAAATCACGATAAATTTTATACACATTAAATATCAAGAAAATAAAAATAATTTAAAAGGTCAAAATAAAATATTATTTTAAAAACAAATACTACATTCGGTTTAAAAATTCTGACCAAAAACTTGTCAACTCTAAGTTCGTACATAAAGAATACAAATATAAATTTTCAACTTGATACGTTTAGGGGTGTGGAAAAAGTCGTGTGGTCAGAATATTTTTGACTTTTTTAAGAGGAAAAAATCCCACTTCTGGTTTATTAAATTTAGCGATTTTATTTTTATATTTCTATCAAATTGATACAAGAATTATATTCAAATTTTCTCGTGAAGAGCACACATGTTTAAGGGGTCGAAAAAAATAGTGGAAGAAAAATCGAACGAGAGTAAGCTGCCACTTCCTGTTTGCGGGTCCTCACCAAATTTTATATATGTATGTATTGGTATTAAGTTTAAAATTCTAGAAATTTCATTCCAATACACAGAAAGGTTTCTGAGAAAAATATATAAACCTCGATTCTCTAGAGTAAATGTACTACTTCCGGTTGAGATATGTTTAAAAAATATTATGGTATAAATTTATAATTTCTATTACATGTGAAAAAAAAATTCTGTCTGATACGTTAAGCGGTTCGGCAGATAATTGAATCCAATAACTTAAAAAAAAGAGAATACCATTTCCGGTCAACTTATAAATCAACTTTCCGGTCGACTACCAAATTTTATACATAACTTCGTATTAAGCTTAAACTTGTAGATATGAAATTTCAGTTCAATAAATCTAAAGGTTTCTGAGAAAAATATAAAAAAACCTCGATTCTCTAAAGTAAAAGTAGTACTTAAAAATATTTAAAAAATATTATGGTACAAAAATTATAATTTATATTACATGTAAAAAAAATTCAGTCCGATTAAGTTAACTTAAAAAAAGAGGACACCTATAGGTACCATTTCCGGTCAACTTATCGTATTGATAAGAATTTTAGTAACCGATACAAAGTTTCAGTTCGATAGGACTAATGGTGTACAAAAAATGCTCAAAATACACACACACACACACACTCATACATTTTTTCTAGGTCATAAAAACGTGATCAGTGATCGATTCTGAGTTTGAATAAGTCAAAATCTCGAGTTCAAATTTCGCATGAACACAAAACTTCATCTATCGTTACTACGTACATAGATAAAGTAAAAATAGTTAATATTTTGCCGAATAATTGACATGAAAAATTACATTTTTTTGAATTTAAGAAATTTGAAGTAGGTATGAAGAAGATGTTCGAACAAATTGGATGTTCAGATATATGTACATAATGTATATGTAGTACTTAGAATCAAACAATATTCAACGAATTAAGGCTAAACTATTATATTTCTGTGGCTTTTTTGTGTAAAATTTCCATTTATATAGATTTGTATATTATGCAGGTGTGTTACCTGTGTATCCTTTCTGGCGATGCACTCCCCAACGAGGTGGTGGTGCTCTGGGCAGAGCCTGTGCTGAGAGGTGAACCTTGGGGGCCTCGACGGGTGGTACCACCTCCACCCCTTCCTCTGTGAATGCGCAGCGTCAACCGATTGTCGTCGAAGCGGTTTCCCACACCTTTGCCTAAAATTTAAAGGAAAATTTTCTAATTAAAAACTGACACAGATAAAATTCCAGCATAAGCGATAAAATATGCTGAGAAATATGACAAGTGCAGGGCAAAGTGAAATTCAGTAGGAGTAGAGTTAGTGACAATTGTAAAATGGTAGCCGGAGTATGTGGCTAGACGAATGAACAGAGGAAGTATGTATGTATGTATGTATGTATTATACAGAGGAAGTTTTGAAATGGAACCAAATATAATGTAGGAAGATAACGAAACCTAAATGGATGTGGTGTAGCTGAAAATGTGTGTATGTAGTATGCACATACGAGGTATGCAGGTAACACTGTTCGACAAATGATGACTTTTTTTTTGGTTCAGAGACGAGATATAACTTTTCTTATAGATCTATGCCCAGTGAACACGAATCTGGTAATAAAAAATGTTGATTGGCTCGAGATTCGGAGATATATGTGTTTTTTAAATCGCGCGATTTTTCTATGGCTTGGTGTTGTTCAGTCGATGTCTCAAAATCTGTCAATTTTCTGTTCAAAATGAATATTGGAATCTATAGTCTGGTATTTTATCAGATTACAAGATTCGTGTTTACTGGGAATAGATCTATAAGAAAAGTCATATCTCGTCTCTGAACCATTTTTCGTGTCGAACAGTGTAATTCAGCACTGGTTTTATGCAGTAAAAACTCAGGCCAGCCTTTCTCTACATTTCCAATTGTTAAGCAATGTACGTTTGCATACATACATACATAGTTTGTACTATATTTATATATATATATATATATATATATATATATATATTTTAATAATAAATAAATTGTCTTTAAATAAGCTTTTATAATTTTCACATATATATATATATATATATATATATATATATATATATATATATATATATATATATATATATATATATATATATATATATATATATATATATATATATATATATAAATATGTCACAGTCTAACTTTAAAAATATCTCCATTAGTTGTCGCATGAAAGTATTTAAAACGGAAAACCTATACAAACCACATTACAACGTTGTTATAATTCCCGTTTCCGTTTAGATATAAAATATTGCAACACAAAGTAAGCAAACATTGAAGATGGGACAAAAGATTGAGAATACTTAAAATTATGCCTAATAGTTTGTGCCTGAGCAATCTAGCTCATTTTTCAATTTGTTCTTTTTTGTACACTAAAACTGGCTAGACCCCTTCTAAGAAGTATGCACATTAGGTATAAACCCGCCATTTCTAATGTAGCTTTATAAAGGGCAGTGGTAGTGAACTTTTTGAAAATATAAAAAAAAAATGTGCAATAAAAAATGTTTTAATTAAATTTCTCGAGAAATAAGAATTCTCAATTTGGAATTTTTTTCGAGAAATTCTCGAGAAGGAACACTACTTATAACCGTCGTTCGCATTGCACGTCTTCGCCGCGTCTTCTCAATTCTGTTCTCTTCGCGGTACTTGGCAAATTGAATAGGCGTTCTGTCAAAGACAATATATGCACATATATGTATATTTTTTTTAATTTACTCGTCTCTTCAAGCATTTATGGAATTTTCTCAAAGATTATTGAATGTAAAAAACGTATCGTTACATAAAATTTTTTATTGATCGTATTGTTTACGATGTTTGTAATGTCTAACCATAGATATCAGACGTTGTTTACATTTACATGTGTATGTACATATGTAATAATTACTTATTTAATATATGTAATATATAATTTCTCGAGTCTTAATCTGTTTAGCACACTCGCCGCTTGGGAGCAATCTGTTAGGCGAGTGTGCATGATTTTGTGAATTTCTCGATTTCCATTGAGAAATTCTGCTATTGTTATAAATTCCGGTGTAAACCAGTCTTTATAAATATTGACACGGATTACACGACCCATGTTCAATGCATTTTTTTTCAATGCTACCTGGAAAGGCTATATGTTAATCAATTGATTTCAATAAAAAAAACTTAAATTCGTTTTGAAAAAAAAACTGCATAAAAAGAATAAACGCTTTTCTCAAATTTCACACGTTCGTGAATATTTTTTCTGTTTGATTCGTAGGGTAAATAAAATTAAATTTGCGTACGGGATCTTTTTGATGTTTCGTCGTCACGTTTCGGCGCATAGGACAAAAGCCTCACGGATAAAAATTTCCGTCGGATACCGAATGCAAATAGTGTTGTAAAATTTCGTATACACGTAGCGATAGAACTATATACATACATATGTACATATCTATATAAAACGGTTTATTGGCCGTCGTCGTTTCGAATTGAAGATCGCTTAGCCATAAACTTGGACGTAAAGTCGACGCGAAAGCTAAAGGGCGATTGCGAAAGCATTGAATACTTCGATATATCGGCTGTCTACTAAATTTATTTTGACATTTTAACGACTATTCAACGCGCCTCATTAAATACTATGAAACTTTTCATAGGATTCGTTACAAATAGTGTATATTTATAAATATGTACATATATACGAATATATTTCGAATTGATAACCTAGGAATATTTGGTTGTCAAATTATTTGTAAGTGGTATAAAACTTTGGCACATCATTCGTGCAGCTCCTTCAGAACGAACGAATATCAAGTTTTAAATTTCACGTGTGAAGTGTCTGTGAATGTTCAAAATAAGATACTACACCTCGTAGAATTGTTGAAAAACTAAGATCCTCATTTATGTATCATATTCATATATAATAACACGTTGCAACATCAGCCATTAAGATTGTATAAATTAGATGATTGAATGTGAAAATGGGAAAATCGAATTGAGATAATATAATATAAAATATGTAGCAGAAAAACCATATTATTTAATCATATAAATAAACCTAAATGAAGAAAATACTCTATTTATTTCTTTGTATTTTTACGTGAGATGTTGGACAAGTAATATAATATCATGTACGTTATAAAACAATCTGCCACTCATATCTGTCAAATGCCATTTTATCCAAAAAAATTATCTACCTTTGAGAATAATGTATAACACAATAAGAATAAAAGGTAAATAAAAACAATGAAACTTATTGCAAGAACCAAATTCTTCAATTTACATGGAAAATCTATATATATATATATATATATATATATATATATATATATATATATATATATATATATATATATATATATATATATATATATATATATATATATATATATATATATATATATATATATATATATATATCTATACTAACGAAGATTCCGTCATTTGACAAATTTAGCAGAAAGATTTGATTACTATTAATAAGTAATAAGTATGATTTCAAAAAAAAAAAACATGATAATAAACATACTAAATAAAAGCTTTTAAAAAACAAATAAATCAATATGCATATGTATGTACATACATATGTATACAAAACAAATACAATATTAAAAGACTTTAAAAAATCAACAATCTCTCAACCAGATCAGGATATTTCAGATAAAACAAACCAAATTTAACAGAAATTTGGTTCAAGAACTTTATGCCCTTTGCATCAGGTAACGATGCCTACAAATTGGTACATGCCACAGGATAAGTGAACAAACTGCAACATCTAATGTACCTACATATGTATGTATGTTGGCTGAGAACATTAAAGCTAAATTCTGCAAAAAATTGAGGATTGCTCATCAAAACTTGTAGAAATGTTTTCCCAAATATATGTACTCTATGTCGTGACTCGAGGGAATTGTAACATAGTGCTCCCAGCAGGTAAGCACCAGGAGAGAACCAAGGATAGCGACCGTAAACTATTAAATACATATTTGTATATCTGAGAAACCTTTAAATGATATGAATAACCCTGTCCCATTTCTCGCAAAATTTGAGTTTTCAGCATCTCACAATTTTTTGATATTTAAAAATACTGAAAAAATTGTCCATAGATATGTACATATGTATTTCTATTATGATTTGATGATCGCAAGGTTTGATGATCGATGTTTATAATTGGCCTTGAATAATACTTATATTCTTATAAAATGTCGACTATATATGTCGTGTTGATAAAAATGGGTGTATACCTCTGTATAAATAAATAAAAAAGCTCATGAATACATCTTTGGTCTGTTGGCTTACCTCAATTTACCTCCATCGGTCTACGATGAGTATTTTAAATAATATATCACTGACGGAGGGAGGAGAGCTAGCCACTCAATTTAAAAAAAATATGAAGCTGGTCCGTGAGTAGTACCGAAAGATATTTACTAGTAAGAGGGTAACACTGGTGTATGGTATATTTATAATTATTGTGTATATTTGTAGTTAGATTAGGTTGGTAGCTTTGCTATGGTGACTATCAAAGTGAATTAGAGATTGACACATGTAACTTATTATTTGGTATATATGTATGTACATACATTTATACATCATAAAATATGTATGTATGTATGTACCTATACATATACATATTTTAGTACGTATGTACATATATATATATATATATATATATATATATATATATATATATATATATATATATATATATATATTTCATGATTTTTCTGAGGGTGGAATTAGTTTCTTTATTTATATAAATACAATATAAATAAATACGATCGGTGGCAAAGTTTATTAATAGTTCGGAAATGATTAGATAGCTAAGCAATGCCAAGTCTACAATATGTATTATAGTAATGATGAACCTATAGTATTAATACGTATCGATTAATCTCAATTGGTTTAATATATGTATGTCTGTAGTATGTATGTAGTGGGATATTTCTATATTATTAAATGGTAGCACATTGATGAATCTCTCAAAATATGTAATACGTATAATTTGTTCGAGTGTAAATATATGCGTATATATGTATTTATTTATGTATGTATGTACATATATGTACATACATACGGTCTATTGTGTTATTGTATGGATATTTGATTTATCCAGTATCGGTTTTTCGCGATGTTCTACATTTTGTGTGAAACTGAAATCGAATATGCGTTGCTGAATATTTGCAAATTAAGCGTTTTCACATAATACGATACTCAGATAATAATTTTAGCGTATAATTTAATACGCATTTCGCATTCGCGATAGTAATCCGGATATTAATATTATACAATAAAGACTTGAAATTTTTTAGGCGAAAAGGTTATTATATTAATTTAATGGGGGCAAAACTCAAAAGGGGTGGCCCCGGCCAATTTCAAAGAATTAATAATGATAATAAATTAAACGAAGGAGAAAGATCGTACTTATATTGTATCTTCATATGTAAATTTGAGCACGCTTAGACTACTTTGTGGAATTTTAAAAGTAGAAAGATTCACACTTAAAATTCTAACGACAAAGTCGTCCAGATTTATCGAGAGCTTCAACTTACATATATTCAGAATGTTCGGAATTGGCGTTGATAGTTCAAAATGATAGAGGTTAAAAAATGAGCGCATCCAATGCATAATTCGTAGTTTTACATAATCAGGATATTTCAAAACCGTCGGTAGTTCGAATATGACTTTGAAATTCGGTCATTTAAAAAAGGGAACAATTTAAAATGCGCATTTATTTTTTTATAAAATAAACGCGCATTTAAAAAAAAATTGTATATTAAAAAAAGTTTCTGTACATTACAAAAAATGTATGTGCATTTCTAAATGACGGATACAGATTACATTAGAAATTTTTGCTACTTAAAAAGCGGATGAAATGTGCATTAAAATGACAGATTGGCAACGTCGCGAATACCAAAATACGAACCGACAACGACCAACGCTTCTCTCTACTGGATTCCTTCTTTTTTACTCTTCGACACCTACGAACTTGAATTTGACTCTATGACCTGACATCATCATTCATCTTCACACGTAAAACAAAAACAAAAGTAAACCCTTTTAACAGTTGACAGTTCTCAGTAGCGGAAGACTGCAACGTTGGCAATTTTCGTATCTACATATTCTAACGTATCTTTCGTATCTATTTTTTCAAATGATCGTTTCATATTTTTAATGGTCACTTTATAATGCCAAAATATTTTATTCAATGCACAATACGAGATTGTTTAATGCATCGAAAATAATGGAAATTTTTAATGCACAAAAATTTTTTTAAGATACAAAGTATTTTTCTCAATGTACAGTTAAATCGCACCCTTTAAAAAATATGTAAATGCTCTGGATTCCATTTTTAGTGCAAACTTCAATTTTTTCATTGAGTAGATCAGCTTAATTAAAGGTGAAAAATATGCTCATTTTGCATTTACATATGTAAATACATACTTATTATAAATATAGTTCTAATTGCTTGGTTACTTATAAACTAAATAGTCGAAGTTTTGGTCATCTTTTATACGCGCTAAATTTTACAATATTCGAGTCGAGTAGAAGTGTGTGTTTCGCAAAATTTAATATATGAACAGTGTGCTTATTTAACGATAATAAATGGGACATATTCAATTGTGATGTGTTTTAAATTTGTCTCCGAAAATTGTGACGAAAATTCACTTGGAAAAACGATTAAGCATTGTCATTTGTTTTTTCGTATAAAAATATATTTGAAACTATTTCATTTTTAAATAATTTAATAGTTTTGTAAAATAAATAATTATGAAGACTCTTTTTTGTGTTTCAGTGTTTTAATAAATAAAGTAAATCAAACAATTCGATAGCATACGAATTAAAGCCTTCAGATTGACCAAATACCAATTAAAGTTCAGCGCAATTTTTTCAGCGTAATGCATTTTTAATCGTCGTTTTGAGTGGAGTAATTTAAGTTTTAAATTGAATTTATTTGAGAAAAGCCGACTGATTAAAATGCTTCAGAATATAGAAATAGATTTTGAGTGCATTTAACTCATTCATATGTATGTGTGAATGTTACGTATTTCGGAAAATTATTTATACATATGTAGCTATACATATACAACATGTATGCACATATTTGAAGAAAGCTTTCTTTCGAAATGAAGGCTTAAAGTGTTCAAGGGTCTGAAGAAAGTGTTTTATTTACTTAATGAAACGCGTGCTTTCCTAGTGTGACGTTGCATATTTTATATCCAATATTCGACACGTGCACGAATTGCCACATGCGTATACATACATATGTATGTACATACATTGTGCGGTCATTGAGAGTCAATTCAACCTAGACAAGGGTTATATGTGAAAAAAATGTCAATCTTAGAAAAAAAAGTCTTTCGAAGGCTAACAGAGGGATTTATTTATTCCACGTAAAATATTGCGATAGGGTTTAAGTACGCGATATAAAGATTGATAGTTTGAAGAGTAGTGGATTTTTTTCGGACGAAACTTTATCAACGGTGGAATTAATTGTGCAAGCACCAAATGAAATTAGAAATATATATGGAATTACCACGAATTTTGCAGATTATCTTTAGTAAGACGCGTTCATTTTAAAAATTTCATATTTTTGATTTTGAAATTCATCGAAAAGGATATTGAATACCATTGTTCTTTTTGGGGAACATTTATATAAAAATAAAGCACCGACTTGAAAGTAAATTGATTAATACAAGTTTAAAGTTAATTTGTAAGCGGTGGAAATTCTACTGAATATAAATACAGCGTGTCTAAAAATGGACCCAGTTTGAATTTCTGCAACTACGAGCCATCCATGACTAAGACTAGATAGTATTGAATTTCGAATGATTATCATTAAGTACTTCTAATTAGTAATTATTTCTAGTACACAAACTGACCCTAGCCTTGGCCATTCGCAAGTATAAACACTTACAACACAGGGAAGACACAATCCACTTGCAATTTTCAGTGATCATTTGAAAATTCAGATGAATCACTTTTCCAAGTGGTAAGAGGGGCGGATATATTAAAAAGTGTCTTAGATTAAACATATAACCGTTTCCGAACATGAACTACACGCTGTGTTATGTGAAAATAGATTGATAATTTTTCATTTCACCGCTATTCAACTAATTCTGGAATCCCATAAGGCTCAAACCTTGTACCTTTTTTATTTAAGCTTTACATTGATGATAATTTAAATGCTCTTAGTCATTAACAATTTTCGCTACATGATGATGATTCGCAAAGTATCACACTAGAGTGATTTCAGATTGCCATTTTTTAAGGATTCTAATTCCGTTAAGATATGGGTTTATGAAAATCTTGGAAACCCTTCTACACGTCCACGCTACAGTATCATTCATAATTTAAAAGACATTTTATCATGTCTATATACTAGTTTTCAATCAATTATGAATTAATTTATCATTAGACTAAATTTAATACAGTAGAAAGTGGAGTTTGAAAATAAACGTGGATGGAATGAAAGCAGTAGTTGCAACCGTCCACAAATAGGCATCAGGTTAATAACGGCCCACATCCGGTGAGATTGATTTAAATAGTGAAACGGTCCAGGGCCAGGGGTGGCGAGTCACACTTTTGGAAGGGGCGAGGATGTTAATGCTGTGACTGTAATGTGTAATTCAGCAAGAAGACTCTGGCTCGTTCGTATCCTCGAGCCTGGCCTTACATACATATTAATGCGAAGTAACCCTGTAACCGCCGGGTGCGCATATATATGCGCGTTTTTCGTGTTTTCCACCCCGCACCCTTAATCCACTTAAGAATAAAAGGTTGACTTATAACAGTTTCGGAGGCTCGTTGACCATTATGCTGCCAGTCGCATAAGGTGGATAAAGTGGCAGATTTAATTGGTACTTTGTGGTTGAAATTTATCCTCATTTAAAATTTCGGATGGAATTCTACTAAATTATTTTTTATTACATAGTGGTACTCTATTTAATATTGGCAATAGTGAAAATACTACATACATAACTATACTATTACTTTATCTATGTACGTATGTAGTAACACACACACATTTTTTCTAGATCATGAAAACGTGATCAGTGATCGATTCTGAGTTCGAATCAGTCAAAATCTCGACTTTGAATTTTCGTATGACCAAAAAACTTAATCTATTGTTACTACGTACATAGATAAAGTAATTAATTACCCATAAATTAATGAGAATATATCTGATTCAAATTGACTCGTATTGAATCTCATGAAACTGACCAGTTCAACAATATGATAATCGAACAGGTCCAAATGCTCACCCATCACATTAAAGTACCGGACAGCTAGATTCATATATGTATATACATATGTACATAAATTGAAATTATCGAATATTAGGCGGTTTTATTAATAGTAAAAAAAAACGAAATTGTTCTAAAAGAAAATATTTATGAAAATACTAACTTGAGATAAATAAATTAGTTGGTGGCACAGGAAAAAATCAAAGTTCGCATTTTTCGCTCCGGCCTAATATGCATACATATGTATATCGTTTATATATACAGATCTATATATCATAAATATATGTATGTATATATGTGTGTATATAGATATATGTATACATATGAATGTGAAAGACTCTTCAAACTTTATAAGTTAGTTTAGTTTCATAACGAGTTTTTCGTTCGCAAAATGTTTCGTCGAAGTTTTAATTAACTAAATTAAAATAAAATATAAAAAAAATTAATGAACGTCGTTAAAGGGTTTATCTTGGTAGATAATAAATGTCACCATATTTTCACAGGATAAAAGACTTTTATTAAATTTTACCAATTGTGTATGTTAGGGCGAGTGTGTGTGTGTGTGTGTGTGTTAAAAGTAAACGGGATTATCGGTCTGCTCGGAAAGGAGTGACGTTAAAAGGACTTTCGTTATTAAATCCATCGACAAGGATATTGAATCGTACTATTTGTTAAAGGCAGTCTATTTTTATCGAAAAAGAAAACTCAGAAAGAAGCGGATTGTATAATAATGAATTGTATCAAATAAGAAATAAAAAAAATCGAAGGGAATAATTTACAGACCAGAATACATACATACAATTTTATATCATACTTAATCTGAAATCGTATTTCGCTAGACAGAACCTCTAAAGTCTAATATATAAATTAGAGATATTTGCTCAAAACATTTTTTTTCGTATTCTAATAAATTAAAGTGATATGATATCAGTTTTTTATCAAAAAGAAAAATTGTTCTCTTTATTTTAATTTATATTTTCCCATATCATTACGGCTTGCCACTGAGTGACACTTATGGTGTAAAACTTGTACCTATATAAATTTATATGTAGATTATAAATTTTGAAATCATATTCCAATAGTAGTGACATAGTGGGTAGGATGGTTTTAAGTTTAATATAATATCTTTAAATTCTTAATGCAAATTCTGTAGGTCTAAAATAAATAAAAAATCAGTCAAATTTTTATATGACCACAAAACTTCAACGATTGTTACTACATAGTACATGCATTGATTGATATAAAGTATTGAAATATATAAAATGATTATAATTGTGTTAAAATCATGTTATGCCTCTCAAAGGGTTACGAAGTACTTACTAAACGCAATGATTACAGCGTATGTTACCTTACTACCAATATTATATACAATAGACTATTATATGTACATACGTATATAATATATAGCAGCCCTTTAACAATTATCGTTACTTGACTCTGTAGTAATAGTATTTAATTATAAATTATGATTACGCGTTCATAAAACATACATTATATATTTCATTACCTCGTAAATTTCTGATATTTTATGACCTTTGACAAGATTTTGTTGGTTATATATACATACATATGTATGTATGTACATATCGATGACTTGATGCACACATATTGTATTGTCTATTTTTGAACTGGCCTGGATGACAGAGATGTCAGATTGCTACAAAATATTTATTGGAATCAGACTGCGGTAGTGCGCGTCGATGATCAATTTACTGATTAGATTCCTATAGAGCGGGGCGTCAAGCAAGGATGCATCCTATCACCTACGCTTTTTAACACTGATGCCGAATCCTTCTTCCACGATGTTCTCCAAGAAGCAGAGGGTATTAAGGTAGGTGGTGAAAGAATCACCAACATACGATATGCTGATGCACTAGTCGCTGAAAATTTAGCAGACTTGCAAAGACCTCTAGACCGTGTACATCAAAAAAGCAAGAGGTCTGCGTTTAAAAAAATTGAAGAGGTCTGCGTTTAAATGTAAAGAAGTCGAAATTTATGCTAGTTGACCAAATAAAAGCAGACACCGGTGATCTAACATTGGATGGAGAGGTGTTAGAAAGAGTCAAAAGTAAAAATTTAAATACTTGGGTAATTGGTCAAATGAAGAGATAGACCCAGATGAAGATTTAAGAATCCGCATCGAGATGGCTTGAATAGCGTTTATCAAAACTAAATCAGAGTTTGAGATTCGCGACGTGGACTCTGAAGACCAGGATGATAAGCCACATCGAAGCATTTGAGATGTGGGTTTACATGCGTATGCTGAAGATGGACACATGTTATGGGGTCCGAAATATGAATTTCTCCGTTTGTTAACCATGGGAAAAATAGAAGGTAGGAAATGGATTGTCAGGAAGAAGTTGTCTTGACTTCGAAACATGTGCATGTGGACCGATATGAGCGCCGAAGACTTGTTCCCAGCAGCTGAAGATAGATCCGGATATCTACAAATAATTGACGAGGTGGTCGCCAACGTCCGGATGTGGACAAGGCATTAGAAGAAGAAGAAGATTTTTGAATTTGTATTGAATTTTAAGTTTGTAGATTTTGGAATAAAATAGATTTTTCTTTTCATAGTAATTTATGTGGTATACGTAAATTACTTTGAAATTCTAAACCTGACTTATTCCAGCATCTACGAATATAAAATTCGATACAAATTCAAAAATAAACATACAATATCTGTGCACCAATCCATCGATATATACTCAAAATATCAGAAAAAATAATATTTATACATTTTTTACGATGACATTATATAAATATAGTGTATAATTTTTTTTAGTGCCCATGAAACCCAATGGAAAAGCATCTTTCCCAAGAGGCTTAAATACATGACAGACGGCGAAAATATGTGTTGTAATAAAGTTGCGACACTTTAAATCTTTATATACTAATAAAATATGTAGATAAATCGAAATAAAAGGCAAGAAAAGCAAAGAGATGAATTTAATTAATGAATATCAGCGTGGTCTAGTGGCGAATGTTGAATTATTTCGTACTTGATTACGAGTTCGATTCCCGCTAAGTCTCGCTGTTGGCCAGACCTTGGTTTGTCAAGGTCGATCGTTTCTTATCAGAATTTGCCAATTTTTCTGATTTTCATTGAAACGATTCCTGTAAAAATTGGCGTTTCCTTCCCAATGTTCTGTTACGAACCTTTAGTTATTGTTATATCTTAGGTTTCGCCATATTGCTCACCATAGATGTCTCTGGTTGTTTATCGAATATAAAAATTCGTATTGTTACATGAAAGTTATTCATTGTTATTTATCGTATTAATACGATGTTTGTAATATCTGACCATAGATGTCAGATATTGTTTAGATTTACATGTATCTATGTAATAATTATGTGGACCAGGAAGGCGCATTTGGGGTTTACCTGTTAAGCCTTCCTGGTATATTTGTAAATAAATAAATAAATATCAAACACAAAATAATTTTTTCAATCATACCCGATAAATTCTGGAATTCGATCTACCGATATTCGACTCTTTCTTTACGGAAACCTTTAGACGATACAAAAATTTTAATTAAAATTTGAAGTAAATTTGATGAGATGAAGGGATAGAAACAATATTATAATATCGTTGCATCATTAAGAGTGGAACGAGGGATTCTTCCAGGTTGGGCTATTAAGTTTCACGCCGTCTGAAAGTTTTCTGAAATCCGAAGTCGCGGTCCAGAGGAGCACGCAATATCTGACGGCATCGCCATTTAAATATGGCGGAACCCACCTGAAAGCTTTTTTCATACATATTCACGAGGGCTTTCGGGGCGAGAGCTTTTCAGCAAACACCGAGCCGGCGGGTATTCGCCTCTGTCCCTCGCCTCCTGATTTCCCACTCTATGGTTCTTCGTGCATATACATATCCCGGTCTGGTCATAAATATTTCATCGAATATCACACATTCGAAATTCGCCGTTTGAGCTATTAAACAAAACGCTTTCCACACAAAGTTCGTGTGAATATTAATGTAAGCGCGGCGCATTGTACGCTCGAGTTTAATTACGAGATTCGCATCGATGAAATGTAAACGGGCAAATGCAACAGATGTTATCGTCATATGTACATATGTATGTATATACGATCATATCGCATCGCGTTACACATGTGGTTTAATTAAAAAATTCGGATGTGACCAAGCCATGACTTTATCTATGTATTTGAGGACTATTAGAACGTCACAAAAAAAAATTCGATAATTAAATATTACATACACGTTCACACATACCTACATACATTTCCCACATTGAGCGCAGATGTAGGAAAACTTACACACGATAAAAGTTCTACATCCGGTTGTCGGATTTTTTTTATTACCTTAACTCACTCTAATTAATTATTATACACAATTAAATGTCAAGAAAATAAAAATAATTTAAAAATTCAAAAATAAAATAATTTGATATTGTTTTAAAAAAAAATACTACTTCCGGTTTACGAATTCTGACCAAAACCTTATAAGCTCTAAGTTAGTATATTAAGAATTCAAATATAAATTTTCAGCTTGATACGTTCAGGGGTGTGGAAAAAATAGTGGCCTCAAAATTTTTGACCTTTCTAAAAGGGAAAAATCCCACTTCCGGTTTAATAAATGTAGTGATTTTTTTATTATCATCACATTGATACAAGAATCATACTTGAATTTTTTCGGGGAGAGTACACATGTTTAAGGGGTTGAAAAAAATTGTGGATGAAAAATCGAACAAGTGTAAACTGCCACTTCCGGTTGAATGATGCTTACTAAATTTTAAACATAACTTGGTATTAAGCTTAAACTTGTAGATCTGAAATTTCAATACAATAAAACAAAAGGTTTCTGAGAAAAATATAAAAAGCCTCGATTATCTAGAGTAAAAACTACTACTTCCGGTTGAGATCAAATATTCAAAAAATATTATGTTTTAAAATTTATAATTTCTATTGAATGTAAAACTTATTTAACTTGTTATTACGCTTAATCTTCTAGATATGAAATTTCAGTTCAATAAATCAAAAGATTTCAATAAATCAAAAGATTTCTTCAGAGTAAAAGTACTACTTCCGGTTTAGGTAAAAATATTCAAAAAAATATAAGATTATAAAAATTATAATTCCTATATAATAATTTAGATTAAAAAAAATCAGTCTGATTCGGTTAGGGGTTTGGGAGATAATAGAATTCAAAAACTAGGACACCTATGTATAAAGGGAGGTACCACTTCCGGTCAATTTAAAAAAAAATTACGTCGAATCGATAAGAATTTCAGTTACTGATACATAGTTCTAGATACACACACATTTATTCAAGACCTTGAAAACGTGATCAATTCTGAGTTCAAATCAGTCAAAATCTCGAAATTTTCGCATGATAACAAAACTTCATTTATTGTTACTACGTACATATGTACATATGTATGTATGTAAATAAAGTATAAATGTAAAAACAAATAGAAACTCGTATAAAAACCGACCGTGTCATTACACTATACGCTAAAGAAGTGATAAATACACTACAGGTAAGAAACAGGTTAGCTTTGTGAGCCATGTAGTTCTCAAGGTATATGTAGTTCTGTAAAGTTCTGCGGGCGCTTTTAATTATGGTTTTGTGCAATGTTTCAGCGTTGCCAAGTTTCGTGACGCAATTCAGTCGCATAAAAAGAATTCATTCTGACGTACATACGTAAAGGAAGTTTCAATTTCATGATATTTTGAAGCAAGTATATGATCATATTTACTATGCCTTTATGTAAATGCTTATTCACTGTAGCATCTATTATGCACGATACTGGATAAAAATTTCTGGGGTGAGTATTTTTCTAATCAATCTTTAATAAGTTTGACCCACTTAATTCGAATATGACAATGATTTTTATTTGCTTCTTCTCGTTTATGAGACATAAGCGTTTAAAAAATGTTTACATATTTTGGGGTTTTGCAGTCTTTAGCTCAAAATCTAGTGAGTATTGGAATCGACAGTCAGATTCTTTCTTATTGATTTTGATTTTTCAATGCTTTAAAATATTTAAATATTCATTATCTAGCAAGTTTGAAAAGTCTAAATATATAAATTTTAAATTTTAGCTGTTATGAATTTATTGGACAAGTTCTATATTTTAATACAACTTGCAAGGTTAGTTTTCAATCTTAATAATTTTTTATTTAATATGAACGTACTAATTCAAGTGGTCAATGATTTTAAATTACAAAATGAAATTTCCTAAGCGGATCACTCATCGTTCGTAAGTGACGGTGTGCAAACGTTAGCGAGTGAGATGGAGTGATGCACTCTTTATCTCGCTCTTGATCTAAGCAACCGCATTCTTCATACCGCTCGAATCAGTGAATTTCAATAAAAAAAACAATCTTTATACATGTGGTTAAGTGACAAATTACCGGATTAAGCTCATTAAAAAAATTTGTGTAAGAAAATAGTATATTTTTTTGACATTTAAAACTCGCTATATAATAAATACTTTAAAGAAAGAAAACAATCAATAGAAAAAAATCTGACTATACATATGTAGATTCCCATACTAACTTATGGCACAGTAATACTATGTATGTAGGTTTTGAGTTAAAGACTGCAAAAGCTAAAAATGTGTAAAAATTGAGCATTTTTTTAAACGCTTATATCCATTGAAGTATAATGCATTCTACTTCAATTTTTCCACTTCTAGTTCTACTCCCATTCTACTTCAATGCTTATATCTCATAAACGAGAAAAAGCCAATAAAAATCAATATCATTTTCGAATTTAGTGTATGAAACTTGGTATAGAAATTGTTGTTTCCGGGAAAAGCTTCAGTATCCAAAGCCGACGCAAATGAGACCTCTCGACTCGAACCGAACCGCTCTTTAATCCTTTGATTAAATCAAAACGTTGTATTAGCGTTGTATTGATATTAAATAATTATCATAAACACCGTGTTTCAGATATTTTATTAAATATATAGCTATTTATCTATCGGAGAATGCGGTATATTCAGACCCGTGCCTCCATATTCACTTCTAGATTAATTAATCTTTAATTGTATTAATCAGTTTGGGTAAAAAGGCAATAGCATCCACATTTTTATATGATTATATAAATTTAGGAAAATATGCATACAGTGTATTTAAGTACATATCTATATATATGTATATAATATATGTATATATAATTTGGAAATAGACTTTGCATATACATACATAACCAAGGATACATACATACATACATACATATTATGTATGTATGTATGTATCCTTGGTTGTTCGTTCGTTCGTAGATCCGTGACCTCATCGAACAATGATTCGATTTTTTTTTTTTCGATTCATAGGCGCCGATTCGATATTTTTCGATTCAAAAGATTTGAAATCCCCGCAGAGGGCGCAGGGGGCGCAGGCTCATGGGGCCCCGCCAAACAGCCACATGGGGCGCAGCCACCGGATTCTAGACTTAATATATTTTTATATATGTTTTTAATTTTTAAATTTTTTTTAAAAATTAATTTTTTTATTTTTTAAATTTTTTTTAAAAATTTTTATTTTTTATTTTTTAATAAAATGCTTACTATTAGATTAGTCATGTTTAAGCGGTATATATTACAAATACCAAGCGAAGGCGGGTAATACAGCTAGTTTCTAATAAAGTAATCAATGCAATAGTTTTTTGTAGAAAGTTTTAATTAAAAATATGTTTGTTTATTTATTTATGTATACCTATGTATACCAGGAAAGCCTAACAGTTATACTCTAAATCGCCTTTCTGGCCGAATAAAAATATCGATAAATAATTTATATGGTTATTTTACCATCGTAAAGACCTCTATGGACAAATTTTGATAAATTGTTTTTATTTATAAATCGCTGCATTTCGAGATGCTTAAAAACTCTAAATTTGCGGAACATCTATGGGTAAATTTATAGCATTTTATAAATCAGCGAATTCGAGATGCTGTAAACTAGAATTTTGCGAGAAATAAGACAAGGTTGCCAATATGTTGGAACCGTTTCAATGAAATCAGATAAATTGGCAGAAAGGATAGGGTAGCCAATTTGTTGAATCAAATAAATTGGTAAACTCTGATAGGAAACGGTTGATTGAACCCGTGACCACACAATTAAAAACATTACACGCTAACCATTAATATATTTATGTACATATATACATATGCTGCTGGTTCATGATTTTTGATTGGTCTACAGAATATCTATGAGTGATACTAAAAATACTTTAATTTGGAGTATATTAATTCATCAGTTTCTAACTAATAAGTTTTTTCTGTTCATCTTATTTAATACAAGTTGTTTTTGTAAGAACAAAAGGTTGCCAAATTTCAAATACATTGTTTTCCAAATTTTTTACTAGAGGCTCTGGGAATAATAAATTCATAGACGTAAAGTACGCCGTGAACACGGTAAGTTTAGGAACCTCTTTAGTTGTATTGTTTTTTTTTTAGTACATAAATAGGATACGTAGTTCGCATATACGATGTTATCTTCGGCGGAGAAAATTACTCGGAAGGACCGTTCACAAGGAGAGGGCCGAGTTCGTTTTTTAGAAGGGATTTCACCCCCAGCTTAATACCATCGTTACAATATATATGCCCTTCTGGAAGACACACGAAAACGGATAAACCGATTCGGCAATGATCAATAAAATCCGCTTTTCACCCAACGGTGCTACCTTTACATTTTGTTCAAACAAAGTACACACAGCAATGTATAATACATACATTTATGTACATATGTATCTAAGTAAATATACATACATATGAGCCGTTATATTTGAATGTGGCGAAAATCCAGTTTTCAGTTCGAAAAACACTTTCTGTTTGACTTAATTCACAAATCGTTATCACTTCTTTTAATTCGATATATCCAGAATCACGAAGAAGAAGAATAAACGTATTATAGGCCACCGGTATTTTTAAATATTGCTAAACGAATTTGAAATGAATTTCTCGAAATGAAGAAAGTGGACTTATGCCACTTCCTAATATACATAATGGCTCATATGTATATTGATAGTATTTTTTTTTGTTTTCAGCGTGTCAAAATATGTAGACAAAAAATGGCAATGGCTAATGTTGTTTTTTATTCTAGTTTCACCATAAAATTGGCGATATAAAATGTAACGACGGCAAGTTAGCACACACATGCTAGCACACACGCTATATTTCATTGCGATACATAAAGTTTAAAGTTATATATATTTTTACGGATTTGTATCAATAACTCTTTTTAAAAAATTCTTGTTTAAAGTTTTTTTTACATATATACATACACATAACTTCAATAGCGTTGTCTATCTGTAACTATATTTCTCAAAGCGGTGGATAACTTTTCGAGTTTTGTTTTTAATTATCCCACTATTGTATAACACTAGTGTTGTACCTGATGACATATAATCGCATGGGCATATCAAGTTATTAAATTAAAAAAAATGTGTCGGTTCTGTGTTCGATCCGCAAGCGGTCGAAGTTTTTTCAAATACTTTTTAAATATATTTAATTTAATATATATTTTCTGTAATGCTGCTGATCAGACCAGGATATTTGTGCTCCAGGTCGATCAGAGTTTGCCAAATTTTCTGATGTCATTGTTGAAACGGTTCGTGATTAAATTGGCTAAAAAACTTTCCTACTATGTCCCACTTTATGATTATATACACTATGATTAATGTACAATAAGAAATTATGTTCAAATTCATATATTAATTTCGAGTTTAAAATGTCTCCTACTTCAGCGACTTGTTATAAATATGCTGCATTGTTTGTAATTGACCAGGAAGGTGCATTGGGGTTTACCAGTTAGGCATTCCTGGTATATTTGTATATACATATGTACATATGTATGTATGTATGTAAAAAATAAAAATAAAATAAATATACACTAACAATATATACACGCACACATATATGTATATGTATATGTACATACTTACATGTGTATATGCAATACGAATATGTAGTACAGTATACAAAATATACAAAAATAAAGTAAAAAAATTAGAAACAGTACACACCAACGCTGAAATTGTTTATTCAAATTTCAATTGTAAAGTTTGATTGACTTTGAAAAACATTTATTTTTCAAATATTTGTGAAGACATTCAAAAATAATTGAAATATATTCTAAAACACACAGATATACCAACAAAAAACTTTGTTATTAAAATTCGATCGTTTTAACGAAATACATTACAACTTTGGTGGCGACCTTTACAAAAGCTTTTTCTCGTAAGCGTTACAGTGAAATTTATTTGGATACTACCTATGAGCAAACTTTACCAATTTCCTTGTTTGGTAAAATATACATAAGGACATACATTACAGCCTAACACAAAAGGAGCATAAAGTGTCAACTTTGAAATAGCTTTGTATTTATTTTTGAGAGTGAAAGTGGGAAACGTAAATTGTCGAGTGTGTTTTGTAACGCGTTTCATTACCGATATTAAAGTAATAGTGATAAGCCCGATGAAATATCATCACATCGGTTATGCCGTTTCTGGTATATCGCTTATTAGTGATCGATTCTAGTTTTCGCATGATCACAAAACATCATCTATTGTTACCACGTACAAACTTACTAAAAAAAGTAAAAAAAATGAATATATATATATATATATATATATATATATATATATATATATATATATATATATATAAATGTTTTTAAAAACTAACCTCTTCTATATTTTGTTTATAAAATTAAGACAATATATAAAAAACCTAATTAAGAAATCACCAACTCTCTCCGTAAACTTTGATCATGAGTATGGCAAAGTGCTCAATCTGTCATAGCGAGAGGGGAGCGAAAAGGGAAAAAAAGATCAGAACATTGTGGAAAAATGGGACAGTTTCGATGATAGACTTCACTGTGAACGAAGATGCAGTATTTTCAAACGTGTCTATTACGACTATTTTTCACCATGCTAATGGTGGACGTCATTTCCATTTATATTGATGACCAAACCGAGCAAAATGGCAAAGTTTGAAAACGATCGGATAAGAACCCAAACTTCGTCAGACGACAAAATCGATTCAGAACTAAGAAGAGGTTAGTAAGTAATAAAAAGGTTGAAATATGTTGAATACTGTTATTTTCGTACCGCGAATGAAAATTTTTCTCGAGAATATTTTCCTTGAATAATGGGGCGTCCTTAGGGAGTGATGATTTATTCCCGGTCACGTATCTTCCGTACAGCCTGTTTAATGTTGCTGGAAGATCGAAGAACGAGACGCTACACGAAAACAGATTTCTTCAAGTGGTTTCGTGTACAAAAACAGTCTGGGATTTTTCATAATCTAAAACACGTTTTCTTTCCTTCCGTCGTATACATATTGCCGCTTTGTTTGTATTGCATTTGAATATTTCAAAACAGTAACTCTTATAATGAAAAAGTATACATTAAAAAAAAATTGTACTCTCAAAAATAGCAATAATCAGCAATTTGAAAATGGCTGTATTTTTTTCACTGTTATGAATTACCGCTATGCTTTTTTTGACGGAGCGTCGGTTTTCCTTTGATAATTTTCACTTTTCACCCGGACGTAACGAACACAAAGGGACACAGACAGACTAGTATAGGCAAGTGAAATTAGCTACATACATACATGTGTTTTTAAAATGTAATTCGAATCAGAAAACGGACTGTTTCCTGTCAGGACGTTAGAGTTAACAGGCTTTTTGCCGGATTTTTCGAAACATTATATCAAAGCGAAAACAAACAAAATACTGCTAGTTAATTTCAAAAGTATATAACGGAATTCAATGAAATGAAAAAAAATCTTGCTCTATATGTTTGGAGAAATTGAATTAAAATCAATCTCCGTACTTCAATTTGATTAATTAATGTTATTCGATACTCGCTTACAAAATGTGTCATATACATATATATTGAATATGTATAGCCCGTTTCTAATTGCAGAAGCTGCGATTGTTTGTTTTATCTTTAAATTTGAAATTTAAATTATTCATTGACATATTAGTGGCGGATACGAGTGCTTTCGTAAATAGAATAAAGTGTGAAACTCATGAAAGATGTTCTATGGGCTGAAGTCCTAGCTTGACAACTGAAAAAATGTTCCATTAAGAGAGAGAAAAAAAAAACCAAAAGATTAATGGCGGCGACTTCTCATGGCCGCGCAAAAATTTCCTTTTGGCTTCCGTTCTCGGGTGAAGACTTTTAAATAAGACTCGCGTGTTTCACAAAAGAGATTCTACGCGAAAAACCTCCCTATTTGGGGGCGTCGGCGTCACGACGTTCATTGGAACGAACAAAGTTGTCCCAGGACGATGCCAGATTGGTTCGGCGATTAAAGTTAAAACAGATTTATTCTCAGAAAAATCTCGGGAGGACGCCCCTAATCGGCCGCTGAAAATTAATCTCACTCCAGAGCTTTTCATCAGTGTGTACAAAAAAAACAAGAAATCATTTCATGAATAGATCTAAGAAAATGAAAAGTCGTAAGTACGATGACTTATTTTACACTATGAAAATACCGATGTTAAAAATGTATTACGAAAATCCATAACGTTTAAATTATGATAGAGAAAGAATCTTACTTTTTGTAGTTCTAAATCCTTGGTTTATAGCTTTGGTGGTCCTTACAGCCGCTTTGTATATCCTCCAATAGAAGAAGAGCATGACGAACATGGGTATATAAAACGAGCCGAGAGCCGAATACACCACATATCCAGCATCGTTTGTTAGCTCACATGTCCATGGGCACGGTGGGTTCGGTACTTGAGACAGCAGGGTGTGGTTCTTGTTCTTATAAATCACCGCTTCGGAAGCCTGTAAAAAATTACAAAAAATTTTAATGACGGATTAATACAAATATTGTTGAATATACATACACTCTCGTACAATTATATCATTGGGAATTATTTAAGTACGTCATGGAAAAGTTCTCGTTGATTATTGAAATAAAAAAAATGTAGGTATGTTTCAAATATTTAAATTGAACTTGTTTTGTAATTTTGATGTGATACGAAAGTTGACAACATTATTTCAAGGGACTTGATCTGGATATTCCTTCCGGTGACAAATCAATAATGTATACGGCTGCATCGCCGAGCCACTTTTTTTATAAATTATTCCGTTTCCACAAATTGTATGCATACAGTCGTAGACATAGAAAATGCCGCATTCGATCTTTTTTACATTTTTTTTAAATTCTGTTTGGTATTGTAATTTTAAAAGAATTTTTGAATGGAGGGTTTGAAGATTTATCAGTAAACTTCAATTTAAGCAAAAAAAAAAAATGGAAATAGTTAACAGGATATTTTTGGAATGGATGCAGAAATGAAAAGCAGTTATTAACGGTACTTGTGCCGACGTTGTAATGTAATTTATGAGGGTCAGAATATCCTTGCACTATTCTGTTGTTGGATTTTTAAAGTTAATATTCCTTGTGAGGTATCAAAAAAATGTTTTGTGAATAAAACAACTTTTGGATTATAATATACTTATTCTATTTTAATATTTCGTACTGCCGGCTCGATTTTGAATAATCGCCAATATGCGCTGATTTCGTATAGTGAATTTAAACATTCCATCGTAATATCATTCTCCCAAGTTTCGGTTTTACATATTTTTACGCAATTCTATGATATTTGATGTCCGTCGTTTTGCCATTTTTTTCTTTAAAACGCCCATAGGTTTTCGATCGGATTTCATTCGGGAAACAATCTGGATTGTTTCCCAGCCATTCTGTTGATTTTATGTCTAGTATATAAGTGAAAAGGGATATTATGAATCATTTAGTAAAAGATTTAGACACAAAAAATCGAAATTTTACTCGAGGCTCGAGCGCGATGGCATGGTGTAGTATCGTCTTGATAAATCCGAATCGTCTTGATAAATTTTGGCAGGGCGGTGTGGCCTATATTAACGCTGTCATATGATCTGATGCTTGAAGCTCTGCCGGAATTTCTTCCGCTGTTTTGAATGGATTTTCTAGTATCATGTGCTTGATATGACGATCTTTGCGAACACTGGTCACACGTCCTCTTCCGTTCCCAGGTTTCCTCCCCAGAGCAACAGTTTCTCAATATTTTTTCAAAAATCGACGAGCAGAGCTCTCTCCAAATCCCACTCGACGAGATATTTCACGCATAGAAAGATTATCTTGGAATAACGTAATAATTTTTGATTTTATAATAATCGACATCTACTTCGAGTTATCCATTTTTTTTGCGAAATGTTTGCGCGATGGCGTCTAACAAAAAACTGCCGAACTTTTAAAACTTGCATTGTCTCAAATATCAGGCACCTAAAGTGTGCCATACCCAAAAAAAAAAAAAATGAAAACAATCGAGACATAATTCTGGGAAAAAACCCAAATTGAATATAATATGCAATCATCCGGCTTTTTTTATGTCCACGACTGTATATACACGTATTTTGAACATAAGTATTCTTCCTCGTTTCCAAATCATCTCGTTATATACAGCTTCATTAATATTTCATGGGATTGAGAACACTTCAACGTGAAATGTACATGACCAATAAAAATAAATACGATGAAGTTGATATGCTGCCTACCGTCCTCCCCGCGTCGATGATTTTAGGCAGAATATACGTATATTCATACACGTGTATAAAATACATAATTATGGCAAAAAGCGTGGTGAAAGATTAATGCGTTTATAGGCATTGCCCGCATGGTCAATTCGTGGATTTTAACGATGATTTGAGACCTCATTAAATCCCCATTTCCATTATGAAATGTGCTCTTTACCTACTAGTTGACGGTTGAAACTAATAATAGGCATAATTGTAATTTGTTGTTTATTTACATATGTACATACATACATATATGCATAAAAACGAGTATGAACACTGTTAACCCGTTGGGTGCTAACGACACGCCTGTCGTGTCGTGTTCACTAAATTTCCGTAGTCGCACGCGACTCACCGAGCGCGCTTTGTCCCTTTCCAACAGAAAGGTTAAAAAAAAATACGCACTTGCTGTAGTAACGCGAGAAGCATTCAATTTTTTCGCCTAAAGGTCTCTATACACTCTCTATTTTAAATTTTTTATAATGTTATTTACTGTTTATTTTTTAACTTATTCAAAAAATATAGATGTTTTGGTGATTATATTTTTATACAAAAAGCTTAGTAAATATTACTCTTAGTAAATGTAAGTGAATATACTAAAATGTCTAATGGGTGATCCAAATATGATGCTATCACTTTATATGTAAAAATGCCATTTTTTTTCGATTTACCTGCTTGCACGATAATGGTGAGTCGATTCCTGGAAAATATCATGTTGGAACAATATAATGGTCTAGCATTAAAAATTATTGTATATGGTGGTTCTACTGATACAGAATTGGGTGGCAAAGACCACACCAATAAAGTCGTTCATAAACTGATGGAGGAAAAAGCTGGACAAGGCCATTCACTGTTTATGAACAACTATTACAACAGTATTCCATTGACGGAATCATTGTTAAAACAAAAAAAACCTATGTTACTGGAACACTGAGGGCGAATCGGAAATATAATCCGATAGCGGTTGTAAATAAAAAAATAAAAAAAAAATGAATCCGTGATGCAATATACTCCAGAAGGAATATGCATTACCAAATGGAAAGATCGTCGAGAGATTTTGACGATTTCCTCGGAATTTAATGGGGTGTCTACAGAGATAACCAATCGCCGAGGCAATGTTGTAGAAAAACCCAATATGATAATTCAATATAACAAATTTATGGTGGGAGTTTATTACCACGATCAGATGTTAGCCTACTACCCATGTAGGAGAAAAACTTTAAGATGGTACAAAACATTGGGCATACATCTATTTCAGACAACGTCATTAATTTTAAATATCGTTATATTATTTGCTATTTCTACGAACAAAAAATTTCCAGAAGTTTTTTTTTTTACGAAAATAATGAATAAATATAGGTACTGTATAGCGTGCTTTATGCAAGATGCAGGTGGACGCGCCTTCCAAGAACCTCCACACTGTCAAAACATTTGTGAGACAGAGCTATTTTATGAAATATCAGCATAGCATGGATTCTAGTTCAGCATTGAAAGTGTTAAGTAAATATCAGTAATTTTGTTCCATATACATACATACATATGTACAATATGCCATACATACATATGTGTTATATAACATATATATGTATGTATAATACATATCCTCAATGTCAACATTTATGTACATATGCACAAAAATTTAAATAGCGTAATCACCAAGCATTTTTCTTATTGTTGAGGTGGCTTCGCATTGGATTCATGTACGTACATAAACGATCAGTTTGATTACAAATATTAATTGTAAAATATTTATGTATATTGTTATCAACTATTTTCATGTGTCTACGTTACCATCAAAGTGTATCAGTTGTGATATACTTATTTCATGTGGTATTTAAGATAATTCTTATTCGAATACAAAATATCCAATAGATGTAGTATGTTTCTACAGGCGAAATACAGTTTGACTGAAGTTCCCCAGTAATAATAGATTGGCTTTGACATTTCAGATTTTTTTATAGAATGATTTATGATTCAACAATGCGTCAATATTACTTGTACTATTACGAATTATGGAAAAGAATTTTATATCACGATAGCCCTAAGAATGTATTAAAAAAAACTGACTTTGCGACTTAAATTACTAGTTAATTGACGATTTCATGAAAAGCAATACAGTCAATAAAATACATCAAATTCATACCGCATTGAAAGCCTAGGTCCTGTGAATCAAATTCAAAAAGTAGATAAAAGAAACGGAATTTGTATTCCAAACAGAATACCGAATTATACATATTGAATGATTCTGACCACAAATTGTAAATCCCGGTCTCTATCCGCATTTACAACACCCATTTAACAATGCATTTACAACAATTGAACAATGAACGGCGCGCTCTGGGTCCGCTCTTGCCATAATATATTACAACTGGTAAATACACTTTGATTATAACGTATACACAGGTATACAAAGTGCATTTTTGATATTTTTTTCGAAAAATTTACTATATTAAATATGATTATTTAAAAGATAAACCATTTATAAAAAATATAACATTTATGTAGATAATTTTTTTTTATAATAACAATGAAAAAGGTTATGTATAAATGTCTTTTTGTCTGTATATTGTATGTACATATATTGAATTTCTTTTTTTAAACCCTGTACTCATTCTAATCTCATCGGCCATTGCAGCCCATTAGAGACTCCTGTAATGCCACAATCAAAAATAATAATAATATTTCCATATGCCAACAAAATAATTTTAAAATAAAACAAAACACAAAAAAATAAGTAAAATAATTAAAATGAATCACAATTCAATTATTTATTTATCACCACTCTGACCGATATTAATTATAAAAGCTCTTAAAAAACAAATTCGCAATAATAATTTTAGTTGAATTGGTCCTCACATTCAAAATATCAAGATTATAAACAACAGAATTAATTATATTTATGGTGGAACTGGCACGCCATACAAATGAATTTCTTCCATAATTTGAGCAGACATTGGGTATGTAAAGGAGCTCATTATATCTGGATACACTATTTGGTATTCGCAAAGACATTTTGCTCAATAATTGAGGACAGTTAATCGGCCCTTTAGAATATTCAAAGATAGTAAGACCTCACCTATCTCCCTCCTTTTAACAAGTGGAAGCAGATGCTGATATAAATTATACAAGCATCCATATACGATGCATAGTTTAGCCCAAAATGACCGTTGACGTACCTCAAAAATTTATTTTGTATGCGCTCCAATCTGTTTCTCACACTGGAGTATCCTGGTCAGACGCAGACTCAATGAATATTGTTACAGATATATTAAATTATTATTTATTTTGAAAAATTCCGACCAATGTGATATATGTAATGTATGCAAATATGTGTGAAATATATGCAATAAATCTCCTTTTATAAATGTGTAAACGTTTACGTATGCGTAGAAGCATTTATTTGTCTGCGCGAAAAACAGGTAAGGGCCACTTAAAAGCTTTTAGATTCTTTAGTTACCCACCGGATTTGTTTCACAGATACACAGCCTTTAAACCGTAAAAGAGATTGAGATTTTCGTTTGGCAAAAACAGTTTTCCCCTGTCCATTGTAAGCGTTCCTTTATCGCGCTGAATGCAACGGAGAACCCGTTAAAGCGAAATACGGCAACGTCATTAGTCGAATGGAGCGTGCAAATAAAATGCGAGGTATTTCGCAAAATTAATTAAATTAAATTTGTGCCCTATTTGGGATTCGAATTGTTTGCTCACACAACTAGGAGACACGTTCAATATTTAGGAATGTCAAGTAGTCACTGTAGAATAAAATTGACATGGCAGTCGCAGTAATAAGGTACCCGTGGGCTAATACAATTTGTTACCGTGGATTTGGCTTTAGGCTTAAAGTTGCCAACTTTCTCGTTGTTAACAAGAACCTCAATAACAACCATCTCTCGGGAAACTTTCGAATAAAATTACAGTACATATTGCTTTCCAAATTTCATTTTAACAATCATCGAAAAGGCATAAGACATTTCAATGTAGAAATTTAATTCTTCAATAACTTTAAACGCTTTTGGTCATTATAAAAAAATGGACAGTAGATAAAATAAACGTTCTGGTCAGTATACAGGTGGTCAGTTATTACAATAAATAGTCATTTATATACATCGATTGGTCAGTATTTTATATATAACGGTTATTTTACAGCTGAATCCAAATATTGTATTTAATTAATAAACTAATCAAATTCGTGTATAGTTATTGACATTTAATTTAAAAGTTACCTACAAAATGTAATTAATAAATGACCTCAAATTATGTTGCCCTACTAATGTCGAACAGAGCCGGTTTATTAAATTCCAAATATAACATATTTAAGTCCTATATGTTCTCTAGAGAGTTAATTATAAAGTAATGTTGTTTATTTAGAAGGTAATCAATGGTATAATTTTGGAATACGAGCCATTTAAAAATAGTAAGTGGTTGCGTGGAATTTAAATGTGACTGTTTATATGCGGTGAAAATACAAACACCAAAATGCAAATTGATATTTTTATTTACACATAATATGTATGTACTTTCCGTTTTTATTTTGACATCGCAAAATAAGTTTTAGAACACTATTATTAAATATGTAAATTTTCTATATATTATGCAAAAATTATGTAAAGCTAGTCTAAAGTCTAGTGGCGCGGCTAAAATTGATTATCGCCAACGCCGGGCAATCTGTAACGAACGTAACGTTACACAAACGTGCCGCGTAATTTTTGCATTGTATTTTTGTGAAAATACCCGTTAATTTTAGCATAATTTAAACAGTGCTAAGTAGCTTCAAAGTTAACAGACAAAATCGCGAAAATAATCGATTTCGTCTATTAGTGCCACCTGGCACCCGAATGCACTCACCATAACCGAATTTCGACATCTATGTACTATAAGCGAGTCGAAATTCAATTTCACCGTTGCGGTTGTCGGTAAAATACTTTTTTTTCGAAAATAGGAAAAAAATGTAAAGTTTTGCTTCATGTAGCGTGTATGTATATTCTCAATATCGAGTTTGCGTATCGTATCGCGGCGAGTTTCCCGGTCGTTATGCGGAAAATTGACGCGAAGCGAAGAGGAGGAAAAGCGTTCGACGCTTGAAAAAATAGAAATTGATTTCACAGAACAATTCCAACGGGTTGTAAAATAGATTTATAGTCGCAATTCGTTCATAACTATCGCAATCTATCGACGATATTAAAGGTTTATTCGTTGGCTGTATTTGACTTTGAATTAAGTGCATTACAAATTCATAAATATTACTTCAAATATTGAGTAGAATTTTCAAACAATAAACAGCGAAATTAAATTTTATCATTTGACATACATAAATTTGGTTATTTTATAAGATTTAAAATCGTTTTTGTACATCAAATATATTTATATAAAGTAAAATTATTTGGCGTGATGGCTTTAATCAACTCGATAATAAGATACTTGCAATTATAATATAATATTATCAAAATTTAACCAGTTAATACACTGCAACCCACGAAATATTTAATCTTTACCTAAACGCCAGCAATTTTTACATATTTTATCATATTATGATTTATGTATGTAAAAATAAATAAATAAATATGCACTGAGATTTGGTATTTTCTGTTGTTATTTTAATAATGTTTTTAAGTATTATACTTTGTACGTATTGTCTGCATGAAGTAAAATTATGAGCAAACATAAAATTTAAGCTTCTACGAATTCTAATGCTTTTAATTACATCTTTTACATAAAGACAACGTAAACTCAAATAAAATAATAAACTTAAATTAAAAAAAGTTACGTTATTATTTCAAGCCGGATAATAAATTCCCTGGAATTATTTTAAACTTCCAAACGGAAGGCCTTTCGATTTAGACTAGAGAAAATTAAAATATAAATAAAACGATTGAATACGTACGTATGTATGTACATACATACTAGAGTGTTTACCAGATGTGAGTTGCGTTGCGCATTCGCATTACGTATGCGAAATTGCTGCCGGTTTTTTATTACCGAAATCACGTCTTTCCCGTATTAATTTTACGGCACTGCGAGGGGCGCGAGTTTTAATCTAATATTTGTGTCGTTGAGAAGAACGTTTATACGCGTATATGCCGAGACCCTCGTTTTAAAGTTTGTCGTTTGCGCGAGATATGTTACATTACTGCGTGCATGTGCGCTTTCTTCGCAACTTCGGTCTTCGTACATTTACATATGTACATACATACAAATATAAAACATAATATGTACCTTATTATACAATACATCTGTGTGTTTTGTGTGCGGTGTGCCGGGATCCACATGGGGCGAAAGCTAATCCGAGCTTTCCGACGACTGGCTGCGAATTAACGGCTTCGTTAGGATTGTCAAGCGGCCGTTAACAGAGATAACTGGCGCGCGCACTTAACGACTCCTTTGCTAATTATTAATACTCAACTAAATGCGGTGCAAAACTCCAAAACCAAAGGATAACAATTGCACTGCTCTAAAGTTTATGTGGATGTGTGATTTGATGGCATATCTATGGTCTGAGTCCACGATATTGGTAAGCGTTTTGCGGGTTTCAATTATATGTAGTATGCGAGTTGGTTGTATCACTCATAATCTGAACTCAATTTTCAGCTGGAAAATTATATTTCTACTTAATATTTCTTTGAAATAGATTATTTCAAATAATATTACAAATATGCGGGTTGAATTTATAACATACTAGTTGAACCCGGCATGCGTTGCAATGTCACAATTACGCATGCAATTCCCGTTCCCATTCCTGTTCTCGTTCCCGTTCCCGTTCCCGTTCTCGTTCTCGTTCCCCTTTGTCGGAAAAACGCAGGCAGCGTACACATTTGAAATTATTCGATTATTTGTTTATTTTACCCTAACAACGCATGTCGCGACGCGAAAACATTTGAAATTAATGCGTTGCAATGCCACTCATTCCCGTTTTTCCCGTTTCCGTTCCCGTTTTTGGCCGATTTTTTTCACAGTAAGCTTCCCGGACATGCATATAATAAATCCTGAAAGTTCCATCGTTCCATCGTACAATAACGCATGCAATTCCCGTTCCCGTTCCCGTTTCTCGATGCGTTTCGATAAGTGAATGTTTCAGTTTCAAATTAATACTTGATAATCAAATCTAATCATAGTAAAGTATAGGAACGCATACGTAACAGACAGACAAACATTGATTTATATACATATGTAGGATTGTTATGAGTGGTGGTACGTAATGTATTTTTACGTTGACATGCGTGAGTGCAAGTCCGTTACCAACGTTAACATTTCCTTAACTACACACTGGCGCTTCATACTTTCGCGTCGATGAAATCATAATTACGAATATTATTATTAAGATGTTTTATTCCGTTTTTTTCACAGTAATCTTCCCGGATAAGTATACAACAAATCCTGAAAGTTCTACCGTAATCGGTTCAGTGGTTTAGTAGAATTATTCGAAACAGACAGACAGACAAACATTGATTTTTTATATATGTATATAGATGTACATATGCATATGTGACAAATGAATTTAGGTCAGTTATTTTATTTTATTTTATTCAATCAATATATGTACACTCGTCATTACAGATCGCTCCAGTGCGACGAGTGTACTATACATATCAAGAAACACACCGACTTATATATAAATACATAATTCGAAATTACACGTGACATCTATGGTCAAACATAACAAAGTGCCTGGCAAACATCGTATAAAATACAATCAACAAATATTTATACAACAATACGAATTTTTATACAATAATCATCCACAGAGACATCTATGGAGAGAAACCCGTCGAACCTTGAGATATAATATAATATTATTTAAGAGATTTTGGGAGAGAAATGGTGAGGGAAAGCTAATTTTGCAGGAATCTTTTTAATGAAAATCAGAAAAAAATTGGCAAAATCTGATAGGAAACGATCGACCTGGTCACAAACCAAGGTCTGGCCAGCAGCAACCAGTGTGACTCGAACGAAGATATGCTAACTACTAGTCCGTGTTGCTGATTATAAATTAAAGTTGGCTAGTAATTTTAGAATTAAACAGTAGCTCAAATTGTTCTAAATAATATTTATTTATAGTTTTGGACCATTGTGGCATTACAGGAATATTGTAATGCGCCACAATGCCCTACATAAGAAAACAAGAGAAAAAAATGATAAAAAAATACAAAAAAAAGTACGTAGTAAAGCAAATTTTATAAAATATAGAGTGAAAAAAGAAAAAGTTATAGGTGTTCAAACAATTAAAATCGAAAAGGGAAAAAACGATCGGAATAGTATGGATAAATTCGGTAATGTGGACAATAAACGTCACTGAGAAATATAATGGAGTATTTTCAAACGTGTCTATTACGATTATTTTTCACCATCGTAATGGCGGACTTGATTTCCACATATATTGATGACCAAACCGAGCAAAATGGCAAGGTTTGAAAACGATCGGATAAGAACCCAAATTTTGTCCAGCGAAATCAGACGTAAAAATCGAAAGCGAAGTAAGAAGAGGCTAGTAATAAAAATGAACATAAGGAAAACAAGAATAAAACAAATTATACACAATAAAAAAATCAAATGACAGAATACATAGTAGGGAATGTCTTGTATTATAATATGAGCTATCATCCCTTTAATTCCATGCACTTAGCTTCATAGCACCTTGTATATATAATATGTATGTATACAATCAAATAAAAATTACGCCATGTGAACATAGTCAGTGATAATAATAAAAGGTTATAAAAACCATATCATTATGTGTAATAGCACAACAGAGATTCATATGACATATTACAAATAAACTGTCAAAATAAAACATTTGATTAAATTGACCAAAGGCGTTTAAAGTTACTGACCAAATAAATACACACCCGAATGTTAGTATATCTAGAAAAAAATATTATACATTAAAACTATAAAATAAATTGCCCATAATATGAAATAATATTTCAATGAAACGACTTGATGTAAGTGTAAAGTGTGGTAAATTTGATTAAATTTTAGCGTTATTTTTATTAGAAGCATTTATTTGTACCTCAGTTAAACGGTGGTTTTATTTGAGAGTATCCTATAAAAACATTTTAGTGGAACGGTTTGAAGAGTAGTTATAAAACGACGAGATAAAAGCATAAACGGCAAAGAGAAACATTTCAAGCACAATTTGCCAATTTGCAATATAATGAAAAAAAAAAACACACACATACAAAGGAAAAAATATGAAATATAAATATATACATATATGTATATGTACATTTATTCTACTATGCATGTATACGTACATGTATATAATTTCTTAAATATAATGCCTTTAGAATGGGTATGATTTTTTTATTATAGCGAAGGGTGTGAATTGAATGGCGCTTTTCAGAAGTGGATTACGTTAAATGGATTTCGAATCGGTCTCGTATTGACAATGGAAATTAGCAGGGCGCATGATCTCCGTTACAGACGTCAACTTGAGTATTTCGTTTTGGTGGAATTGATAGGGATGAAATATTTGAAAAAAATATGATGACATTTGTTCGAGCCTAAAAGATAAGAAAAATACGGCTCCCCCTTTTGACGTTGAAATATTCCCGAGCGAATTTGGCACTGAAAACGTGCGAACTCTGGCATTTTCACTCGTTCTCCTTTCTTTTTACTTTTACTATTTTCTTATTATTATTTTTTTTAATTTTCTTCCGACTCGACGATAACATTTCGAAGACCTAGCAGAATTTTATGTATGTAATAAAGTTACATTGTTAACATTTCAAAGTGTGGAGTTATACTATTATATTTGTATATTTCAAAATACACGTAAACAAACAAAAAATGTATAATGTTAAAGCAATTTATATTAAAAAAATTACATGTGGCATAAAATTTTTTTATATTACTTAAAACACGTGGTATAATGTCGTATAAATATGTTATAAGTAATTTCACATTAAAAACCTTTAATCGGGTGCGTGACGAGATTTTTGCGGTAACGGCTTTGTCCCGAACAAATGACACAAAGCGGCACACAAAAGTCCCAAATTGCGTATTAAAAATACAATAAACGCTTCGTGACACGTCACGCACTCACCCCTATGTACAGGGGACGTGAAAAGGAATGCGCAAGACGACTGAGACACATAGCCAGACACAATGCCCGAATAAACATTCTTAAGAAAATCTCACGTAGTGTATTTTACGACTTACAATCACGGTAAGTTTATTTTTTATGTGCGAAATATAAATTAAATGGTATCTTACCATTTGAGAATGTAATTAATACGAGTATAAGATTATGTAATGATTAAATTATCAAAATTATGAAGACTATTAAAGGTACTAATTGAGTCAAACGAGATTACGGAAAATCACCGAAGCAAAGTGGCTCTTGAAGTTATCTTTGAAAAAAATTCATTTTATCAGCGGCTTGGCTTTAGATCTAGGTCACGATTCATCAGTTGAAAGTCACTGATGCCGTACACTGACACGAATTATAAAGCCCTCATCTGTCTACCTACCAGCTACTTCGTATCTGAGCTGTTGACGAGGTAGGCGTCAGGTAGTAGGGGGGGGGGGGCAGAAGATGGAAAGAAAAACAGAAGTTTTTCATTTGTTAGGGAGCGCGCACAAATCTCGCGATATTTTCAACGCAATGTTTTCCTTTATTACATAGTGTCCCGATGAATAAAATATCAGGCGAGACGGATGCGGTTGCCGAAGAAGCTCGTCCGGAGAGAGAAGAATTTGCCTACCACTGTTATTTATTGTTCGGTATGCGTGTGTGTATGTGTATATGTATTTTTTTATTTGCATCTCTTTGCGGTGGGTGCATAAAAGCTTCATTCAATCTGAGCTTTTATCGCGCGAGTGGTGCTCTTCGACAAAAGCTCGTCGTGCTCGAGGGAGTTGCTGATTAATTAATAACTGGGAAATATTTCAAAACATCATCACATTCGGTGCATTTCAATAAATTCAACTGAATTTGTGTGAGACTAACTAAATAAACAGATTTCCCGTTCCCGTTTCCATTTATCGGAAAAACACAAGCAGCGAACACATTTTAAATCATTCAATTATTTGTTTATTTTAATGTCGCAACGAGAAAAAAATTGAAATAATTGCGTTGCAATGCCACTCATTCCCGTTTTTCCCGTTTCCGTTCCCGTTTCTGGCCGATTTTTTTCACAGTAAGCTTCCAATATGCATACAATAAATCCTGAAAGTTCCATCGTTCTATCGTACAATAACACATGCACTTCCCGTTCTCGTTCCCGTGTCTCGATGCGTTTCGATAAGTGAATGCTTCAGTTTCAAATTAATACTTAATAATCAAATTAAATTATAGTTAAGTATAGGAACGCATACGTAACAGACAGACAAACATTGATTTTTATATATATGTAGGATTTTTATGAGTGGTACGTAATGTAAGGTAATAATAAGGTTGGCATGCGTGCGCGCAAGTTGGTTACCAACGTACACATTTCCTTAACTACACACTGGCGCTACATAGTTTCGCGTCGATAAAATCGTAATTACGAGAATTATTGTTAAGAGGTTTTTTCCTGTTTTTTTTTCAAAGTGATCTTCCCGGACATGCATACAACAAACTCTGAAAGTTCCATCGTAATTGGTTCAGTGGTTTAGAAGCCTATTCGAGACAGACAGACAGACAGAGAAACATTCAATTTTATATATATACGTATATCTGACTATATTCGTTGATGGGGGAGAGGCTGGCCTTATGTTTAATGTTTTATGGCTCAATTTTATTAACCTTTAAAACGGTTCGAATAATACATGTATGTAAATTTTATTCTGAAAACAAGCTGAAGGATTTTGATAAAATTGTATGAAATTAACTTTTTCGGGCTAAAAAAACAGATTTTAACAGGTCTCGATTTTGGAAAACTAACTTGGGGATTAAATTATCCAATTGGGCTATATACTAATTAATTCCCGTGCTATGGCTTAGCCTGCGTGGACCTTTGCCCAAATGGACACTTGGCCGACGGACCTTGGCCGAACGCACATTTTGCCCAATGGAAATTAGGCCGACAGACATTTTCTTGAACCGACATTTAGCTGGAAAGACATTTTAAATGCTTTAATTTATTTCTAATCAGCCGTGGATGGCGAATAGCTGTGAATTATGATGATGATGAAAAAAGATAATACCAAGCGGTATTTACCGAAAAAGTTTGAGTAGCATTGAGATAGAGCGCTTCAAAAACAGAAATTTTTTGAATTTAGAAACAAATTACATTGAAAAAGACGTTCCATATCACAAAAAACTCGTGAAGAATAATATAAAATGTTTAGTGCTCATTTAGTGCTTTAAACATCATTTTTATCGCCTGCTATTTACTTAATACATAAATATAATATAATTTAAAAAATTTAAAATTTCACTCGGCTAAGTGTCCGTTCGGCCAAATGTCCGTCGGCTTAATGTCCATTCGGCTAAGCGTGCATCGGCCTAGTGTCCGTCGGCCAAGTGTCCATCCGGCTAAAAGTCCATCAACCGTTGCTTAGTCGACCTTTCCACGAATTATAAATTCTGTATATATCAGTTATCAAAGACAGAAATGATTAAGGGTTGAAAATAATTGACTTTATTATTAATACAACTTAAAAGAAAAGGCGCTTTACGAAGTATCAATGCATGAATGAATCTACGAATCTAGTATCTACATACATAAATGACCAGTTTTATCGCTAACGTTCAAAATAAATGGATTGATATTAAATTTCAAAATTAATGAACGAATAAATTAAATTTTGTATTAAATACAGAGGGATGTTCTTTCATGTATTTTCAAAGCGCAAACGTGTTATATAATACACATAATGTTTTTAGCGTTCACAAATAATAATTGATGTACAGGCATATATGTACATAGTTAGTTGTTACACATTCGATAACAATAAAAAAATATTTGTAAGTGAACCGGGCCGGGCTTTGAAGAAAATAAATATTTGATTTCCGACTTCTACCTTTTTGAGAACTTCCCTCCCCCCATCCTCTATTTTATCCTTTTGGATAATTGAAAACCTTGTTGTATAGAGGAAAAGAGTAACAACTAAGTCCCAGGGGAGATCGTATCTCCTTCACCACATTCCTCTATACGAGGCCACTGAGGTGTGCTTTGTTTGCTGAAAAGCGTACACACATATGTATGTACATATGTATGTACATACATACGTATGCATATAGAGATATGCTCACGTTGAAGGGATCAGATGCCGAACGAAACAATAAAAAGCACTTTATTTTATTAGAAACACAAAAAAGTGTGTCCGCAAAGTGTTATTTTAGAAGTGATATCGTGAAAAATTCTCCAAGTTTAAAGCCTACATATCATTTGGTATGTGGTATATGTATTATAGATAAACCTGTTGCTAGCCCTTTAGCGGGGTTCGAGCTTGGAAAAAATTTTGCGCGGACCATTTTCCATTTACATGCCGCCATTCTGTCCCTATTGATATATCTTTTTTCGGTCCCACAGGAGCGTTTCCTCGAAAACCTTCTGGAAATTTATGTTCGGGAAACTTCTATTTATATCCACTTCATCACGCTATTTTATTGGGATGCTCAAATGCGAAAGTAAGTGACGTTCGTCGATGTAAATAACTACCATTACGCTTGAACTCGAGAGTTTCGCCAATACGTAAGGAAAAGAAACTTTTTTATATGTTCTTCAATACGAAATGAAAATATGGATAAGATTTTCTACGACATATGCAAAACGTTGTTTCATATAAACGGGAATTACGTCCATTTTATTTCGATATATTAATCAAACTTTTTTACTACAATTCATACGATATTTTCGGCTCAAATATTATTAACAAAATCATGTATCACCAACATTTTAAGGTTTAAAGATTACGATTATTACAAACGGAAGATAATCATATTCTCATTAGTGTTGTGCCCGATGAAATATCATCGCGTGGGTTATGGCATATTAACCTATTAATTAAAAAATAAATAAAAGAAATGTGTCGGTCCTGTGTATTTTTTCAAATAACTTTTAAATATACATATTTAATTTAATGTTTATATTTAGTTGTTAAAATGAAAAAAATCATAAAAACTTCCTACCTACCTACATACATAAAAAACACCAATAGGCAAATAAATAAATAAATTAATTAATTAAATAAATTTTCGATTGTTAATTACATATGTTCGTATTATATTGTACGTTTCGTTGGCAGTGATTTTGCTGTGACGTACATATGTCGAATCAAAATGACTATTATAGTACGGCGATCGTTATCGCACACAGACACACAGAATTGCGTTATTATATATATAAAGATATGAATTCGTGCGCGGACTATTGACCGAACATCAATTTTATGTTACGCCGAAGTGATTTCTGAATAATGTATCTATTTTCAGTGATTTTTGAAGTTCGGTTAGAATTTTTATCGTTTTGAATATAAAATATTCACAAAAGTTCAAATATTGTACATAATTATTTTTTCAATAAAATTTATCTTATTATTTACTAAAATACTGTTTTAAAATGAAAATACCCACAGACCCGAAACATCTTCTTTATAATCACTTGTTGGTTGATTTTGACCCGTAGCCAAAAAAGGTTGCCGACGCCTGTTTCAAACATTAATCTTAAACGAAGTTAGAAATACAGTTCATTTTTATTTCTTTAGGGATCTCCAAGAATTTGAATATTAAATCCATTAGTTTAGGAATCTCCAAGAACAAGAATATTATCCATTATCCAAGAATCCATTATTTTTGTTCAAGACGGAATTTAATAAAATTTGAAATAGAAAATATTGACATTGTGTTTTATGATAATATGTTGGAGTAGCGGAAACTTTTCGCAAATGAAAGCATATGTATTTCATACATATACATACAAATGTATGTACGCGTTTAAGTAGTGTCAGCTCATTTGCGTGTGGTATGTTTGTATGATTTTAATTAAAACCGAGCTATGAGAATCCATGAAATCCAGGCACTGTACATAAATATGTGTATAATATAAACTGATACATATGTATGTATGTGTGAAAATAGCATAACTTTCAAAGCTCCACTAATAAACACTTATAATATAACAGAAAAAACTATAACAGAAATACTTAATGTATGTATGCACATATTTAATTACATTCATGTATATTTTAATATTCATATTGAAGAAGTTTGTCGGTAAGTATCAAATAGTTAACGGCGCAGGAGCAGTTGGGATGAAAATTAATATGTTATGATGGACCGAACTATTTTAGACAGGTTGATGGATTGCGAGAGCATGGTAAGCAAAAAAATAAAACGAGAGCGAAAAAGAAAATGTATGAGATGTGCTAAGATTGACGGAAAAAACGGATATCTGGACACGCACGGGGCGGAAACCGACGCGATATTAGATCGGATCTGTCCAAATGGATAAAAATTAAACTGTCGATATTATGTAATAAAATATTTTATTAAATATTCGTACCTCGCGGTCTTTCCAACCGACCAATGGCGGGAAGCAGATGACGAATGACAAAACCCACAGTCCGGCTATCAGGGCTTTCGCTCTTTTTCTGCTCATGAGGCTTGGGTATCTCACAGGTCTGGCTACTGCCACATATCTATCCAAAGAGATGGCACAAAGGTTGAGAATGGATGCTGTGCACATCCACACGTCCACGGCCAGCCAAACCGAGCACCACACGTCGCCGAATATCCATACCTAAAATCAAATAAGTTGTAGTATATTAACAATTATAGAAGATAGAATTATGAATATATGTATGTATGTATATTTTAATAGGTAAAAAGACCTTTATTTAATTGTTCTGTCACTTTAAATGATTTTGATCAGTTGTTATAATAAAAAATCACATCAATAAATAAATTGTCAATAGCTACAATATATGTAAATAGTCAGAAAATGAAATAAGCGATCAGTTTACACACATATATGAGCTGTTATAATTGATTTAAGTCCACGTTTATCTATTTCGAGAAACGAATAAAACATTTATTTACATAATTTTAGCTATTTAGCTAATTTAAAAATACATTTAAATAAATAAAAAAAATAAAAAGAGTAATTTATTATGTAAAAAAAACGTATACGTGGAAACTCGACGACAAGATACACCAAAAAGTCGATAAATTTCAAGTCAGTGAAACGGAGTAGATCCATGTATGTACATATGTATGTACAAACAATGTACATATGTAGCTGGTTAAGTCATTGTTAACCAGTAGAGAGGTCGTTTTTGTTTTTTTCGCAATTTTTGATTCGCATCAATAATCTTTATAACGTTAATTTCATAGAAAAGACTTTTTAGAATATAAATTAGACTGTCATCAATAGAATATTTACAAGACCTGGTATATAATGTCGAGACAATCGACTGTCTTGGTTGAATTAAGTAAAATGCCATATTAAAGTACACTACAATCAACTCTTTTGTTTTACTCCATGAATTTACTATATATATGTACACTTTTGGCCACTTATATAAATATGGATTGTAAATACGCACGAATATTGTTTTAACTAATTGCTTTTGAAACATTAAAAATAACGAGGAAAGTAGATATGTGCCGGAACGGCGTTCCTTGTGTTCTCAAGGAAAAAAAAGCCCTGCATATATCTAGTTATTGACTTACTGACCAAAAATTCAGCAGCCGTTAAAATAAATTTTCAGTATGTTAAATTGAAAATTATTTTTAATATATGACAATATTTTAATTTAAAACGAAATGAAATAAATAATAATTTATGCAATAAAGCAGATCGAATTGATTTTCCACAATTTCAGCCGTCGTTAATTTATTCAATTGTTTCACGAAAAAAAAGAGTTTTTGTGCGGTTTTCCACTTTTGTTTTTCAGAGACAATGTTTGTTAATTTTTTTTTCGTTGAGAGTTACATTGTTGACCCTTTAATATTAACACAATTCGACCCAGAAGTTTAAAGGTCTAAAAAGTTTAGGGAAAAGTTTCAGTTGTCACCCTCGGAAAAAAAGCGGCTTTATTAATTCACTCACTTATGCAATATATTCTACCTCGTATATACAAATGTATATTCACATCAAAAATATAGTTTTATAAATATTTTTACTGGTAGATTTCATGTCATAATTGGCACTTTATCTTAAAAAAACCTTATTCGGGCTCTCGTAAGAAATTAGGGCAATTTTTTAAGCAGCCTGTGTTGAAACACCTTCAGACCCTTGAGGCGGGGGTCCAAAGGGACGCAGAGGTCTGAGCACTCACGGGACGTGAATTATGCTCATTTGTAGGAATTTTTCACTGTCAAACAAACCGTGAGAGTGTCGTTCGAATAATGGACGCGATAGAAAAGCTCTCTTATTGTTTGTGAAAACTTCAGACGAAATCATTCGTACGTATCCAACTACACATATTGTTATCATATTTTAAAAATACATACATATATGAGAAATGAATTTCATATAAAAAAATTCGACAATATTAATCATCGGTACGTTAGGCATGATCGGGCAAAGGTAGGTCGTAAGTCGACATTATTTCAAGTCGGTAGAAATTCACCTTCATCCAAGATGAAATTATTTATTTTTTCGTGTAGCGTGTTCAATATTACTTGTTTAAATTTCAGCACGAATTCATACTCTTTGAGTGAATATGTAAATGAGCCGATTTATAAGCAATAGGTACGTGGAAATCATACCCGACACGAACAATAATCTCATAACCCAAAAAAATAAATACATTTTTGATACACTTTTCAAAATCGATTTCTTGACGTTATTCTTATACGAATGTAAAGAAAATATATAACATATACATATGTATGTATAATATCGTAAAAAACCAAATTGGGAAATGTAATTTCAGATTATATCTATGTATGTACATGTCGGATTAATGAATTTTGATTAGTCAAATATATAATAATATATGAGTATATGTGCATATGAAATCGTAGATATTGTAATATATTTTTTTTGTGTTTGATTGATTAATTAGAATTCAAGATTATGCATAGACGATATCATAAATAGGGTGAGTATTGATTCGAATTTTATTTCATATTAAATTTGAAATGGAATGTTAATATTTCGCTTTAGACAAAGTAGGTGTTGTTAATATTGTATGAACGTATTACACAGAAATTTAAGCATTCTGTATTTTTAACAAATTTGTTAAAAATTTTCCTTAAAAAAACACAAAACATAAAATCTATCGTGATATTTATATCTGATGGAATATGTGTGTATGTACGCGTTACGTGGGCTAATTTAACATTCACGTTGAAATTTCAATGAAAGCAAACTGGTTTCAGATAAGGGTAAAGGGTTGTTTTTTCATTAAAATTTCATATTGAAAATGCTAATTATAAATAAGTGTACCATTACTTCAGTGTATATGTATAATAATAGAATTTATCATGTAAGTGTGAGCAGGCGGAGAGGTTTGAGAAGCCCTCTGGACACCTAACGCTATTTATAAATGACTATCAAACACGCCGAACTACATTTGACGGCCTGAAAACCAGACTGGTACAAGCGACAAAAAGATGAAAGGGAGGGACGTAATAAATTACAATAAAAGAATAAAAGTAAATAACTTAGGACATAACGTACGAAATATCAATCTACGTTTGGGGATGTTTATGTCAATTTTGGATTCGACAAAAGATTGTATATATGTACATACATACATATCATACTCACGTAATCAAAAATAAATGGAAGAGAAATGAAACTAAGAAATTCAGAAAACAAACGGTATGAAAATATTTTTGATGTAAATTTAAAGGGATGCGCAGCATCTAAAGCATCCATGGACGGCACGCCACTGTTACTTATCTATTATATTATATAATATATATTTAATTTCAATTTCAGTTCCGATTTTAATTCCGATTCCCGATTCATATTTCAATTCCATTTCGAATCCAATTTCTACTTCGATTTTGACCGGTATTTATTTCTTTATTATATATTTTTTAGTGCATAATTTAATATGGCATAGCCCATGCGATGATATTTCATCGGGCATAGCACTAGTAATATATAAATTGACTATCATAAATGCTTAAACAACACATAAATACAAATATATAATATTATTATTAAATTTTAAGATGTACTATATATGTATGTAGGTGCAATGCATAATAAAATATCCCGTAGGTATATGTATATCTTGCTCGAGAAAGCTCCCCGCCCAGTAAGCATTTTGCTTTACAGCACATCGACTTTTGTACATGGTGCGATCGTTTCCTTGAAGCAATCCTTATAAGACTGCGTACTAAGAAGACATCGTTAAATCAGATGCCAGAGAAAATGAACCGTTTGGATTAGATTCGTATCAACATATGTATGTACCTATACGGCTGTAATTGGTTTTGTTTGGCGAAAGTTTTCGCCTAAATTTGACTTTCCCTACAAATTCCAAACTACATTTCAATGACTACAGTATACCTATATATTGGACGGATCTACCTCACGGACCCGAATGTGAAACGCCCGAAAATGCAAATATCGGAAGGCAAAGATCGAAAATCGAAAGATCTTACTTAAGTCGAAAAATAAAAAAAAGGTAAATGGTAAACGGTACATACTCACTTAATTTGCGCGAGCAGGATACAACAGGAACAAGAGGAACAGGCTTTTCCTTCCGTATTCTGCGCGCGCACATTAATACGGGACGAAAAGCCTGTTCCTCTTGTTCCTGTTGTATCCTGCTCGCGTAAATTAAGTGAGTATGTACCGTTTACCATGCACCCTTTTTACAATAGATGAAGTTTTGTGATCATGCGAAAATTCGAACTCGAGATTTTGACTGATTCGAACTCAGAATCGATTACTGATTACGTTTTCTTGATCTAAAAAAATGTGTGTGTGTCTGTGTATTTTGGGGATTTTTTGAACACCGTTAATCCTATCGAACTGAAACTTAGTATCAGTTACCGAATTACGTTTGTTGTTTTTCTCAGAAATCCTTTGATTTATTGAATTGAAATTTCATATCTAGTTTATTAATGAAATTGCAATTTAGCTACTTAATTGGTTTATCGTGTTCATATTATCAACTAGCAGCATAGATCAGTGGAGCGTGTAATGCTTTCAACTGAGTGGCCACGGGTTCAATCGTGCTGCAGGCCAGATCTTGGATATGTGGCTCTAGGTCGATCGTTTCCTATCCGAGTTTGCCAATTTATCTGACTTTCATTGAAACGGTTCCACAAATGTATTTCTCGCAAAGTTTTCAGCATCTTGAATTTGCTGATTTATAAATTTACTCATAGATGTCTTTATGATGCTCTGTGAAATTACTGTATAAATTATTTATCGATGTGTATAATTAGCCAAGAAGGGGCATTGGGGTTTACCTGTTAGGCCTTCTTGGTATATGCATATGTACATATTTACATATGTATAAAAAATATAATATGGCATGATATCATATTTAGACTGGTTTAAAAAAAATGCATATTTTTATATAAAAATATATAAAAAATAAAAATAAATTACCACAGATGACGCTATTGTATAATAAGAATATATGTATATAAAAACGGACGTGATGTATGTATGTTTGTGGGTATGTGGCGAACGTTTCGAGAAGCATGGAGATTTCAAATAACACATTTTGTATACTCCTACGTTATGCATAGGGATGTGGCGTGACGATCGATCGTGTCAAGGAAACGCGGGGTAGCGGTGAAATGGGGTAACGGGGAAGTGGGCTTCCAGGGACCTGAGTGTCTGACATATGCTCCTGATATTGAGCACTTGCGTTGAAATTGGTGACGTAAGCGTTAGATGCGCGGAGCGTATACACATCCACGAAGGCACGCACACACATTAATTCATCATTACGACGCGGGCGAACGGGTAGCGTTTAATGAGCGCTTGAATTTTTACGATTAAAGGCGCGCGTGCCTACAATTTACCTTACACTATATTTACATAAATATTAAAACATATTACTTTATTTTAATTTGTGTATCAATTACTATCTGATACCACCCGTTGAAATCAACGGGCATAACACTAGGTGTATAATAATAACTGTATTATTAATAATAATTTATTAGTACTTGCATATGTTACACCGAATCCGTGAAATTGTCTATTACACGCATTCGGCAAGAGAATTGTCGAACGCGTGGAAAATGCAAGCACGTTGCCCAGTTCACGGATTCGGCAAATTCTTTGCCGAATGCGTGACCTGGACAGCGTGTTATATTATAACCAAGTGTCAAAGTGACAGCTGAATAAGGATGTTTAATTTAGTTTAATTTACATATTATTATGTATAATATGACTACAAAAATATGTTTCGATCATCTCATATAACTTATACATAAATTAATGCTATTTTTATACATTTTGATCAATATTTTAACAGTTGGAATTTTATACCTTGTGAAGAATCAGTATTATATTACAAATATTTAATTTTATTACACATGTCCCAGAACATGGCTCTAGCCTACACCGACCAGACCAATTGTACATATGAAAATATGAGCGGCTAAGAAATCACCCGGTGTGAAACGCTGTATCTAACTGCATACGTTTCTCCGGAGCCGGAGATGCATTTGTCTTGAGGATCAAAACAGCCCTGCATGACTTCGGCTTTGGAACATTTTGTATTTTAACAATCTTTTGTATTTTAGTCTTTGTATTTTAACATTTTGTATTTTACACTGTAACAACTCCTGTAAAATGCGCCAAATTTAAATTTGAGCAAATTCTATCTGTGACGGTGGGAAAAGTTGAAAAAATTGTTGAAATTTTTAATGTTAATTTATATCATGTAAAAATTATGTACTATGTATGAACACACAGTTAGTTCCACTGTATGTTTGTGTAAAAGAAACGTTAGTGACTAATTGTTTAAATTTAGGGTACATTTTTAGCCCATTCTCAAAGACTTCAAAGAGTGTTTTTCTGTAATAGTCCCTTGTCGAAACAATTTTTGTATTTTAGTTTGAACCAATGAGTGAGAGGTGACTACGAGATTGTTAAAATACAAAATGTTCCAAAGCCGAAGTCATGCGGGGCTGTTTTGATCCTCAAGACAAATGCATCTCCGGCTCCGGAGAAACGTATGCAGTTAGATACAGCGTTTCACACCGGGTCATTTCTTAGCCGCTCATATTTTCATATGTACAATTGGTCTGGTCGGTGTAGGCTAGAGCCATGTTCTGGGACATGTGTAATAAAATTAAATATTTATAATATAATACTGATTCTTCACAAGGTATAAAATTCCAACTGTTAAAATATTGATCAAAATGTATAAAAATAGCATTAATTTATGTATAAGTTATATGAGATGATCGAAACATATTTTTGTAGTCATATTATACATAATAATATGTAAATTAAACTAAATTAAACATCCTTATTCAGCTGTCACTTTGACACTTGTCCACACTGTCCAGTTCTAAAAAACAACACCGGAGCGCTGCTGTCTATTTGCCGACTCCACGCTTTGAGCAGACAAATTCATGCCGAATACACGCATTCGCCAAAGAATTTGCCGAATCCGTGAACTGGGCAACGTGCTTGCATTTTTCACGCATTCGGCAATTCTCTTGCCGAATGCGTGTAATAGACAATTTCACGGATTCGGTGTAACACATACAAAAAATTGACATAAGTACTAAACGGTGTCACCTTGGGGCAACCTGTCACGGCGCCTGTGTCAGAAATGTATGTAAATATGTATAATGAAATAAAATAAAAATATTAGTAAACATAAATAAAATAATATTAAGAGCCTTTTTTATTTTTTTTACTAGCCTCTTCTTATTTCACTGTCGATTTTATCATCTGACGAAATTTGGGTTTTTATTACTTTTGTATTTGCCTCCAAAACAATTTATTATATTATATATTTCTCAACGAAGTGAGACTATTTTCTTGTATATAAATTATCACATATACCTATAATCAGTGGTGTGTGTAGTGATAAATAAAAAAGTACCAGGTCGGTGTTTAATTTTTACGACCCCCTAATTTAAAAAAAAATATGTATCCTAATATTGGTAGTTCAAATATTTATATAAAAATCAAATGCTAATTAACAAATATGATGGGTTTTTTTATATTTCATAAAAACTCAAATGGGCATTTGATTTCATGTGATCCAAAATATTTGTTCTTAATCATTTTTATTGCAGTTCTCGAATTTCCGTTTGAAGATATTGATTTGGACCTGGCCCGACTACACCACTGCCTATAATATTATATTACATACATATATACCTATGCGCACACATTTTAGCTAAATAAACTTAATATTGTCAACGTCACTTTGATTAAATCGCATAAGCTCAGTGTTAAGTGGCTTGAGTGCGACACGCAAAAAGGAAACTCATATCTCCAAAGTAGTCACGTAATTGAAAAATGAGAATTTGTATTCAACTATCAACACGGTCGATGATTTTAAATTTTGCTCAAATAATAAATTACAAAAATAAAATATTTGGCGTGTTACCTTTGTAGGTCCATCTTTTCGTATTTATTTCTTATCAAGACTTTATTGTGTAGGTACACATACATACATACGATATATGTATGTATGTACATATATATTTGAATTTAATAAAACGAAGCAAAATACTCATATGCAAAATCAATTTGTGATATTTTTTAGATATTAAAGATCACCGGAAAATCATAATATGAGATATGAAATTTCCATGGAAATGTACACAGAAGGAAGTTTACATATAAACATATTGAATATCGCGTATATTACAAGTCGGAATATCTTAAATTATTACAACGCAGAAAATACTCTGTTAGCGACATCAGCGGAAGAAAAATGATTAATGAGGGACGCTTTTATCTTTGTTGAAAAAAATGTAAGCTAAGCTGACTTCGCAATGACATATTTAGCGAACCTTCATTTTCAAACATTAAATGAAAATTGAACCTTCCATATTTGCATTCAGCAATGTAAAATGATGTAAAAAAAATGAATGAAAGTGTGATGTCAGAAATTGTACGCTCTGCTGGTATAAAGTAAAAAAAATATGAATTTTTAAGTGTAATATATTTTATGGAACAGCGAAAAACTGCGGTTCTTCGAGTGTGAAAAGCAAAATACAATATGTATGCGAATCGCGCGGGGCGAAATACGCGTTATCTATAAATATGTGAGAAATTTGTCGATTTCTATGTCGACGGCTTACGTTTTCAAATCTCAAAGGGGCGATTTGGGAGTTTCGAGTTTTTCCCACCGGAAAATTCGCGTGTTATAACGACGGAAAATTTCCGTAGCTAAGCCCTCTCCCCAGATGCGGATGATAAGCTCTTTCGATACGTCTGTAATTATGAATATCTAGTTCCGGTTTTATGAATATTAGACAGTGTACAAAAACCTTTGTAAGTGATCAACGTGACGCAAAAATATAACAACCACGAAAAAATACATTTAACCGTGTTGCTAATATTAAGTGTTTCTTATAGAGGTTTTGAAGGATCATAATGGATATCACAAAGCCGCTTCAAACTGTATCTATCGCATAAAATTATTATAAAATAAATGGAAAATTTGTTTCCATTCAATTCGGAATTCTATGTAGATACAACAGAGGCAGACATTGAATGAAATATATTTGAAATAACAGAGAAACTTCTGTCTCCATTAATCCTAATCTGATGAAGCTCTGCAAATGGTTTTTTAATGGAAATAATTTTTATACACTTTTGTATTTAAGAGCATCGCCACAAAACAAGTTTCGTTTTTTACATACCTCCTTTGCATTTCACATGGTTTTCGTGTTAGTGGCAATTTTTATATCTCTTATATCTTATCTGATCGTTTTCATACTTTGCCATATTGCTCATTTTGGTCATCAATATACGTTAATGTATCGTCTGCCATTACGTTGAAGATAAAATATCGTATACAATGCGTATCAAATATCCACAATTTCGGATACGGTGACGTCTATGGCAGTCACGGCAAGCTACTATAATCTATCTTCAACCTTTTCGCCGTGATATGGCCATATCAGATTTTAATTGTTTAAACGCCTATAATTCACTCTATATTTTATAAAATTTGATCTATAGGTTCGGGTTATCTCAAATATTTAAATATTTATAGTTTCAACTCTCATATGTATATGTAAATTTCAAATTTGGCGTCTAGCTTCATGTAATGTAATACACGATATATATTGATTTTTGGCCAAATATGTCAGATCTGACATTTCACGGCTAAAAGTATATCTCTTCACTGAGTTTTATCTGCGAGATAAGTATTCAATAAGAAGTTATGTTGTATCTAATTGTTAATATGATTTACAATAAGCTTACATACATTTAGTTTTGTTCAATAAGCTTACATACATACATCACATACAATTATTTTTAGTTATCAGCTGATTTAATTTATCAGATGATTGAAAAGTTCATTTCTGTAAATACATAAACTCATTTATGGACAATCATACATTGATAAACTATTCTTAAAGCAAATCATTAAAGCAATCTTAGTATTAATAAACTATTCTAAACTGTAAGGTTCCCGGCATAAATGAGTATACATATTTTCGGCAGCAACTAATTACCTCAAATTTAAAATTAAACTTTTTCAATAAATTATGATGTTGATACATGTTTATATGGAAGCTTACAGGATTCCGTCAGTTGAAAGTCTATTGGATTTACTTTGGGTGATGCTCTCTGGCGGTTTAAATCCTTAGTTAAAATACGTACATATGTCTTGTACATACATATATTCAGTGTCAGACTGGCCATACAAGCGAACATGCCCGATGGCATGTGGGCCCCACCATCTGTTAGAAAATATGGGCCCTCAGTAAAATTAAATAACTTTTTAACTATTTCACGTGTGTAAAAATGTATAGGATATTGCACTTTGGGACCTGAAGTTTGGGTATTTCAACAAAACAAATTTTGTACGATATACAAAAACAACTAATACCTGCTTTAACAGCCCAAGGATCGGTTAACTTTTTCTATTAGGCTCGAAATGTAAGTTTCAACATTTGCGTGGGCCCTTTTGCCGGGCCCATTTCCAACGTCAATATTATGTATATACCAATACCTATGTAACAACTACCTACTGAAATAAAAATGGTAATAAACAAATTTCCGCGAATAATATAAACTGAATTGTTTAAAACAATTTTGATAGGACGATTCATCATCAACCAGCGATTTAAATTTACTTCATACTTTCAAAATAACATTTGATTATACTTCGACGATATAGTAAGATTTAAATACACAATTTTAAACAGTTTCCGAATATAAAATCTATTCCTAATCTAGACACATCTATGTAAATAGAAATATAGGATAAGGGCCCCCTCCCCAAATCCCGATTTTCGAGTAACATTAATTGAAAATATTATGCATTTTTTTCAGGGACGTAATTTGGGGGGGGGGGCATAGGGGGCACTCGCCCCTCTAAATTAAGGAATAGTGTGAATTTTCGAAAATATTATGAAAAATTAATGATTAATGAGATACTATGGATCTATGAAAACTACGTTTATTTCGTATGTATGTTACTTTTGGGTAACTCATAAAATAATCGCTGGTATGTGGAAAAAAAAGATTTTATTATTTCGAAGCATAATAAAATCTTTTTTTTTTATATTTTGGTTTTTAAGTGGTATGCCTAGGGTAAAATTCTTATAAATTGTTCATCCTATGGAGCGAATCGTTAGAAAGATCCCCTTTACTTTATTTTGTCTCAAAAACAGATGTTTTTTTTTGTTACAGATATATTTTTTGAAAAAATATAGATTATAAAAACAGATATATTTTTTGTTTTCAAGAAAAGTTTCAAATTAATATTTTACTGAATCGGTTCAATCACAAATGGTTTTATTTCTCGTATTTTTATTTTATTTGCAGACGTCCATTCTCTCACAAAACAACGAATGAGATGGATTTAAATCCATATGTAAATTCATGTGTAACGAATTCGGTCCAAAAAAATTTTTAGTTAGTTAATAAAATTGCTTTCTGACCAAAACCTTATCAAATTTAGTACATAAAGAATACAAATATAAATTTTCTGCTTGATAAGTTCAGGGGTGTGGTAAAATTTTTTTTTACTTTTTTAAGAGGAAAAAATCCCACTTCTGGTTAATTAAATTTAACGATTTTTTTATTATATTTTCATCACATTGACACAAGGAATTATACATAAAATCGTGAATAGCAGACATATTTAAAGGGTCGATTAAAATAGTGGAAGAAAAATCCGGTAAACTGCCAACAGGAGTAAACTGTCACTTTCAGTTAACGGGTGTTCACGAAATTTTACACACACTCGGACACAGAGCCACACACATTTTTCTATATTATGTAAACGTGATCAGTGATCTATTCTGAGTTCGGATTTTCGCATGATCACAAAACTTTATCTATTGTTATTACGTACATACATACATATGTACATAGATAAAGTGAAAAGTCGGTAGAAGTTAATTGATAGTTTTTTAGTGACTCAGTTTGATAGTCGATTTTTGTTGAAGATTTTTGGAAAAAAAATTTTTTTTTTTTTTACGTAGTATTTTTTATAATTATTTTTTCAAAAATAAGCTTATTTTTTCATATTTTATAACTCAATAAGGTGTGTGCAAAGAATATTTTCCATTTTTATTCCGATATAAAAAAGATTTTTTGAAAAAAAAATCAATTTGACCAATCTTTGCCTTTTTCTTGGGGGGGCCCCAAGAAAAAGCTGGAATGACGTCCCCAATTGTTTTCTACCGAAAGTAAAAGCCGCTTTTATGCCGCATTCTATAATATTTACCTAGGACAAGGGTTAAAACAAAATATACAATGTAATTTATGGATCTATTTTGCTTTTGCCATTTTTCTTGAACCTAAATTTGTATATTCCCATTTTTGAAAAAAAAAATTTTTCCCCTTGATTTTTAGCGTGATGGAAAGGAGAAAATTTTGTTATATGGGGGGGGGGGACAAATTTTTTTAACCCAGGGGGGCCCTCTTAGACTCCTGGCATGCACTGATTTCAGTCCCAGTCCGCCACTGCATATATTCATGTATTTTGTAATACAGCAGCTCTCGTTCCGTAGATGCATATATAAAATTTTAAGATTCAAACATCTTTGCAACTGGACTTGATGACTATGATTTATAGAAATACTACATATTGAGATTTTAAAGTGCCTTTAAAGTCATTTAGATGCGATATTACTCAACAATGAAAATAATTATAAATAATAATTAAATTCATTTGTAAATAATTATAATTAATTTATAAATGATAATTAAATTACTATGTATAAAATAGTTGAAATAATTTGTAAAATATTGTATTCATAAATCAATGTCTGTAGCATTTAAATCAGTGCTACTCTAACATTTTGAGTTGGCGGACCAGCATATATTTTTATTTAGTAATTCTCACGGGCTGCTTGCGTCGCCGCATTGAGGTATTATACAAAGTAAGTTCTGTAACACTAAAAAGTAGAAAATAAAAAAACTTTAGTAAAAAAAGGTTTTTTTAAAAACATGCCTCTTTTTGGTTTTGTATATGATTTTAAGATATATAAAAAAAGTTTAAGCCGGGATCATAATTTTGATTGAAACCCCAATCATTGAAATCATTTTGATTGAAACCCCAATCATTGAAATCATTTTGATTGAAACCCCAATCATTGAAATCATTTTGATTGAAATTTTAATCCCACACATTTGTACATTTGTTGTTGAAATATTGTTTAAATTGCCTTTTTATTTTAATAAATTAATTGTATTTAATTTATTATATATTTATTTAATTATTTATTATATTTTAGTACATTCTTTGTTTATATACATTTATTTTACTTGAGTTTTTTTAATATAGTTTTTTTACTAAAGTTTTTTATATACATTTATTTTTTATATTTTAGTACATTATTTTTTATAGTGTATACATTTATTTTGTTACATGAGTTTTTTTACTAATGTTTTTTTACTTGAGTTTTTTATATATCTTATTTGACATTCACTTACATAACTGCATTAATGCTATTGCATACCTTTACATAGTTAAAAATATAAAAGTTATTAATTAGACATTTGAAAGTGACGCGACTGCTCCAGAAAACGTCGAAAGATAATTCAATTATAATAAAAGCAAGAATATAACGAATGCAATTCGATTACAATATAAATATGGTCTGAATCGTGAATTTCACGAAAGTAGAAGACTTTGACTTTGGAGAAAGATACTCGCAATTAGTAGCTCCATCCTTGGACTTAAATCCTTGCTTTGATTAATTGGATTATTCTGTTCCCGGATTCACGCAAATTTTTGTCTTTCCTTTATTTACTCGAGTATTCCGATTTATTCTAGTATCATACCTCTGAGAAGGGAAACACAAAGATAAATTACAAAAATTATTCAATAATGCAACCCGACATTTCGATACAACATTTTAGGTCAAACATACATGTACATATGTATGTATGTAATTGTTGAATTTTAAGTATGTACAATATTTGCTTTTCATCTTAATGTATTATCAACAAAATTGAGCACATATATATTTTTTGTTTTATTATAATTTCGGCACCGGAAAAACAAAAATATTTATCTTCACTCTCGTATGCCGCCGCGAGTCAACAGCTTGATAAAAGCTAATAGGCCGAACAAAACAAAACAAATAAAGGTGCGGTGGTAGACTTTATATCGATCTACTATACATATGTTGTGTATATATGTATATTTGTAAATAAATATATGTACATACATACATATATTTGTTTTCTTGTCTCTGGTGGCTTTATCAATCATTTATTATATTAAATTATTATCCGAACTCCATCTAAATAGGGGATCAACGCTAAACGATAATAGATAGGACTCTCGGTGGAATGGTTATTCAGAGAGTCTTAGACTGAAAAGTCACAAATGTAAGAGAGAATCGATTTCTTTCAAATTTAAAAGCTGTTCGAGAAGCTTCCGCAAAGCTCGGTGGGTGGTGCATCGTTATATGTTAGATTTCGTCCGTACGTGCGAATCCCCCGATGAGAAAATCTTCCTGACAGGTATTTTTGCTGGCAAAATTCATATTGCGAAATAAATCCCACTCGGCGGTCGTAAATGCACACCCACACATGTATACATAGATAAAATGACTTTTTTCTAAGAACAACATCGCGAAGGAAACGCAAATGTGACGCGATAAGCCTGCGAATAAAATATCATAACTGTCTATCAAAACTCGTATCCGTTATATAAGTCTCAATTTATTCATCATAAGGTTTTGTGAAAGGAAAATATATTTATACCATACAATATATTAAAAGACCTGTAAATTTTATTTTTATTACAAAATGTTTGAAATCAATACATACATAGTGAATCAATTTAGTAAAAAATGACACACTCGAATTATCGTATTGGATATGTAAAATGAATATATGTACATACATATGTATATCAAAGTTCTCTAAGCGTTAAGAGTTTTTGTGTGTTTATTATATGTAATCATAAAAAAACATTGTTGGATTTGGTCGCTGCTTCTCAACATTTATCGGCTTTCTGCCTGTTGGGTCAAGGTCATCGATAAAATACTTAACGTAAGCGAGAAGGTAGGTATGGGTATAATGCAAAATTGATTAAAGTACACCGATCGCCAAAGGATTAAAGAGATTTGAGGGTCGGAGACATTTTAATACCCGAGACGTGCGACCGTCATGAAGCCTTTGAGGGGGACTTGTGGAAAATTTACACTTTTCCCGCCTCTTCGATACTCTTATCTACATACATATATAACTATGTACAGCTAGACTGAATTATTTTAGTTGAGAAAATTAAATTTAAAAACTACACCCTGGACCGCCCTTGGATTCATCTTAGAGAGTGCAGTAATTAAATAAATGTATGTACATATATAATTTTTTTTTTAATTAATCATTTTGAGATATTTTATGTTGATGTGGTGAAATCTTAAAATTATTTAAAAGTTTCACGTGTTTTGAAATTAAACAATATACTTACCTTGAACCCAACAATGAAATATTAGGACAATGATACATAAAATTATTGAATCACGACATTTGCTACACTAATACTATTATATTTAGAATATGATCGATTAAATTATTTTAATTTTTTTTGAATTTTTTTAGTGAAGCATGTCATAAAAGAAAACATCGAAAGTTTGGGATCATTTCACACTGCTGCCAGTAGCGGGATCTCTATCAAAAACACGAAATAAAGCATGCTGCGAAGTGTGTAAATTAGAAATAGCTGCTCGAAATTCAAGTACATATGTACATCAGCACTAATAACGCATCTTAAAACACATAATATATATCCAAATGAAAAACGAGAGAGTGACACGTCAATTAATTCGGTTTTTATCGCCGTTTACATAATAAATAATTTAAAATCTGGAAGATTTTGATTTTGGACCCGGACCCGTCGGGTTTTCAAAATATTGGACCCGGACCCGTCAGGTTTTGAAAACCCGGGTTTTCAGAAACCCAAGTGACCTATCCCTCATTATCAATTGAGCCGTTATATTTGAAAGTGGACGTCCAATTTTCAGTTGCAAAAACACTATTTGTGTTTGACAATTTACAAATTGTTATCACTTATTTTCATTCGATATGTCCAGAATCTTAGAAAAGCAGAATAAACAAATAACAGGCCACCAGTATTTGTAAATGTGTATTGTTAAACGCAAAACATTATATTTAATGTGTTGCGAGATATTTCTTGAAATTTTTTTATTTTATTTTATTTTCCAGGAAGGCTGGACAGCAAGACTCAATGCGCGTTTATAGACAATTAATTACAAACACTGCAGCATTTTTATTACATAAATCACTGTATTTTGAGAAGCTGATGAACACGAAATTTATAATTAATTAATCCATTGAGACATCTATGGATTTAGACGTCTACATACATTTTTACAAATTGTACATACATTAAATACAGAAGATTTGTGACAGCAGGTAGGATGACTTTTTAACCAATTTTGAGGAACCGTTTCAACAATGATCAGATACAATTAACAAACTCTGATAATAAACGATCGACTTGGAGTCACAAATATCCAAGTCTAACCAGCAGTATATAATAAAGAATAGCACGGGATCGAACCCAATAATATCTTGGTGCTAAATATAAACTGAACCACTGAGCCATACTGCTGGCTAATGAAGAAAAGTGGACTTTTGCCACTTTCAATTGTAACGACTCAATTACATATTTCTAGATTAATAAAACCAACAAAAATTGACCGCGAATGATCAATCTGGATTTTATAAACTTACTAGCTGAACCCGGCATGCGTTGCAATGCCACAATAACGCATGCTATTCCCGTTCCCGTTCCCATTTCTGTTCCCATTCCCGTTCTCGTTCCCGTTCCCATTTGTCGGAAAAACGCAGGCAGCGAACACATTTGAAATTATTGCGTTGCAATGACACTCATTCCGTTTTTCCCATTTCCGTTTCCGTTTTTTCACGTTTTTTTTTCACAGTAATCGTCCCGGACACGCATACAACAAATCCTGAAAGTTCCATCGTAATCGGTTCTGTGGTTTAGTCGCCTATTCGAGACACACAGACAGACAGACATACAGACAAATCAAATTTTTGATTTTAGCTAAGATTTTTTTTCTTTTTTGAAAATAAATTTTATATTTTATCATTGTACCAATGCGAGTTGCCCCAAAGCGAAACCCATGGTTTCAAACTTGTACATTTATAGGTCATAAATTTGAAATCATATTGAAATAGTGGTGACAAATAATATGTAGGAATGGTTTTGCTATTTTGGTAAGGAACCGTTTCAAAAATGAAATCAGATAAATTGGCAAACTTTGATAGAAAACGATCGATTAGCAGCACTGCAGAAATACTTCAAATGATTTTTTTTCAATCTAGGTTAACCCAGGCCTCGAGCCCACGAGTCTCTCGGTGGTTAACGTTAACGCAACTATCTGATTGCTCAATCAGTGAGTAGTTTAACGTTAATTAGGACATTGAAATAAAGTTACCTTGAAGACTTCCCAGGTGGCAGAAAATGGCAGTACGGCAATTCCAACTAGCAAGTCGGCAACCGCCAGAGACACGATGAACAAATTGGTAACACTCCTCAGCTTCGAAGAGCAGAAAACGGCCGCAATGACTAGACAGTTGCCGACGATGACCAGCACGTTGATGATGGCGAGCACAGTGAGGCTGGCCAGTAACGAAGGGTCACTCCATTGCACCGACTCCCTGAGTGCGGCGCAAGCACTCTCATTCAAAGAGTTGTGCATCTTCGACGAGGTCCCTTACAAAAATACCACCTCTCGAACACCGGTGTTAAGTTAGTGCGAATGTGCGATGACGATGACGTTGACGCTGTTGCAGCCATAGCTCACGCTACGCACACGCATAGCGCGTACTATGCACTCGAAGCTATAATACTTCAGACACTGAGTTAATTATTTCGAGCACACTTCACACTGGCACGTATTCTGAAAACCAAAAATCACTATTATATTCAGCGTAAAACAATTTTAGAATAGTCACTAACACTTTTAAAACATACATATATACATATTTGGAAAAATCCCACACTCGAGATTTTTACTTTTTTCATATAAATTTCATAAAAGTAGTCACCATGGCGACAACACTAATGAAAATATAAAACTCTTTCAAAAGCCAAGTCAACTTTTATAGAGATGATCTTTCGTATAATTAGACTTTCAGTTCGGTCGATATTCTAGACTATTTTTTAAACCTATTTTTATATTACTTTGCAGTCTAAAGGAGATTTATTAAATCTCATACTTGCATATGTACATACAATGATGTATTCATTTTTTATCTCCGACTATAAGAAAAATATTAAATACACACTTGATATGGGAACTTTTTTTTTCAATTCTCGCCAACAATTCAAAGACTTACATATTTCAAACATAAATGAATGGAAATAAAAATGAGAAAAATCAATTTTGTAGTACTTTTATCGTTTAACATTATGCAGTTTTATTGCAGTGTAAAAGGTGTTTCATCGTCGTTAATGTCACAGTTAATTGCAAAAGTGCAGGCAATTAAATTTCGCGGAAAATGCAGTTGATAATATCTTTTGCATTTGCCGCGCAATTAAATAACTATGTAATAATATTAATAAGAATTATGTGAAGTAGTGTAATACTTCATAAACAAAACATACACAGTCAGAAAATGGAATTTATTTTCTAAATATATGAATGTACATACATATGTACATATGTATATACAAACATATGTATGTACATATGAGCCGTTATATTTGAAAGTGGCGGTAGTCCTATTTTCAGTTCCAAAAACACTATTTCTGTTTGACTTAATTCACAAATTGTTATCACTTCTTTAATTTCGGTATGTCCAGAATCTCAGAAAAGTAGAATAAACGTAAAAAATAAATAAACGCAAAACATTATATTTAATGTTTCGCGGAATATTTTTTTTCAAAATGAAGAAAAGTGGACTTATTCCACTACCAAATCTAACGGCTCATATACTTATACATAACGGCATATATATATATATATATATATATATATATATATATATATATATATATATATATATATATATATATATATATATATATATATATATATATATATATATATATATATATATATATATATATGCCGTTATGTATAAGTATATGAGCCGTTAGATTTGGTAGTGGAATAAGTCCACTTTTCTACATACGTATGTGTAATATATATAACAAAGTTATGATCACTCACGCATTCTATGTTTTATTCGGTTGTTTACAATCAATAAATGATTTTATGGTAATATAGACTCGTTTCGTTAGGAACACTCACTGGATTGTTCTCCATGTCCTGAAACAAAAACAAATAGACAGATGATAAAAATACAAAATGCATGGACATCATAAAGAATAAATTAAATTTAAATCGTTTCAAATGACACTGAAAAAACTCAGTTCAAAATATAGTATCGAGCGGTCGAACATTCCAAATATAAAACGAATTGTGAAAACGCTATATATTGTAGAAAAAGGTGTGCCTTTGTCGCTTCTACCGGATGTTTTCGCTTCACTAATTTAGGGTAGGGGGGGGTGTCACATTGATGAAAATTTCGTCTAGTGAGGGTCCTTCGTCCCTAAATCAGCAGGCGGTTTTTCCCGATTATACAGAGCAAGGACGATGGATGTCCGATTTAAAAGGTCGCACGATTAAGGATTTCACGCGACGCAAATGAACCATCACTGATGTCAGTCGCTTTCGGTGGAAATTCGTCCCTTCGGAAAATCTGACGGGGGAAAAATCGCAATTCTCACTTAATTAATTCTACGACATTCCTTCGACCGGACGTCAATTTTTTATATTAAAATCTTTTCATTTCAACTTTATCGGACAAAAAATGGAGATGCTTTAGTCAATTATTGTACCTTTACAATTTTAAAATATTTCAAATACACATGTACGTATATACATACATACATATGTACATATATGAATTAGAACTTAAGATTAAAATCTAGAACATTTTTATAAATGGATTTAGTTTTTCTCATACAATGTTTTTTTTTTATATCTACAACTTCATCACTCTTTTTAATATAGTCTAAACTATTAAATTATATAAAAAGAATCCAAATTAAATCGAAGAGCACAAAAAAGCTGTAGAATGAACCAAAACTGACATATTAGCACAGTATGTTAAGAGATCGAGATCCATGCTTTAACAACCATACTCGCGATTTATTCAATAAAGTAAAAGTTCTCATAAAAAAGTTTCATCCTAAAACATGGACCATCGATGATAACAAGGATACAATAAATCAGGACGATAAGGTAATTAGCAGATGGAAATAATACTGCGCAGAATTGTACGAGAATGACGGATAATAAAAAGGTTCTGACTCCAGATTAACCTGACATAATTCTTCAAGAAGTGAAGAACTCCACCAAAAAGATAAAAAATCAAATCACCTGTAAAATACTGAATTCAGGCCGAGTTTTTTAAGATATTGGATGACAATGGTATCAGAATGCTTCTGGATCTTTGTAATTCTGTTTGTAAATCGGAAATATGGCCACTAGAGTGGGTTGAATCTATATTTAACAATTCATAAGAAGAGATCAACAAAAAAATGTGGAAATTACAGAACAGTCGTGCTCTTATCTAAGTAAAGTATTGCTCTATATACTGAAGGCAAGACTGAAATATTACCATGACTGGTAAATTCCGGAATAGAAAAATAATTGAGAAAGTCGAGAATTTAAGGTTCCCATAATATTTTGCTTCATAGATTACATAAAAACTTTTGACGGTGCCAATTATGTAATGCGGTAACAGTAAGATTAGATAAGTTATTTTTGGAAAAATTTCAAGTCCAAAAAGGTGCCCGACAGGGATGCATACTTTCTCCTGATCTTTTTAATATAAATGGAAACAGATGAATATAATGAGAAGAACACTCGACGGATGGGAAGGTAGAATAACAATAGATGGCAGAAAGATTCTAACATCAAAGTTGGGGACGACATGACGTTAATGATCTGTTATGAGGATGAAATGGCTGAACCACTTCGTAAAATAGAGATAGTGAGTAGAGTCCTAGGTCTAGAGCAGTGGTTCTTACCGGGGGCGCTATAGCGCCCCCTTTTGGGTGTCTTAAACATCTAGGGGGGAAGGGGGCTTAATTTTTTAGCATTTAAGAAGATCTGCAGGAATTCGAGTGAGCGATGTGATCACAGACTTGCATGAACTTGTAATAATATATTGGGTAATTAATCCATTATTATTAGATGTAGAAAGTGTCAAATACCTTGTAGATAAAAAAGCAGTTTATTGATCTGCAAAATGACTTACGAAAATAGCGCACTCAAACGAGGCTCAGGGATCTCATTGATTTTTAAATAAAAATTTCCTATTGTATCATTTACATTTTTATTGAAATAAAATTATAATGTTGTAATGATAATATGGCAATAAGTACATAATGCTTAAGAACTTCTACATATTTATTATAATATCATGTATTTTTTATAATTTTTTATTTGTAGAAAAACATAGAGAGAACAGTATAATTTTATAATTTATTTTTTTCTGGGGGGGGGGGTAATTTTACTGTGATATAGGGGAAGATTCATTTAATATGCTTAAGAAACAAATATCATACTCTTTGATAGATTTAAGACTCTCATGAAGACCATGAGGCGGTCGACGATTTATCTACTTAGGTACCTTGATCTCAAGGGAAGTCGAAATTTTGAAAGCTAGACTAATGATTTTAATTTACCACATTCAATATTTTGCATCTTGCTTATATGTACGTACAACACTGAGCAGAATAAAAACTATGTGCCTTACAGGCGTGTGTGCGAGGAGGATGCAGGATATAAGATATCACTATATTGCAAATAAATAATCTTTTCTCTCCAATAACATTTTTTCCGAGGAAAGCTCGTGTTTTTCCGATATTTTATATATGTACATATATATATATATATATATATATATATATATATATATATATATATATATATATATATATCATATATAAAATATATAGTCATAAAAAATGTTTTACTGATTGTTTAATATAAAATTAAATTCTGTTTTTATAAAAACAATATAACCAGACAGAAAAGTTGTAATAGAATACGAACACGGAATTTTTCCCACAGTGGTGTTTGAATATTTGAATTCCAGAGACCCGGTGCGTAATGAACAAATGAAATATGTAAAGTGCGCGAAACGAAATGAATTTAAATCGCCACGGATAAACAAATGCGGGAAAATTGCGGATAAAGCCACTCTGTGTGTATTCTATTAATATATATGTAATACGAAACAAAACTACAAAACGTACACAAAAAATAAATATTTTTGGCACACGTAAACAACACAGCACATAATTACGTAAAGTAAATACGCAAACGCTTTCTTTGTGAGCATGACACACTAGTAATTCATTCTATGTACATATTATTTATTAGGACGGTTTCAGTATGAAAAAAATTACAAATTGTATTTTATTTTCTAAGACATAACGAATGTATGTGCATATGTATTTATGTAGTATTGGGACACGAAAAATAAATCCATGATTTTTTATCGGGCATTTTTTTTACGAGTGGATGTATACAAGTGGGAAGTAGGCACAAATCCGATCACCTTTTAAACTGATTAAGGTCTGAGCTGTCTCTATCGTTGGCGGCTAAACTCGAGGCTTTTATCCCTATTCGGGTTTTGTCGGGTACGCTGCTCCAATCAGGTGGATTGATTAAATGTTAAATACGGTGTGAAATTAACTTTGGCGTTATCGAGAAGTTCTAACAAAAACACAAAAAAGGGAAATCGGAAAAAGAAAAAAATAAGCAAACTGTATACAATTTCAAATGTGAATTATAATCTCATATGAGTGTGAGCATAATAAATATGTATGTTTAAAAATACTATACATATATTTTTTGAATCAAACATTGGACTAAGGGTTTTTAAGATTTTCGAATTTCTTCTTGATGCTACACCAAATCAGATTAATTCTTCTCCAGAATCATATACACATACATACTTACATATTGACAAGACCCTTAGACGCTCTTAAATCAGTCGGAGAAAATCTTTTAAGTGCTTAGACCTACTACGCAACACTAGCGTGTCAAAATTTAATTTAACTTCAGGGTGAACACCTCATTAAGTGAAGCTTTCAGGAAAAAGACCAATGAAACCATCGCTGATTATATTATGTACTACTATAGTAATTTTCGATTAAATAAAATGTAAATGTACTTAGATATTTTACTGATATATAAGTATGTTCTCGTATGATATAAAAATATTTCACTGAATTGTGCAATGTCTAAAAATGTCGATATAAGGTACATACATATTCGAATAATAAAAAAATCAAATTAAAATTATTCCGTTTGAGACAGTTTTTAATTTGTGAGACCTCGTCACCGTGACAAATACCTTAGTTGGGTTTCTCGTTTGTAATTTCTTAAAATTACATTCCGTGGTCGTCGATAAAATTAGAATGATCTGAAGCGTAAAAACGGATGAAAATTGGCGACCAAACGTCTAAAAGCAAAATTGTTGACTCGACGTGTCCTCGAGGCTAAGCTCTCTCAACCCGCGAAAAATTCAATTTGTGAATGCGAATTTTACTTGTAAATATTTTCGCCATCTACTTTATAAATGGTATTATAATAATATTTATAAATTTTATATTTGCTTTGTTTTTCTCAGAACAAAGAGATAAAAAATAGATGAAATATAGGTACTTGACATTAATAAATTGTGAAATCCCAATACAACGGAAAGCTAAAAACAGAAATAAAAGCGGTAAAATTACAATATATTATATAAGTATTATGTATATATGTTTTTGTAGATTTTTTTACAATATACAAATGTTCAAATTACCTACAAATGTATGTATGTATACCTACTCTTATTAGAGGTGGAAAATCAGTCGAATAGAAAAAAAATTGAATTAAATGACCGGAATAGCTGCGGCTGTTCTGTTACCATTTTCATTAACAATTTCCTCTCGGGAAATCAGTTTTTATCGATAATGAAATTTACTTTTTTTGAATTGCATAGAATTTTAAACGAAACAATACTTTTGAATGTATCAATTTCATTCTATCTACATACATACATAGGTATTTTCATTCACTTTTGTTTACATAACTTAATATAATTTTCCGAAAATTAAATGTTACATACTTTTTAATTTATTTACAACTGATAAGTACAATAATAATTGATATTCACACTTGAATATTATTAGTATATTGGGGCTTGAAATATTTTCAAATATCACAAAAGCATTTTTACATACATATACATATTTTATTTAAAAAAAATCAATACCACAGAGACTTGACAGGTTGCCCCAAAGCGTCAATGTGATTATAATACAAATAATAAAAATCACAAATAAAAAAAAACATCTTAAAAACAAAATCAAGTAAGAATATGTACACAAAATAAAAACAAAGAAATAAGATTGAAAAATTATATCGTGCTATTTAGGATGTGTTCCACCAACTCAACATAACTGGCATCGAAGAGGTCCAAGTAATGTGCCAGCAAGTTAAGGAGTCGAACAGCTCTCGAAAGCGGGGAGTTCATGAGCACGTTTGATTTAGCCCTAATTGGCAAAAATATATCATGTTTTCGTAAAACTATATGATTTTCCGGGGCCCAGAATTTTAGTCTCTCCAGGATAGCGGGATTGTGAATCTCTCCTCTAAGTAATTTTACGAAATGTTTCCCAAGAAATAAATCTCTTCTCTTTGCCAGGGAGTTGAAACCCAAAGATCCCAAGACAAAGGCACTAGGGAACAGATATGGATAAAATCCAAAAGACTTCAGATATAAAAATCCAATGAATTTCCTTTCGACTCGTTGTATATGTATATTGTATAATATTTATATTGTATAATATGTATATTGTATAATATATTTATATATATATATATATATATATATATATATATATATATATATATATATATATATATATATATATGTATATGTATATGTATATGTATATGTATATGTATATGTATATGTATATGTATATGTATATATATATATATATATATATATATATATATATATATATATACATATACATATACATATACATATACATATACATATACATATATATATATATATATATATATATATATATATATATATATATATATATATATATATATATATATACATATATACATACATATATTCTGTTTTCTTGGTTTTTACAAGCATATACATATGTATGTACATACATATGTATATTATGATATTAAACACCGAAACACATTTTAAAAATATTTTTTGTTTTTCATTTATCATTGTGAAGTGAGGTGCTTTTAAAACAAAAATTTAATTTTCAACATCAAAATCAAGTTAAAATCATTGAATTTCAAGTTACATACATACATACGTACGTGATTTATTAATAAAAAGAGCATTGTATTTATGTTCATACATAAATTTATACATACGTTTGTATAGTAGAAATTATTGTATAATATGTATAATATTTCACTTATTTATGAATTTTTCAAGGACTTTCCAAAATCGAATTTCAACGTTGCTCATATGTATATACGATTTTTTTATAAGGACTGCCACTTCAATATATTTTTTTATAAATCCCCTTCTTCCGAAATGTTACAAACACTCGTACAATGGTAAAAGCTCGCCGTCCAGTTAGCTTATTCATGAGATTCGTTTATCTTTACAAGTAGTCTTAAAATTTGAATCAGAAAATATGGGGCGATATCAGTATTATGAGAATTTCAAACGTATTATTTTAAGGTTTTCGAATAAGACGGGTACTCGTTGACCGTATACCGGTAGATTTCTACAGAAGCCTTTAAAATGTTTATACATTTTGTGCTTTTTCGTCGAAAATATTCATATATAATATTCATCGCAACTCGTTGTCTATCGGAACAAGATTCTTGTAAATATGATGGACACGTGTTTACATATGTATTGTGGAAAAATGTAAATAGATTTGTGCGTTGAATTCAATAGGACCGCAGTCCCTTTGTGAATTTATGTTTTCATGTCATCAATAGTCCATTTCGTATAACCACTTTACTGAGTACCATTTCCTATTATTATTTTAATTCATACATATAAATAGTATCTAAATGGAATATGACAAGATCATATGTGACAAAAAGTGTAGTATTAGTTAAACGCATATATGCATTGTGAGCTTACTTATTATTAATACCCTTTACAGTACCAACCATATCAAAAGTTAGGTTGAAGTAGTTTTTGAACTAGTATTTGTAGTCCAAATAATGATGAATGATAACAAATATAAAAAACAAGCTCTTTTGATTTATCCAGTATAATATTTTTTACGATAGCTAGTTGTAAACGAGTAGAAGGGAATAAAAACAGGTCAAACATTTATTATTTTCCACGGTTTTATATTTCATATGCGAGTAGGAAACCTTCATTACAAAAAAATGAATTCAAAGTATGAAAAATTTATGCAAACATCATTTTATTTGATTACGGGAATTTAAATTAAACTATATACTCTATATTATGATGAAAACATTCATCCAGAACTGTGAAAAGGGAAAAATTATTTTTTCATAATATGTAGTCAACAGTAAACCCACCATTTTAACGGATTTTCCAAAAATAGTTCCCAAACATGTTGCAGTTCCCAAACATGTTCAGAAATAGGCAAACCATTTAAAATTCAAACCAAACTAAGCATCATAAAAAGTATGTTGCAAATGAATTTTATTTTCATTTGGGTCTTTTTTAGTATATTTTTTGTAATCCCTTTCACTTCTGCCGGCTCTTGGAATAATTAATAAAGCGTTGTGGGTACTCTCCAGTAACTCAGACTGAACAGAATCATTTCAGACTAGTTTGGAATTATTCTGAATTGGAACAGCTCATAATGCTCACCATTGAGATGTCACAAACACTAAACCTTATTAATGATGCCAATTCGAACTTGAATATTTATTATATGGATATTTATTTTAGAAAATATATATTCGGATAGTGCATGTAAACATGAATGCAAGAAATTCAATTTAGTCAACTACATAATTGGAACGCGATGCGCTTTTAAACAAGATTATTAGGGCAAAGGGGATTTGTCCTATTCAAATAGTTTTGAGTTCACTTCGGATAGATATACATACATATACACATATTTGTCATACAGCCAGGTATATATTTTCCGAGGCGATCATCGTATTTAAACATGGTCGAAATTTTCGCTTTCAAATATGATGAACTTGTGAATATCAAGCAAAAGTATTTTTACTATTTGTCAAGATAAAAAAGAATACTATAACATAAAAATCAAGCTTGTATATTACACATTACAAGATGTAAAATTTCATTAAGAAATATCTACATTTACACTATGTAAGTAAGAAATGGGCTAGGTTCATGAGGTAGTACTCAAGGACAAGGAGTTGTTTGGATCTATTTTACTTAAAAAAAAACCTGATAATGTTATTATAAACTACATATAAATTAATCTAAAAAGTGCAATAATACTAAAATAAATCGTTTTTGTGGAGGGCGAGGGGGTGGGATATAATTTTCGTACACAGCTTAGAAAACCAATACAATGTTAAAATTAATGAAAAATAATATTATTATATAGTATTAAAGGATTTTATAATTTATTTATACTTTAGCGGAGATGATATTTAACCTCTTAAGCGCAGCTTAGCGACTTGGGCCTTTTGAAATTACCAGTGGGATGAAGGTTGAGAGGGAAGCCCACGCCTGATTTAGGCATTTGCGCTGTTTTATTAAACAAATTAATTTAACGCATCATTTCATTACGATCGCGCTGATAGTACTAATCAGTTTGCATTCCAATGAATCCACGTACATATAATCAAACGACAACGTTCACACAAAGCGTAGAAAATTTTGCGAAAAACAGTAAAAAAAACACCGAATAAAAGATGCACAAATGGATTTATATTCACATACATTCACTAAAAGTTTGTATCTGTGGTAAACGTCAAGTTTTACAATTCTAGATTTAAATCCGGGTAAAGGATGCACTTCCAGATAGAATCCCATCTGCTATTGTATCTTCGAGGATATTAAAAGCATTTTAACTTTCCTGTATTAGCTCAGCATCCACGCGAAGAGATTTTTCATACATATTGTGAACAGCGGATAAACACACGGTAATTGCTTCTGCGATAGCTTCACATCGAAAATGCTACACGGGAAAATATTCAAAATTCAATTTCGCTCAATTAGTTCCACGTTCGGCAAAATTCAATTATCGTTGTCATCGACCCAATTATATAGAAACATACAAGTACTACATATTATACTCATACGTGTACGCATTGATTTGTGTGGATCGAAAACGACAAAAAAATGAAAGCAGTGATGCTGATAAGGGTAAATTGTCTTTTTGATTTACGTTTTCTGACTATTCTAAAAATGTTAAAAATTTACGCCACGTTATCACGACTGCAAATTTTGAGTGACATCCAGGCTAAAGTAATATAAATGTATAGATATTATTTAACGTTGGAAATGCTTGAAAAATCAGTTGAGATAAAGTTGAAGCCATGATCAATTTGAATATTTAATGCAATCAAATACTGACATTCTAAAATTCAATTATTGAAACACACGAATAATCTTGTGGCACTGGTTTCGAAAACCCTCGAGAGGACTGTCCAGAGACGCGGCGGCTGTGACTCGTCAAACGACGATTCATACACGGACTGTTCATCGAGGACTATTCTTCAAAAGAACTATTCATCGAGGAAAATTTCGACAACCATTTCACGGTCGACGTCTGTGTACTACTATATTTTAGAATTGTTTACTATTTTCGAAGAACCGTCCATTTGATGAACCATCCGTTTGATGAACAGTTTCATAAATGAAGATTCCAGATATCATAATCAAAGTGATGAATAATGTCCTGACGGACGTATGTATATGAGGTTGGAACGAAAAAAAAAAGGATTTTCATCGATGTATCTATTAGAAAACTTTCATCGTATCAAGAGAACATTATATTAAATAAAATCATTGTTTTTAAACAATTACCTGAGCCTCCAATAAATTGATTTATATCGACAAAAATTTCGAAAAAATATGTTTTTTCATATACATACGTATTTCTTTTTAGAGAATATGTAGTTTTGATTTTTTTTTACTGTTTAAAAAAAATGCCACTCAATATTCATCTATTGCAGTTTAATTGAGTGATAAATTTATAGTGATAAACGAAAAGTCAAAGTTGCCGTTTGCTTGAAAGTCCCCATACAAGGCGAGCGGCGCTCACAATGGGTGTTTGTATGGGAGAAGTATTATTTTCAGAAAATCGTCACTATTTTCAAATTTCCGTGATTATTTTGAGATTAAATTGATTAGACGCAAAAAAGTTATGTTTAACGTAAAAAAGGTAATTTTGGGCTACTTACATTTCATTTGATTTTTAAACACTTTTTATTATTACTAAATTATGTTCAAAATACATATTATATCTATTATAATAGCTACCAATCTATTGCTCATTTTCTATTTTTCGATTTTAATTTAATTTTGTTTGTAATCATAGTATTATATTATTCTAATATTAGTGTACAACATAATAGGAAAAAGAGCTTAAAAAACCTATTTACAATTCTTTTAAATGTTCATAATACATCTAATACATAATATTAAAAAAAGACTGTCGTTTTAATTTTTAAAATAATCACGGCAACATGAAAAAAAAATGACGATTTTCTGAAAGAACATAAAAACACTCACAAACAATCATTGCGAGCGCGGCGCGCTTTACATGGGGATCTTTGAGCGAAATGGCGACTTCGAATTCTCGTTTATCAGTCATAACTTATCATAACCGACCCAAATAAACTTCAATAGGTAATTATCAAGCGCTTATATTTAAAAAAAATGAAAAAACGAAACTATTCTCAAAAATATAGAAGAGCCTACTTTTTCGAAATTTTTGTCCAGATAAATTGATTAGTTGGAAGCACAGGACGTTATTGAAAAACGATGAAATTTTTATTTAACGTTCCCTTGATTCGACGAATGTTTTAGGTCCATAGATTAAAATCCAAAATTTGCGTTTTTTGCTCCGACCTAATGCATATCTTCAAAAACGACATTGCGACCAAATGCTATCTTATATGTATATATGTATGTACATATACATACATTATACATTAAAGAGCAGCAGATATTTGAATTTGGTTCGTCATTAAAACTTTAATATATTAGAATAATTTAAGTACAAGAAATAAAATAAGCAGGATATTTATATATGCGTATACATATGTATGCGTATGTGTGTTTTAGGATGTGGAATATACAACTTTAGTATAAATTGTGCAGAAAAAAGGGAATGTTGGAGTATATAAATGGTTAATTTGGATAGACGTTTCGGCAAGGTTTCTCGCTTTGAAAATGTTGGTGACATCTGTCACGTCAATTTGACCCGTAGGGGTTTGTGCCGAGGGATTTTCGTGATATAGAAGGGCCTCAACAATGATTGCGCGAGAAATGACGCGGAAACTATCCCAACACTCGATGTCTGGGACCTCATGTCACCTACTCACTCCTGAAATTACTCTCAGTTATTGAATCGCAACGACTATTTTCCAGCCAGGGCTACTGAATCACGATTCTATTAATTAAATCGAACCTGGATTATAAATGGATTATGTTAAATCTGGCTCTGTCCGAATTCAAACCTTCCGTACAGATTTATAGCATGCAATATGGAAACTTCATATATGGAATGGAATTGAGTTAATACATGTATTTAAAATTATTAGTATTAGTGTAGTACAATCTAGGATTTAAGGTGAAAAAAAGCAAAATATCCAACACGTAGTCGTATCGTCAGTGTGTAAAACATCACACTGCAATAGAGTAATCACGTGATAGAAGTTTCTATTTAATAGGTTAAAATCGTAAATCACAAGTCTCCACGACGAAGAGATAAAATCTCGTAAAAACACCTCTCTCGATTACGATATGATAAGAAATCTTTATACATGCCGAAATACCACGGTCGTAATGATACGCTTTCGACACGCAAACATCTAATCGATACCGTTATATGTACATACATATGTATGTAGTTTATATGTATGTATGTACAGTAGATCGGCCCTCATTTTGCGAGAAAAATTTTATTTTTTGATTTTCTTATAAGTACAATTGTCATGGTGAAAATCGCATAGCCTATTGTTATCCTAAAATGGGCGCGATGGTTCGTTTTCCCTGAAATAATTAATATAAAAAACTCGTGGAAAAATTGTGCTCTTTAGTATCGTTGCGAAAAAATTTTGATGCTTTTATGAATCCCTAAAAGGAAAATGCCATTAGTCCTTGACATTTGGATTTCTTGGAATACCTTAATATAATACTTATATAATATATGCTAAAAGGAAATGAAAAAATAAATGTATTATATTATAAGGATTTATTTTTTCGTTTCATTTTTATTATTAAGTATCACAACAGTCAAAAAGTGTATTTACGTATAAAATTTTCTTTAGCTTGCAACGCAGCTGCAACAATGTTAAATTCGTTGATCTCTTTAGCAAAGACGGAGCTTTATAGTTGACAACTTCCGGAAACTTTTTAACTTCCCTCTGATAAAAGTTTCAAGACGATATACTTTTGACGTTACTAATATTGGCAAGAAACCTTTAGTGGTTCTGTGTCAAATTTTTAATACATACTACTTCACTTCACAGATGAACAACATACATACATACATACATATGTATGTAAATATACGAAATACATCCAACACAGCTAACGATAATATACTAAATAATTGAATATGATCAAGTTATAATATATGCATAGTATTTGGATGATCGTAGGCTAGCACGAAATATACATATGTACATATATAGATAAATTGGTTTATTTATCCTATCCTAAAATATTCCGAAAAATAATACACTAATCTCTAAGGAACCAATTATAGCTAAGGAGCATAATCTTTTATATAGAAAAATAAATAGAGCGATCAAATATTTAATGGAGAATAGACGTATATGTAGTATTCGAGATCCATCATTAATATATAAATATATATATGTAAACATAGTAAGTATATATTATGTACATAAGAAAAAAATCGAAATTTCTTATACACACAATATTGTATCTATCGACATAAATTGATAAGTATAAAGTATCAACATACATATGTAAGTATGTTCATATAACCATTTTACGATAAAATAACATTCGTAGATTCAACACACGATTATTTTGCGAAACACGCTTTTATTATGTAAAAAAATTTAGTGAACAAGTATAGATACATATATACATATGTATGCATAAGTGACATCGAATGATAGATGAGACCGGTGTAATATAAAAAGGGTCTTCATTGATAAACGAAAACAATGCATAATTCAATAGAGAAAAATGTTGATGAATAAAAGTGAGCGCCAAATTTTCATCAGGTGGCCAAAAGAATACGTCGATATTTTAGATATTGATTAAAGTCAAGAGCTTTTAATTTTACTGTAAATGAGAATAACCATTTAAAAAAATATTCATGAGGTACAAGGCGGTAGAAGTTTGCTTTGGTTCACAAAGAGCACAATGACAACTCAAACAAATCTCGACGCCTCTTTCAGAGAGAAGCAGGGACGATATGGAGTTGTTGCTCTGCAGAAATGTTTGTAAAGCGATTCCACAGTAGGAAACTACCACAAAAGGTCAACCGTTTTATTAAGAAATTCAAAGCGACCGGAATATGTTTGGGCGTTAATGGCAAGATAATGGACTCGACCGTTATAAATGGAACAACAATGCTATTAAATAATTCATAAATCTGAAGGACTGCCATTTCATTAATTCACTCAAATTGTGTGTGTACGGGAGTGCGTTGCTTTTAGCGTAGTTTTAGACATTTAAATAATAAAATTACACACTTACACTCAACGCTCATTCAAATCAAAAACGCAATATTATCATTTATTATTGCGATATTAAAAATTACACTCAGTAAAACAAAATAACCGATCAAATATATTAATTATCTAACAATTCATCAATTATTACCTATGTACATATGTATATTACTGAAAATAAAAAAAAATCCATTATTACAAGCTTTTTATAAGTTTCATCCGGTTAGTTTAAATTATTTATTCTTTAAATTATTATTTCGGACGGTTAGATAAAATTCCAACTGTCCAAAATTTATGAGCTGATTTTAAACCACTTCAACTGTTCTGATCGCTTTGGTATTTTAGCGACACACAGGGGCTAGCTATCAGTAATTAAATTTAGCAAATATCTCCCACATAACTCTAGAGCAGGCCTGGGAAAGCTTTTCTACTGGAGGGCCAAATTCGATATTTTATATGAGTCGGCGGGCCGCATATATATATATATATATATATATATATATATATATATATATATATATATATATATATATATATATATATATATATATATATATATATATATATATATATATATATATATATATAACATTCACTCGGAATGCTGTCAACATTTGCTAAAAACGGATCACGGATTATTGCTAGGCTGTTTTCAATTACTCGGAAGTCACTAAATCTACTTGAAAAATCGTCGCTTAAAGCTTTGATGGTGTCTCCGTATTTTTTAATTTTACTTTCATCAATATTTAATGATTTCAGTGTTGGGAAGTGATCCAGTTTCTTAATTAATATTTGACGTTGAAACAGTTGGAGTTTTAAATTAAATGCATTCAAGCTTTTTATCGAATCGTGAGCATATACATTTTTACCCCTGTAAAATGCAGTTGAAAGTGTTCAGGTGTGTTATGATGTCCAAAGTAAAAGCAAAATCACAAAGCCAGTCATTGTTAGTGAATTCAGGAAAATCAGTTATATGTTTCATTTCTAAAAATAAAATGATATAATCCTTTAATTTCCACACTCTTTGAAGTACTTTCCCTAAACTTAACCATCGAATGTGGCTGTGAAAAGGAATATCTGTGTACTCTGCATCAAGATCTTCAAGAAAGATGATAAAGTCCACTTGATCGGATTAAATTGACAAGCTTAATAGCACGTGATGTTACGTGATCAACTTTTAATTCGTTTTTGCACAAGACTTGCTGATGTATAATACAATGAAGTGCAATTAAATTATAATCAGGATCGATTTCTCGAATTCTATCCTGGATTTTCTTTACTGTACCAACATTTTTTCCGGTCAAATTTCGTGCACCATCAGTCGTAACGCTGACCAATTTGTTCCATTGCAAATTATATGCAGCTATGCAGTCTTCATTTTTTTTTAAATATATCATCTCCCGTTGTTTGATCTTTTAACGATTCCATTGAAAGAAGCTCTTCAATAATTTCAAATTCAGAAGTACATCCACGTATAAAAATTAATAACTGTGCAGTATCCTTTTGATCGTTGCTTTCGTCGATTGCTATCGAGTAGTTGAATAATTTTGATACTGATAATAATTGCTCTTTTAAATTGGTAGCGATACATTCAATCCTTCTAACTACAGCTAAACTCAAGTTCTCAAATTTGTGTTTAATATCCGGGCATATAATTGCACTTATGTACTTCAGTCATACAGTTTTTAATGTATTCTCCATCTGAGAACGGTTTGCTACTTTTCGCGATTATATTAGACACAACAAAGCTTGCTTCTACATATGCTTCTTGTTCTCTGGTGTGTCGCATTTTGTTGTGAAGATAATTTTTTAATCAACTCGTCTGCTGTCTTTTTTCTTGAATCTTCGGCTAGATTTGCAACAAATTCACAATGTTGAGTAGTAAAATGTCTTTTTATGTTGTATTCTTTTAAAACAGAAACGCTTTCCTGGCAAATAAGACAAATAGCCTTATTTTTCACTTGAACGTAAAAATGTGATTGCATTATAATAAATTATACTCATGGGTACATTATAATACATGGGATTGCATTATAATCACTTCACGGATATATTAAAAAAAATTAATAAACACTATTTAAAAAAAATTGAAGGAAAATAAGTAATTTGGAAATAATCACGCGGGCCGCATGGAATTGAGCGGCGGGCCGCAGTTTGCCCAGCCCTGCTCTAGAGGAATTAATCATTATCAGAATCATCTGTCAAATCGAGGTGATGACAGCTAGCTATCCAAATGAGACTTTCTACCGCACCTACCTATCTTCACAGGTTAGATAATTGAACAATTATAACAGTTACTTTTTTCATAATATCTCATATAAAATTTATATTAAAATATTTTTTATTTAAAAATAAAATATTGTAATTTTGGAAAATATACATAACTAAATGCTTTCTACTATACAAACGTATGTATAAATTTATGTATGAACATAAATACAATGCTCTTTTTATTAATAAATCACGTACGTATGTATGTATGTAACTTGAAATTCAATGATTTTAACTTGATTTTGATGTTGAAAATTAAATTTTTGTTTTAAAAGCACCTCACTTCACAATGATAAATGAAAAACAAAAAATATTTTTAAAATGTGTTTCGGTGTTTAATATCATAATATACATATGTATGTACATACATATGTATATGCTTGTAAAAACCAAGAAAACAGAATATATGTATGTATATATGTATATATATATATATATATATATATATATATATATATATATATATATATATATATATATATATGTATATGTATATGTATATGTATATGTATATATATATATATATATATATATATATATATATATATATATACATATACATATACATATACATATACATATACATATACATATATATATATATATATATATATATATATATATATATATATATATATATATATATATATATATGCGGAGTTCGGTCTTTCGTGTCATGCGGGGAAGACGTGCTTCTGCGTTCTTCCCGCTATTACTCGCTTAAACCCGGCTATTGCACGAAATTTAATCTAAAAACTTAACCATCTAATCACTTATTCTACTAATTGCATCCTAGTATAATTTAAGTGTAAAAATAAACAGCAAATCGGTCGTAAAAAGCGGTTTTATATCAGTTATTTCGAAAAATTTTGTGCTAATTTTTGTGTCAAATCTGAGCAAAAAAATATACGAACGAGATACATCTCCTTACCTGAATACAAAAAAAGGGTCCTTCAGTCGGTCCCACAGAAGCAATAAATCTTCCACATAATTGCTTCCAGCCAAAAATCTTTAACGAACTTTACTTAATAGAATAATAGCAAACAGAAACGGTGTTTCCCAACTGTCTATCAGTTCTTTTTTAAATTTAAATTATATGAAAGTAATTCGTGTAATTTTATATTCTTTACTAAAGTTATTATTAAAATATTAAATTGCAAACCGCACTCACATATATAAATCCGTTGTCTCCAAAGAGGCGTCTCACGATAAAGATCTATAAAAAAGTAGTATAACAATTGCTAATCTATTATTATCATAACTAACTACTTTCACTTACAAAGTAACCCTGTTAAATGGCATGTAATAATTCATAAGTGATCCAAGTGATACCTAGGATGACTATCTGTCAAAGCTGACCACAGAGAAGAGTCTATGGCGGTAAGAAATCACTCCTTGAATGGAAATCTCTCTCAGGTACCGCCTTTTTCTCAACACATCTTGGATAAATGCGAGAAAAATAATATCCAAACCTCCAACAAGGTAAGAGTGACGATGGATGATAGCTTAGCTAATAGAAACCTGTATTTAGCCACGTACAATGTAAGAACGTTATCGAGTGAAGGAAGTGTGCTTGCATTAGAGAATGAATTAGAAAATATCAAATGGGATATAGTAGGACTTAGTGAAGTAAGACGAAAACAGCAAAACCAAATAATCCTAAAAAGTGGTAACTGTCTCTACTGGAGAGGGCTACCAAATGGTAGAATAGGAGGAGTAGGGTTTCTTATCAATAAGAGAATAGAAAGAAATATTATAGAAATAAGCGACATATCGGAACGTATATGCTATATAGTATTAAGAATCTCGAGCAGGTACACTTGTCAAATCTTCCAAGTGTACGCCCCCACATCTAGCCACCCAGACGAGGAAATAGAAGACTTCTACGAAAAAATACAGGACGCATACGATAATAGCCGTCACCACTTTAAAATAATCATGGGCGACTTTAACGCAAAAATAGGACAAAAGGCAAATACAGAAAGAGCAGTAGGCAATTTTGGTACCGGCCAAAGAAACGACAGAGGCGATCGCCTCATAGAATTCGCAGAACACAACAGGCTCTTTATCACTAATTCATTTTTTAGGAAAAACACCAACAATAAGTGGACTTGGGAGAGTCCTAAAGGAGACAGAAACGAGATCGATTTCATCCTAACAAATGCCCTGCACTCCGTTAAAGACGTTAGTGTTTTAAGTAAAGTAGATATAGGTAGCGATCACAGATTAGTCCGTGCCAAGATGGCCATTAATATAAATTGCGAACGAAGGAAATTAATAAAAGGATGCAGTAACTCTCCAGATTTCGCTCAACTAAGGTCTAGGAAAAAGGAATTCGAACTCGAACTTGGAAATCGATACGGGAAATTAAACCCAGAAGCAGACATCGAGGAATTGAACACTGTAATTAGTTCGGTTCTAACCTCAACAGGTAAGAAATTAGGTGGATTCAGGAAACAGAATAAATTAAGCAAAATTTCAGCGGAAACAAAAAACCTAATTAAGCATAAAAGGAATTTAGATAGGGATAATAATAAGCAAGAATACAATCTAGTAAATAAGGAAATTAAAAAGAGAATAGTCAGGGATGTCAGGGATTTTAACAGCAAGCTAATAGAAAATACCATTAAGAATAACCGTAGCCTGAAAAAGTGCAAACAGGATCTTTTCTTAGGCAAAAACCAAATGATCGCAATCAGATCAGAGAGCGGAGTAATAATTAGGAATAGAGAAGAAATCATAGACAGAGTTTACACGTTCTATGCAAAACTATACGAGAACGACAACGGCCAATTCCCCGCTCTGGAATCGACACACGGCCAAAGGGTTCCTGCAGTATTGCCTAGCGAAGTAGAGGCCGCGCTAAAAACTGCAAAGAACGGTAAAACCCCAGGGGAAGATAATATTCCCATTGACTTACTAAAATGTGGCGGCCCTCCCCTAATTAATATCTTAGCTAGGCTTTTCAGCAAATGCATCCAGAACCAAGCTATACCAGAAGGATGGAATAACGCAACTATCATTTTAATACACAAAAAAGGCGACAAAAGCGATATCAAGAACTACCGACCCATTAGTCTACTTTCAGCGGTCTACAAGCTCTTCACGAAGGTTATTACAGAAAGGCTGAAAAATATCCTCGACGAGAACCAACCTATAGAGCAGGCAGGGTTTAGGGCAAATTTCAGCACAATGGACCACCTCCAAGTAGTTGGCGAACTAATCGAGCGCGCCAACGAATATCAACGGCCATTGTGCCTAGGTTTCGTCGATTATGAGAAAGCCTTCGATACAGTTAGTCATAATGCAGTACTTAACGCTCTAAAAACACAGGGAGTGCCGGAACCCTATGTGGGACTGTTAGCTGCAATATATAAGAATGCCACAGCTTCGGTTAAAATTTTTTCAGGTACAGATAGATTTAGCATAGGAAAAGGAGTAAGACAAGGAGATACAATCTCGCCCAAGTTATTCAATGCGGTGCTTGAGGGAGTTTTCAGGAAATTGGATTGGGATACAGCCGGAGTAAGCATCAATGGTCGCTTTTTGAGTGAGTCACCTTCGGTTCGCAGACGATATAGTTTTAGTAGCTCGTGATTCAGCTGACCTACTTATCAGACTAACACAGCTGGACAGGGAAAGTAGAAAAGTAGGATTAAAAATTAACGTAGATAAGACTAAACTAATGTTCAATAGTTATTGCATGCCTGATAGCATCCCCTTAGATGATAAACCAGTAGAAGTAGTAAATAATTATTTATATTTAGGTCAAATAATTGACATGTCTGGTAGTAAAAATGAAGAGATAAAGAGACGTATGAAATTAGGGTGGAGTGCATTTGGACGGATGAATGCTGTTTTTAAATCAAAAATGCCACTCTGCCTGAAGAAAAGGATCTTTGATCAATGCGTTTTGCCAGTGATGACGTATGGATGTGAAACTTGGACACTGAACGCCAAGATGCAAAATAAAATCCAATGCACTCAAAGAAGTATGGAACGCTGTATGCTTGGCATAACGAGGAAAGACAGGAAGCGGAACACGTGGGTGAGAAATATGACAAGGGTAGTGGACATAGTGGATAGAGTGAAGAGATTGAAATGGCAATGGGCGGGTCACGTAGCTAGGAGGATGGACGAAAGGTGGACAAAAGAAGTGCTTGAATGGTACCCGAGAGAAGGCAAAAGAGTAAAAGGAAGACCGCAAGGAAGATGGGTGAACGAAATTAGGAAAATGTGCGGAATGAGATGGATGAGTGTTGCGCAAAACAGAGACGAGTGGAAGCGTGTTGGAGAGGCCTTCATCCAGCAGTGGATGGCGAATGGCTGTAAATGATGATGATGATGATGATATATATGCAGTGTTTAATATCATAATTATGCAATAATATGCATATAAAAATCAAGAAAACATACAGACATACGGATAATCAACAATAAACGACACAAGTAAATTAATATAAAATTAATGAAATTGATCGCGCTATTAAAATATATGTACATAAATTGAAAACGTCAAAATTGATTCCGCTTAGATTTCAATTTAAATAGTACATATAATAATGAAACTGTCAAGCACACACAAACTATGTATGTATGCTTCAATGGCTTATTACATATATGTATATGCGAAGTAGTAGCGGCTTTTCTTATTTCACATTCCCTAGCCAATAACAGCTCTATTACGTACGCAAATATTTGCTCGCCACATTATAATACTAGATGGGCAAATGTTTGCATCAAATGTCGACAGCTATTCATACATACATATGTATTCGAGTTCGAGCGAGAAAGAACGGCCGCAAGTTCCAGCAAAAATGCAAAATATCGTGCGCGAAATGGAACTGGAGTTTGCAAACCCTGTTGCAAACAAAGGTGTGCATTTCGCGTGATGTCCGGGTGCGTGTGTGGGTCGCATTGTATAATTTAGAATCACTGTGTATGTGTTATATAATAACATAATGTGTACATAAACTAGCTGTTTTGTTGAACCAGTGTTTCGGGGTAGGTAATTAGAGCTTTTGATCCGCTAAATTCGCGGTTTGTACGGGCGCCATTGTCATCCCCAAATGACGTGTGCACGTACCCCTCTGTAACACAATAGGGGTATGAAAGTGTTTACAATGTTGCTTTCAAGCCGATGAAAAGACATAGTCAATCAAATATATTATATTTATATCGATACATCGATATAAGTTTCGTCTAATTACGTACATAAACCATCTATTAAGCCGCTTCCAGATTAGACGCTCACGGACGAACACAGACACGCGAGGCTATCATCCATCTGTGTAGTGATGTTCGTCAGTGAGTGTTCGTGTTCGTTTGTGAGGGCCTAACTTGTTATGAAATTATGAAACGAGTGTATCATTCATCTATTGACGATTCCAAAATGGAAGAAACTATTTTAGATTTTGATGAAGATGAGACAATTGTGTGTTTGACGATGAATGAAGAATTAAATAAGGACTTTTCGAAGATACAACTACTAAATATCGTAAATAATAAAAATAGCCTCAGATTTAAAATAGAAATGAAAATATACATGCCGAGAAGAAAAAACAAATGATTTTTTTTTTTACTATGTATATAATATTTATATATTAGCTTTTAATATTTATATATTATTTACAAAAAACTTTTCTTTTTACTATGTATATAATATTTATATATTAGCTGAAACCAGCATGCGTAACAATGCCACAATAACGCGTGCAATTCCCGTTCCCGAGCATATTCGAGTGCGAGGTAGGCGCGGCGCGATTATTGTCACACTCGCGGCGTGGTGCGTTGAAGGCGGGAGGATAGCTTTACTTTCGCGTCAGTAAAATCGTAATTACGAATATTATTAGTAAGAGGTTTTCTTTTTCTCTATCATCTTCCCGGACATGCATACAACAAATCCTGAAAGTTCCATCGTAATCGGTTCAGTGGTTTAGGAGCCTATTCGAGACACACAGAGAGACAGACACTAATTTTTTTATACATACATATGTAGATGTAACTATACATATTTATATACACACACATATATATATATATATATATATATATATATATATATATATATATATATATATATATATATATATATATATATATATATATATATATATATATATATATATGTATATATATATATATATATATATATATATATATATATATATATATATATATATATATATATATATATATATATATATATATATATATATATATATATATATATATATATATATATATATATATATATATATATATATATATATATATATATATATATATATATATATATACAGCAGTAAGGCTCAGTGGTTGCGTTTATGTTTAGCTCGGAGAAGTTACCGGGTTCGATCCCATGCTAATCTTTAATACTGCTGACTTGAATATTTGTGACTCCAAGTCGATCGTTTCTTATCAGAGTTTGCCAATTTTATCTGATTTCATTGTTGAAACGGTTTCTCAAAATTGTCAAAAAATCATCCTACCTGCTGTCACAAATCTTCTGTATTTAATGTATGTACAATTTGTAAAAATGTATGTACAAGTTTAAATCCATAGATGTCTCAATGGATTAATTAATTAATTGTAAATTTCATGTTCTTTAGCCTCCCGAAATACAGAAATTTATGTAATAAAAATTCTGCGATGTTTGTAATTAATTGTCTATGAAGGCGCATTGGGGTCTACCTGTTAGGTCTTCCTGGTTTATATCTATGTAAAAAAAATAAAACCAACTTTGACCGAAACTGAAAGAATTTTTCCGATGCTGGAAATATTTGTGCCAAATCAATAAAAAGGCTTTCGGATTCTCAATAAAAAATAATTATTCTTAAGAAGCTATTTCAATTATTTTTTTTTATAATTAAATAGTTTCTAGTTAATAGATATATTGTTTACTTTTTTAATATTTTTTAATTAAAAACCCGTGTCCCGGGAATTAAAAAAGTCCAGGAAATCAGAAACCCTAGTACGTACATATATGTATATGTACATACGTCTTGTGTCCATTTAGATGTGCATTTAAGATTTGATTTGATAAAGCGCTTATATAACATGTTAGAATATGAGGTAATATTTTCCTACGGGAATTCGGTGGACTGTATGAAGAATAAGTCAAGCGGAATTTTATATGAGTGCAAGGTGTTGGTTTTTCCACGTTATATGTACAAGCAAGCATTCTAGGTTATCTAAAGAGCGAAGTAAAAGCGCATTTTTTTCACTTCGTAGTTGAAAAAGCTACGGAAAGCTCGGAATGAAAACTCTTAATGATACAGCATGGGGGTGCAAACTACACCATCTGATTTGAAATGTTTCCGGCTTTTTCAATTTTATATAGTACATATTGAAACATACCATTGGAAACAGTATCATTTATGCGTGGGTATATGTAAGTCATTAAAATTGAAATTCGTTCATATAAAATTTTTCCAAATGATTTTCTTCATGATTCATGTACATTTTATTCAATGGGAAAGAAAATCAACAAAAAAAATCTACTAGGACAATATTCATGTTGCGTCTAAAATAGTCTAACATACAAAATAGAATCAGGCCGAATTTTATATTTATTTATACATTTTCTTAATTTCACATCAATATAATGAATCGATATGAATTGATCAATTAAACTATGAATGATGAATAAAATATCCTTAATTGCTCGAATATTAGAAGCTACCTGATACGCCGCCGAGAACAATAAACATATTGTAAATATATAATATACTAGTTGTTTTACCCGGCTTTACTCAGTATTTGTAATAAAAACAGCTTAAACATGGCGAATCTAATAGTAAATATTAATTTGTTTTTTTATTAAATTTATTTGAATAAAAAAAAATTCAAATTCAACCATATCGAATCGTTGTCATGAAAACTTGATTTGTTTTTCGATTACCAACAAACCTTACATACATATGTACATACAAAGTCTCTTTCGAAATTATATATTAGATGGCAAAAAGGGAAGTGTGAAGTGGTTGAATTTAAATTGTTATGGATAATCTGCTTGCAATATGCCCTGGGAAAATATGCAAGCACGGATTCTGAAGATGTATGTAGTGTAGATCTAGTGGGTGGTAATCCCGTCCACCCACTTGCAAGGTGACGACAACGTTTCTCATGAAATGCAGTGTGTCACAAAGTCTAAGAGAAAAACTGCAACCGGAGCGTTTCCGAACGTTCATGTACTGAAACATAATATTTAATGGATACGTTTTCTATGTATATACCCACATATGTACATGTATACGAAGTATTATATTAATAGATGAAGTAATACTTTAAAAGTAAGAGATTTCAACCCAGGGATTTTGACCGCATGGCATATGTTTGTACATATATTCAGTATCGATTCCTGAACATGTTTTCTGTATATATTTACTTTATCTACATATGTACGTAGTAACAATAGATGAAGTTTTGTGAAATCATGCGAAAATTCGAACTCGATATTTTGACTGATTCGAACTCAGAATCGATTACTGATCACGTTTTCATGATCTAGAAAAAATGTGTGTGCCTGTGTGTTTGTGTATTTTGGGGATTTTTTGATCACCGCTAGTCCAATCGAACTGAAACTAAGTATCAATTACTGAAATTCTTATCAAAACGACGTCATTTTTTTTTCAAATTTTTAAGTTGACCGGAAATGGTACTTCCCCTTATAGGTGTCCTCCTTTTTTATGTTTTGAATTCAATTATCTCCCAAACCGCTATCTAAATCGGACTGAAATTTTTTTACATGTAATAGAAATAATAATTTTTATAACCTTATATTTTTTTGAATATTTTTATCAGAACCGGAAGTAGTACTTTTACTCTAGAGAATCGGAGTTTTTTAAGTTTTTCTCAGAAACCTTTTGGTTTATTGAACTGAAATTTCATATCTACAAGGTTAAGCTTAAAAAAAAGCTATGTATAAAATTTGGTAAGCATCCCTCAACCGGAAGTGGGAGTTTACTCTTGTTCGATTTTTCTTCCACTTTTTTCTTCACGAAAAAATTCAAGCATAATTCTTGTATCAATAAAAAAAAATCTCTAAATTTAATAAACCGGAAGTGGGACTTTTTCCGCTTAGAAAGGTCAAAAATGTTGTGCTCACTATTCTGTGCACACCCCTGAACGTATCAAGCTGAAAATTTATATTTGTATTTTTTTATGTACTCAGTTAGAGCTGATAAGGTTTTGGCCAGAATTTGTAGAGCGGAAATAGTATTTTTTTTAAACAATATTTCATTATTTTAGTATATGTATATATATTAGTGGCGTGCGGTAAAACTCTCTCTCCCCCCGTCGTACAGCTTCACTTAATTTGCGTGAGCAGGATACAAGAGGAACAGGCTTTTCCTCCCGTATCCTGCCCGCGCACATTAAGCAAGGTTGTACGACAAAAAGAGAGAGAATTTCACCGCACACCACTGATATATATTATATGTATGTATATACATAGTACCGTTTACCATTCATACATTCTTTTCGATCTTTCGACTTTCGATGCCGTGAACCAAACCCACATAATGTACATATGTACCAGTGGCGTGCAGTGAAATTCTCCCTCTTTTCGTCACATACTCTTGTGCAAGCAGGACACAAGAGGATGCGGTATGACGTTACAGCATCCTCTTGTATCCTACTCGTGCAAATGTAAATAAAGTTGTGCGATAGAAACAGAGAAATTTCAAACCACACGCCACTGAATTATGTACATATGTATACGTAAATATGAACTGTTATATTTGAAAGTAGCGGTAGTCCAATTTTCAGTTCCAAAAACACTATTTCTGACGCCTCACATTCACAATGGCGATTTGTATGGTTTGGTCTTGTCATAAAATTGTATTTTTCATGTTCCCGCCACTCTTTCAAAAATAAAAGTTGTTGAGAGCTTCCTCGGTTTAAATTCAATTTGATTTAAATACAAAAAAAATCTAACGAGGAACGCCGGGTAGTTCATCTATAATTAATAATAAAGGAGGTATGTAAAAATAAGTCATGCGTTGGACACACCCAGTTTTAGTGCCCGGAAATGTGTTCCATGCGTGATTTTAGCTTATGAAATTCATTTCACCCGAGTATATTGTTGATATAATACGTACATATAATATAATTCATACCCACAACGAATCAGTTAAATCACAATTGGCAGTCGCGCAAATTTTACGTTCAAAAATAATAATTTTATTATAGGGTGTTAATGAGGGAAAATATTAGCAATGAATATCAACGCATACCGACCGCTATGAATTTTTTTTATTATACAATTATATTATATTTTACAGCGATAAAAACCCAAAAACCGAGTCGCCTAATTATACCGTAACGAGATTACAAAACGCGAATTGAATTTGCACACGGGCAAAAATTAAATTTGACCAACGCTTTAATTTTCGGTCCACCGCGACCGTCGCGATGAGAGATAGATAGATGCTTTGCGTTTATACCTACATATATAATAAGTGCGTAACGGATGATAAAAGGATAGGTTAGAGCTCGTTTTTATTAAGGACCTCGGTTATTTATTCACAACCGGCTGGCCATAACGGGAAAATAAAATTTAGCCTGCTTAATTAAAACGAAAAAAATAAAGGGAATATCAAGCGGGCGCCCTTCTTAGTATACTAATTCGGATACAGAAAGCTCTAATGGATTTTATCTTATTTTGTTTTTTGTATTGAAACACGACTGAAAAATACCATTTCATTTATGAAAATGTATACATGGTACTGTATATATATATATACATATATATATATATATATATATATATATATATATATATATATATATATATATATATATATATATATATGTATATATATATATATATATATATATATATATATATATATATATATATATATAGTATATATATATATATATATATATATATATATATATATATATATATATATATATATATAGGTATAGGTATGTGTATGCATATGTGCATACGTATGTACACATATGTACAGGTTTCCAACAAAATGTGAATGGATTTTCTATCTTTAGAGCAAACCAATTCATCACGTTCCAACCAACAATGAAAAAAAGCGCTACATTTCAATACAATTTTTAATATTGATACGTATCTATGGTATTTTCAGTTATAAATTCACACGTACATACTACATACATATGTATGTACATACATAGATATTCTATCAATTGGGTATTCCTATTGAAAAATGTCATGAAATGCATATAAAATTAAAGTTTCATCAATTGATTTGTAAATCATGTATGTACATACATACATACATACCTATACAAACACTAGAAATAAATTCTTTCTTTGCTTGTCGAGATAATAAAAACAGACGAAACTGATTGCAATGAGGGATTGAAATTTTATTCTTCAAATTAATTTAATTGCGGCTTTATTATTCGAACTGACACTGATTCTAATACGATTCATATAAACAATACATCAAATATTAAAAAAAAATCCAATTGTATGGATATATAAAAATTGAAATACGTTTTATTTACGCAATAATTAAATTTAATAAATACATTTCTTCGATCGTATAGTGATTTGAATATTGATTTGATTGAATTTATTTAATAAGAATATTGATTATTCAGTTTCAATCCACGAAAATTGTGATTCATACATATCATTTTCACATATTCAAAAATATTTCATTTCAAAAATAATTTTAGAAATAAATTCAAAGCATACACACTTCATTTTCTTTTGGTTAAATTAGAAACGATATGAGACAGAAGAAATTTAAATGATGAATAGCCAAAAAGCTTAAATTCACTTTTATAGAGGGCAATTATTTTTGAGAAATTAATTTTACGATGAATGAATGTGAAATGAAAGACGCAAATTAATACGATCAAAGACAACCTTTTAAAGCTAAATAAATATAAACAGAAATCACTCTTACAAATTTATATTATATATGTATGTATGTATACTACATACAACTGTAATTTGAATGATTTATATTTATGTATAATATACATACATATCTAGAAAAAATATTTTAACGCACAAATTTATATAATATGTTCATAGAAGCATATGTTTGTATATGTTTATAGAAGGCACATGAGCAGTCAGTTCCATAGCTCCAAGGGAGCAAGGAGTCCCAAACCCCACGTCAGACGAAGAGGGCCAAAATTGCTTGTTTTATTACTAGTTTTTGATCAAAATTCTATACCTTTAGAAAAAGTTTGCAAGTGCAGTTTATTTAAGTTACTAAAATATTTTTTTCAAGTCAGAATCTTGTAACATAGAGATTAGATGAGTGGCGCACGACAACAATTGTTTTATTATCGCTGATTACCTAATTTCGCGTTCTCACCAAAAAGGCTTCGGCGTATAAAGAAGCCGTATACAACAACCAATAAGATATCGCAACCCATCGACCAATGATCTCTCTGTGCGGAGAATACCGCTTGAATATACATAATTATTGGGCGGTTTTGGACCGTCGGTCATTCGGAGCTGGCGGGCCGACGGGTGAATAACAATAAACTATGTACTTCTACCACTACTAGTGCATCTTCACTTCGATCTTGGAAACCCCTCTACGCGTCCACGCTACAATATTATAAAAAAGGGTTCCTTTTTAAAAAGTTTCAACTGCGGCGTATTTTTTATTATCCCCTTTCCAGTGCTGTGCATAATTGAACGTAGACAACATGGTGTTGGATCTGATGGCCCTTGTAAACTGTAACCTGTCTTTGGTGCGATAGAATAAATCCTCTACCCCCCAAACCGGTCTACTTGCGAATGTTACGGAGCCTAACCCTTGTTTGCCTTCTATGTACTTTCCCTTCTATTATCGTCTGTAGATGGCAATACTTCGATCATCAGCGAAGGATTTTATGGCTAGGTTTTTAAATAAAATAAACTTGGATATCATATCATACTATATATAAAGACGATATTATGTTTGTGTCCTAACGCTAGCTGAACATAATTAATCGATAAAAACCCTAAACTTGATATAAATCCATTCGGAATCGAACTCCCGCGCGAACACAAATATCCTCTTATAGGTATACCTGAGTTCAGAGAGTTAGCGATGAAACCAACATCGAATTTTCAATTGGCCTATTTTTTAAAACATTAATTGAAATATTTTCATTCTCGACATATATGTACGTATTAATAGTACGTAATAAAAATTTTAGTTTGCGAGGCTTTGAACCCTTTTTTTATTTTCATATTAAACAATTAAATATATATTTTTAATTTAAATTAATTGATATTTTAACGATATTTGAAAAATAAAATTAATTCCAGATCACGGGATAGAATTAAATTACCCCCGCACGACTAGAGCACTGTACGCAGACCGATAGACTATAGTCCCGATAGAGAAAGTGCTCTAAATAACTTTAATATTCAAGGTTGCGAGGTCAATGACCGGGATTTGTTTATAAATAATTGTGGGTATTGGGTTTTGTAAATTAAACATACATAGTTCACAAATCTTTTTGCTTACGTCACGCCATGTAAAAATACGTACTTTTCATATTATTCGATTCCCGATTCCGATTTCGACTTCGGGTTTTATAATTTTTTTTTTTTTTCATTGCATAATTTAATTGGCATAATCGATTCCCGATTACTGTTTCAGTTCTGATTCCGATTAATTATTACTATACATATTGTAGCTTTATTTTAAATCATGTATCAATCCGAAAGCATCCGTTGAAATTTCAACGGACATAAAACTAGAATATTATATAATATCACTATGCTGTGTGTCTGACTGAGATAACGCTTGCCGCACTACAATAGTCGTTTCGATTCGACAGAAATATGTACGTCAGAGCTAAATCACTGCCAAAACGTACATATATACGAATACAATAACGTAAGAAAAAACTTCTATATATACTGATCGCTATTAACGTTTCCACTTGGCAGAAAATTTAACGCCATCAATTGAAAATGCATTTAATTAATTAATTTTTCTATTGGTGTTTTATATTGTTTAAATTTTTTTCATATTAAACAATTAAATATAAATATTAAATTTAATATATTTAAAAGGTAGTTGAAAACAAATTAGATCGCGTGCGGATCGAACACACGACCGACAACAGATTTCTTTTAATTCAATAACTTAATATGCCAACATCCATGCGATGATATGTCATCGGGTACAACACTAGCATCTTTTATAATAGTCCAAAAATTTTAAAAAAATTTCCATAAAGTGAAATATTCTTTGATATAATGATGAATGCATTTGTTGAAATCAATATTTAAAAAAAAAACAATAATAAAAATGTATGGTAGCATTTTCAAATTACAGTAAATGCAAGTATACTTTTTTTTGGGAGCTGGGGATTTGTTCAAAAATTCAAAATTTCGGCTTTGGCTTCCAAACAAGTAAGCTCCCGATCTATCGCTAGTCAAGTTGGATGCAGAAGACATCAGGGCTCAAATATATCAAGATGAAATCAAATCCTACACCTCCACAACGAAAAAAGAACGAACAAGACGACAATAGTTGAAGAACGGCTCCTGTCTTCGGAACGATTCAAAATTGCCGTGGATATCAAATTGGAGTTTATAGCGGCTGGTGGTTCTGAAATAAGTATAGAAACAACGTGACCGCCTTCGTAAATGGGGTTTATTTGCAAGAAGACCAACAAAAAACCCATTGCTCACCAAAAAATGCGTCTGCAGCGTCTGGAATGGGCCAAAAAATATGACAATTAGACGAAGTGATTGGCAGAATGTGATCTTCTCGGATGAGAGTAAGTTCAATTTTTTCGAGCCCGATTAAATTCAGTATGTGAGACGCATAACTGGGGAACCTCTAAGTGACGAATACTTTTTGCCAACGGTGAAGTATCCTGCAGGATAGATGATCTAGGGATCTTTCTCTTACTTTTGGTGAGTCAATTGGCTTTTATTGACGGAACGATAAACACAGAAGTTTACAGAAGTACATTTATTAACAATGAACCTGTTCCCACATATTGAAATGCATTGCGCGTATGAAACAAAGAGCATTTTCCAAGACGATGTTGCACCGTCTCATCGCGCTTAATCCGTATATTTATAATTTTTTAAATACTTTATATCCTAGGTAATATTTTAAATGAAAGAATATTGTACAGATTAAATGTTATTATTTTAAGGTGAAAGAGTTTATTGAAAAATATGGTAAATAAATAGATTTTATGCCAAAAACCATTTTTTCTATAGACAACAAAATCTTTTAAAAAATCCAGTTTTACAAAGACTTGAATAAATTTATTTTTTACATAATATTAAGACTCAAATAATATCAAATCATCGAAAATATATTTATGTAACACTTGCAATTCAAAATTGTTGGATAGAAATTATTTAGAGCAAATAAATTTAAAAAATACGCATTTTTAAGGTGGACACTTTTTTATTGACCGCTACTGTATATACATACACATACATATATTAAGGGTCTGCACTTTAAAAACTTTACAAAGCATACGGCAATAGCTAGTTACGGCACCGGGTATATAATAAGTACACACATCAGTTATCTCAAGTGGACCGGAATGTTTACCAAATCCAATCTAAACCTGGGATTACACATTTGAGTCATTTTGTACGTATGTAGATACATTATGTGTGGGCAAGTGTAAAGAGAATGTGGCCGGTGTGGTTGAATTGTGGGTGTTTATGGAGTGGTGATGTCCTTGAGTGAGGACATCCCTAGTGGCACAAAGGCAGGCAAGCTTCGGGCCACATGTATTGGGTATCACGAGTGCACTCGTAGGCCAGGGGCTCAGCCCTATTGTTGTTGCACGAAGCCCTGACTACCCCCACCCCTCCCGCCCATTCCGTCGGGGGCGTCCGCCCCCATAGATTTATATGCGAATGCACCCCCACATCCGGCAGAGACCGAAATAGTGCAACTCGCAGTGATCACAAGATTTATCTATGTACATAAGTTTATTTTAGATGCACTCAGATATTTTGAATTATTCATCATTCAATTATGTAAAAAAGTTTTATTTAGTATTGGTATTGTACCTGGGTATATTTCAACGATTAGTTTTGAAATTTTCATTTAGCTATTTATGAATTAGTGGCGTTGAAATCACACAGAGCAGGACACAAGGAGACTAGGTGACGTCATACCGAGTCCCCTTGTATCCTGCTCGCGCGCACGTAAGTAAAGCTGTGCGATAAAAACAGAAAGATATTTACGGCACGCCACTGGTACATATGTATATTTTATTTTTAAATACATATATTTATATACCAGGAAGGCCTAACAGTTAAACCCCAATGCACCTTCCTGGCCAATTACAAACATCGATATACAATTTTTAGAATAATTTTGACAAAGCAACATAGAGACATTTGGAGATGAATTTTTAATAAGCTTGGAAGATGCTGAAAAAACAAATTTGTCCATAAAAAAGATATTTATCGACAAATTTGCAGCATTTTTATTATTACATACCTCCTTTACGTTTCACTTACGATTACAATTCAGGAAAAAGTTTGCCTCTTATCCGATCGTTTTCATACTTTGCCATATTGCTCATTTTGGTCATCAATATAAGTAAATGGATCCTCCGCCATTACGATGGTGCAAAAATATCATGTAAGACGCGTTTGATATTTGAATTTTTGAAAAGTGCCTGACGTCTATCCAGTTCTTAGTTTTAAACCTAGATGGCGGTAGTAAAATAAAATTATTGGTGTTGTTATTCAACATAATAATTTTATATACAAATTATAGAATTGGTATGTTTTTAAAAACTTTTTTTTATTATTACAAGCCTCTTATTTATTATTATACGAATTAGCGAAATTCGAGATACTGAAAACTTGAAAATTGCCAGAAATTGATAAAGGTTGCCAATTTTTGGAACCGTTTCAATGAAAATTAGATAATTTGGCAAACTCTGATAGGAAACGTTTGACCTGGAGTCACAAATTTAAGGTCTGGCCAGCAGAAACCAGTTGGGTTACCATTGAGCGACAAATATGATATCAAAATTGATATCTAATATATAATTTCGAAAGAGACTATATAGTTTTGGATTCACTAATAGATTATTATTTAATAATGCATACTGGATTTAGAGCATAGTCTATTTCTATATGTCAAAAAATTTATACTACTCGTTTTATCACATAGTGAGATTTCTTTTAAAAATGATTTTTTTATCTCCAGTGGATTTCTGTTTGCTATTTGGAGTGAAAATAATGAGAAGTGGGAATGGATAATGATTTTGGTGGGACCGATTTTATAAGGAACTGTCTCAACAATTATTAAGTCAGATAAAATCTGAAAACTCTAATAAAAGGCGGTTGATTTGAATTTTATAATCATCCAGGTCTTACTAACGGCGACAGACATTGAGGAAATCGAATAAATATTTTTGAGCACCGATCAATGAGCCACACTGCGGCATAGTAATTCCAAGTTAAGATAAAGAATTCTGAAATAATGAATGATTCTAAAAATTTCCTATTTTTTGAAACTTTACATATGTATTGTGATTGCGACTAAAATTCAAATAATAGAATACATATAAAAATTGATTCATATATGAGGATACAATTTGATTTCATCTTCATTGTAATTTAAAGAGTGAAAAACAATGTAAAGTTTTAAAAGATCGAAAATATGAACGTCTTTGAAAGTTCGAAAACGTTAATTTTTCCCATTGAAGATAAATATGATTTTCGAGCAAGATGAAATAAAGCGCTGCACAGATTTATTATTCCATTAAAACCGCACCGATCTGAAGACTAATGAAAGGGATGAATATTATTTTAATCTCAGAAGCCTCACAGTTAAATTTTAAGCGCGTTAAATCCATTTGACGGTTACTCGGCACCATATTAACTTAAGCCCTTAAGAGATAACACGTATAAACCTACCAAGCGTGAATGAACAAAAAATGCGCATATTATTGTATTTACTTTTGCTTAATATACTTAAAACGTTTTGTGAATATGAAATAAAATCAATGTGGAGATATTTATTTAAAAAATAAGCCAGGCTAATAAAAACATGGACACACACGATTTATGTAAACACATGCTTTAAATTTTGTCCGATCGGCTTATAGAGATTTTGCATACATGGAAAGCCCTAAAGAGGTACGTGAGCCGAAAATCTTCGGAATGTGAAATGTCGAACTCGAGTGAAATTACAAGATACGTGTGCTTCGGCTTGATGAAACTTTGGGATATTCGAGAATTATCAGCTGAAGTCTTGTATACAAACCCGATTCTACGAAAACATGTCACGGATACGAATGTAATAAAGATCTGTCAAATAAGCGCCCGACTGAACACATTTATGTGACAGTGTGATTGAAACATTTGCCGATTGCAATCATGTCAAATTATTTAAATTCAACCATAAATATGTACATAACTTTCTAACACAACAACTAATTTAAATTAATATTATTTTTTCGTCGGAAAACAATAGTTTTTAATAGTACGAGTTGCGGCCTATTACTCGTACATGGTAACAATAATGACACATCACATGACTGTGAAAAAACATACTTGAATAGGACGAAAAAGTCATAAGTAAAATCTAAATATCGGGTACATTAAAAATAGCGAATTTTAAAATTTGGAAAAGACGTTCTATATCATGGGAAATCCATAAAAAAATTCGGATGTGACCATACCATGAATTTATCTATGAATTTGAGGAATAAAAAAAGACCCCTTAATCATGTGTGCTCTTCACGAAAAAAATTATAAACCGGAAGAGGGATTTTTTCCTCTTAGAAAGGTCAAAAATATTCTCGCCACTACTCTGTCCACACCCCTGAATGTATGAATCTGAAACTTTATATTTGTATTTTTTATGTACTAACTTAGATTTGATAAGTGTTTGGTCAGAATTTACAAGCCAGAAGTAGTATTTTTTTTTTAAAACAACATTTTACTATTTTATTTTGACCTTTTAAATTATTTAATCGTCTTGATATTTATTGTGTATAATACTGATTTTACTATGTAAGTAGAACTATTGTCTTTTGCAAGTTTCCATACATTTGCACTCAATTTGTATCGAAAATGCTGTCATAGCTAGTATTTCATAAAGCTGCCGGTATGTGTGAATGTGTCTGTACGGTTCAATATCGAATTTTGTTTTGTGATTTTCTTATTTTCCTCAAATACATGGATAAAGTCATGGGTTGGTCACATCCGAATTTTTTTAATATATGGTGCATCTTATTTGTATTTTTGAAAAGCTACAAAACTTTTACCTGGTAGTCAACCTTTACTGTACTCAAAAGAAGAAAACAAAAACAAAAAATAAATAAAATAATTAACTTAAAGGTAAACAACAAAAAATGTGATAAAATAATTATTGTTTTCTTATTAGTTAACGATTAAATTTCGATAGAGTTAACGATTAAATTTGGATTAGACTGGCTTATCTAATATTCATTTATTAATATGTCAAAGAACGTGTATAGATTTTATTTTATTTTACAAAATCAATTAATCAAGCACACTCGTCTAACAGGTTGCTCCAAAGCGACGAGTGTGCTATTCACCATCACACGTTTTATTGAATTCTTTTAAGTTTTTTCGATAAAAAAATTCACTCTTGAACTTGTGAATGTCATATTATGTTACGTTATCATTTTGTACGTAGACATTATGTCGCGTTATCATTTTTTCCGTTGACATTTTGTCGCAGTATCGTTTTGTCCGTAGACATTATGTCGCATTATCATTTTGCCTGGGACGTTGTATCGTTCAGCGTTTCGTTCGGGAACATTTCGTCGTGACAGCATCAAAAATATTGCAACCGGGCTAAGCATAACATATGTATATTTACTACTTTTAGGCCCGTTGAAATTTCAACGGGTGGTTTCGGAAACAAATTGATACATGATTTAAAATAAAGTTACAATACGTATAGTAATAATCAATCGGAAGCGGAACTAAAACAGAAATTGGGAATCGGAACTGAAACAAGGTTCGGTATCCGGAACTGAAAATGGAGTCCGTATCCGAAACAAAAAGGAATCCAAAACCGGAAATGAAAAAGGAACCAGGATCTAGAACTGAAAATGAAATCGGGATCCGGAATTGAAACAGTAATCGGGATTCGGAACTGAAACACCCCTGCCACCATCTCCCCCCGCGCCCTTGCGGCCGCCGCCACCACCCTGGGGCCGCCAGATTCTGGTATACATATAATTTCGAAAGACAGTATATACATATGTTTGTTTGTTCGTGAAAGTCAATTTAATAAAAAAAACAAATGAGTATACAAATAAATTTATATATGTAAAATAAAACTATTCAAATAAATTTAATAAAATGTTTACTATTAGATTAGTCATGTTTAATCGGTTTATATTACTGAGCGAAGCCGGTATATATATATATATATATATATATATATATATATATATATATATATATATATATATATATACTAATTTTGATTTCCATAATGCACAATTCGAAAGCTACATACATAAATGTACGTATACATATATGTATGTATGTATGTACAATTTTCCGTAATTCGTCGCTTCGACCAATAATAATGTGATTTAAATTACGAAAAGGAATGCAAGGAAAGAATGTCATTTCATCAAATCAAAAGCGTCCAGTCTTTGTTCAATGTAATAGTGCTCAATGGTTTGAAATATGAAATATGTATAAGTATGTATGTATGAAATCTAAAGGGGGAAAATTTTAATGAAATTAGTTAATAGTGCGAACTTTGAACCTGCGGTTCTTAAGTGTAATGCATCAACTTGGCAACCTTCTCGTATTAGAGGCTCGATCGATCAACGTAATCTGGCATGAACACGCATCAAAAGACTATTAATGGAAAATATAATGCGTGTATGTGCGGCGGCCTATTTATTGCGTGTATAAATTACAGGAATATTATCGAGAGGGGGGAGACAAAGTACGAGTTAAAGCAAATCCGTCCTATTTTTGCCAAACAAAACACAAAATAAATAAATACGCAGACGATATTAGCGTAGTTCAAGCCACTGTTTCGGTGCTCGAGGCGACAAACAAAGCTTCAAAGACGAATATTAAAAATCGATTTATATGGATGTAATAATTTGGAAGATATCAGGATTATGCGATTGTGGCCGTTGCGGTTTAATTATCAACCCCTTCGGGGCTAGATGGTACGGGAGCGGGATGTATACAACCCTTCCATCGCCCCATTTTTGTCAACGTTCAAAGCGGATCGCGCAGATTTCCGTTTTTGTACCTGTAAAGAGGAAACTTGCCCTCCGGCGAGGATTTTCCCTTTGGTCGCCCACTGAATGCGACGTACATATAAGGGTCGTAAATCAGGCAAACCTAACGAATTTCTCGCATTGTTTACATTACTTTACTCCTGGAAGATAGTGCGTTCGTATTTATTGGGATGTGAACCAATGATACTAAAGATTTACTATCGGATAAGTGACGATTTGCACGCTTATTTTTTGAGGAAACGAATACATTTTACCTAACCGAGATACGGTTGAAATAGGTTGGATTTATGTTACAAAACTCGTATTTTACCACGTGTGAGTCGATTTCCATGCAAAAAAGCAATTTAGGCCTTTAACGGTGCGTTTAAATTCTAACCGGTCGTTTCAATACAAAAAGAGTATCATTGTTTTTTTTATTTTTTAGTGTGAAATTCTTTATATATGAATTTAAATAAACCTAAGGAATTTTTAAGTAAAATTTGTTATTAAAATGTATATAAGTCACTGGAAAAACTAAAAATTAACAATTGATACATGATTTGTAATAAAAATTTGACATATTTGACTATTTTGGTATTATTAAAACCGCGTTGCGAGGAAAATCTCATTTGAATCATCAAACAGACATTTTATTATTTTTGTACAGGTGGAGTCAAATGTAGGATTTTTGATAGCCAAGAGTAGGATTAAAGGATTTATAATTTTTTTTTAATAAACCAATTTTAACAATTTGTAGATAATACAACAACTTTAAAATATCACAAACAATATTATTGATAACTTAATAATAAAAATTGACTTCTCAAGCCCTTCTGTGACATTTAGTCCATTCTGTAAATGCACATATGAATTGTATTATTATGATTTTTGTACGAATATTTCCATATTATACATGCAGAAGTTTTCATTAATATTTACATATATATTTATATGTATGTACATACGTATCTACATATGTACATATACATACATACATATATGCATAGATATACAGAGGAAGAGCCAAATTTAAAATAAAATTTTCACAAAGGATTAAACTTTCAAGACTAAAATATTTAAGGATCAACCGTATGACAGATTAACTACTTAGCAGGTAACAGGAGGAAGGAGTAATTTGCCGATTTGGTTAGCCGACAATTAAACCAAATGACAATTTTTTTCAATTCGTTTTCGACAAGCAAATTATAACGTTATAATACATATGTACATATCTATTGTATACTACATGTTCACATAAAGTTTATTTAGTCCGGACGATATTAATCAACAATTATACTCGGATAAATTTAATCCTATCTACTTTCCTAGATAACGATATTATCGTTCATACTAAATCAAAGTCGAAGGCATTTATGTATATTTAGAATTTTATCTTAAGTTTTTGCCACCGCATCGCGCGTTATAGAAATGGTTATCGTGCGTAAAGAATGAAGAAAAATTGTATATAAATATGAGCCGTTATAAAGTGCGTTCCAACAATAATAAAGGGTTTATATTTTTTTCTACGACGCCACGAGCAGATAAATCAAAAAAGCACAGTGATGAATGTGAAAGGCCAAAACGGCCTTTGCGAAAAAATGTGCTGATGTTACGCGAGCTATATTTCATGTTTTGTCAGTGCGCGGCGTTGGTTCGTAAAGTCTTCAATTCTCAATAAAATCGCTGTTAAATTCACATGACTTTTATAATTAATGTGTGCTGAGAATAGTTTTCGAAGGCTGGTTGTTGCAAGTTAGATACGCAACCTGTCAGAAAATCTTTCTGATTAATATTGCCGCAAGCAACACTCTTACTTATTAATTTTGACAAGTGGAGCCCACTGTTTGCCAAAACAGAGGTCGAGAGTTCAAATTCCGGCATTCAGCAAAAAAAATCAATCAAATTCGCAAGATCTGAATGATCATTAAAACTGTTTCCTGTGAAGGATCCAACAAACCTCCTCCGTTTCTAGAAAATTCGTCGTAAGTCATAATTTGTTGATTGATAAATATGTATACGTACATTGTTTTATAGAATGTGTCAATTATTTATGTACAAGTTTGGCCACACGTTTTGCTTTGGAGCAACCTAATATGGTAATAATCGTAAGTGAAACATAAAAGAGGTATGTAAAAATAAAACAAATAAACAAATTGGCATTCTCTGTCTAACGAATATCATATTTCGGGCTCTTCAAAAGATTTTTTCTATATGCAAAATCGTAAGCGTTCGTAATATTTATTTCGGTATATGTAAATGAAACGTTTGCAATGAAGAGAAATCGACAGATGCGATTTAACCCGGAGTCTATTGTAGTATAAAATCGCATTTATATTAAAGGAGAAATAAAAAAGGGTTTCTTGAAAATGTACCTTGTAAAGGATTTTGAATAGCTTACGCAAAAGTTGCCCATAATACATACATATATTGTACATATGTCTATATAAAAAAAAGGCATTCGATCACGTATCTCATCCTTTCCATATTATCTTATTGTACTCGATTGTATCGACTAGATTGCAAGAAAGAATATACATAAGCATATCTCTCAAACCTACATATGTATATATGTATGTACATATTGTAAAAAAATCAATCTAATTCTCGAAAAACTATTGAGAACATTTTTAATTTATTAACATAAATACACACATATTTATATCGAATTCTATTAGCTGAAAAGAATAATATTCGAAAGTTCACATTATTCACTATGAAAAAATATATACATATGTACTGCAGTATTACACAGTGGAATCTCGCATAATTTAAATTATATAAAAAACATTTATATTTTTTCCTTTCAAATTCATTTTGAGGAGGAGCACATGTTTTACATTACGTAGCCAGCTTTAGTCAGATCGTTCGGAAAATCCACGCTATATAAGAAGGAAGCATCTGCCATAGAGCTTTTTAATATTTAAATCTATTTTGAATTGGTTTTATTAAATTTTTGAATGAGATATAAAGTATCTTTCACTTGATTTTATTATCAGAATATCAATATATGAAAAAATACTGGAACGTACATAAGATATTGAAAAAAAAAAACAACGATCGATTTGATTGCGCAATTGATAAATACAACTAGCAAGTTAAGTAAACGGCGATTAAGTTAAAGTTCCTTTTTCATTTATGGCGTAGTAAGTACATTTATTTTCTTGACTGGGCAAATTAGTCGACGATTATTAATGAAGCTTTTATCATTAGCCAAAAATTACCACAAAGAGTCGTTATTTTGTATCTCAATTGTGAATTAATTGTTTGCAAGACCACATAATAAATAAGAGGTAAATAAAACAATCATAAGCTTTATTCATTTTCAGTTCATCATATGGTTGGTTAATTCCGACGTAAAAAGCTTTTGGGCGTGTATGCGTGTGTGTGTATGAATTTATCTAAGGATGCAAAGCGTAGGTGGATTTAAATGTGGAAAGCTCCTTGTACTACAAACAGCGTGTTGAACCAGCAGCAAAGCCCCTTCTTGGGGTCACAGATTTAGAATTCTAAACAAGGTACACCGCTTTTATACATAATTTTGCAAATCATTAAATATTACAGAACTCTTGACTGTGGTCTCTGCTAAATTAATTTAAAATCGCATATTTATATCCGATAACGGATAAAGTATTCGCGTTTAGCAAATTAATGTCTCTTGTAACTGCATTTTTATAAGTATACCTATATATTTTCGGGAAAGAGTTCCAATATTTGAAAAAAAAATATTCACCAAATGATTTACTTTTTTGCACCAAAAGAATATATGTAACTAACGATTGAGAAAAATGATCTGTGTATATCTCAATTCATCAATGATAAATTTCAGCGAGTAATTAATTATGCATTCCACGAAACCATTGCAACTTTTATACGGCTGTGATACATTTTAAAAGTTTCATGAATTCTTAACTATCACAGAATCACTAATAACCATAGTAATACACTTGTGAAGAGTTTGGGTGATGACGAAAAAATATCTATATCCTTCAGGTATAAACACGTAAACAGTAGCTATTAAAATAGATAGAAGATTAACATAATGTTTGAATAATGGATAGTATAATAATGAATAATATTAATGAAGTGAACATAATTAAGTAATAATAAAAATCAATGAATTCTGAATTTAAAACTACTGTTTCGGAAACTTAATTGCTGCCTCATATACATATTACCAAAAAATACACATGCCTAGTTGATACATAGTTACATATGTATGCAGAGTCGTAGCGATGTTTTTGGCGCCCGTGGCAAATATCAAATTTGGCGCCAATTTAATATTTTTTCATTACATTTAAATAATTTATTTCATTTAAAAAATACACACTTATTGAAATATTCAAATTAAACATTTTAAAATAAAATTGCAAAATAAACAGTTATTATTTATATTATAAATGTCCCACATTGACAATTTCGCATAAATTTATATTATAAAAGGAATCAGTGCACTTAAAACATAATTAAAATTTCATGATTTTTATTTTTTTGTCATTTGTTTATCATTTATTTTAATGTATATATATCATCTGTATTATATATATATATATATATATATATATATATATATATATATATATATATATATATATGTATAAATATATATATATATATATGTATATATATATATATATATATATATATATATATATATATATATATATATATATATATATATACATATACATATACATATATTTGAATTAAAGAGGAAATGAAAAAGTTTTTAGCCTCCATTATCTCTGGAAAAGTTTTCTCAATTTCCCGAATATGTCGGTTTTTTATCTGTTGAAAGTTTGGATGCTTTTTAAAAATCAGATTACAGAAGGCGACCGTTTTAATGAGACCGAATAATGACATTCATTCAACGAGCATTAAATATAAAATCATAATTTATTTATTTATTTACAAATTTACCATGGTGACTATACAGATTAGCTCCAAGTCGTCACTATAGCTAATATAACTCAATTCAAGAAAACATATAATAATACGTCAAAATTAATAAATTACTCACACTGCAACGAGACCCCGTACATAAATTTCGTTTCATTTACATATGTACATATGTAAGCAGAACAAATGATAGTTCGTTAATTTCACACGTCAAATTAAATCACACCATATTAATTACATTAAACGTAATGATTTTATCACGACTACACCGCCATTTGAACGACGACTTAATTTATACACCGTGTGAGGAAAACGATACGCGTGTAGAATACAGCACATCGACAAACGAACGCGAAAATTTTCGCGTAACAAATATTCATATGCAAATTCGCACACGTACAAACAAAATTAGATAAACTTTTGACAAATTTTATTTTCACAGCGGTAGGTGCGCGAATTCGAAACTACATAAATATATGGTAATAAAAATTTACATCAATTCCACACAAGATCTTCGTCTCGTACGTCGATACTTTTAATATTGCACTAACACACACACACACACAGAGAGCTAAAATGAAAATTTTGAACCTAATACAATTATCACAATTAATTTCGACCACTTTTAACGGCGCGAATTTTCTCGTGGTACGTTTTTGTTTTTATTTTTTCTTTGTCCACGAAACATCGATTTGGATTATCGAAGAGTCGTTCGTGACTTTGAATATGTTTTTCACTTGTGTTAGTAGTATTTGTGTGTGTGTGTGTGTGTGGTGGTGTGCGTGTGGCGTGTGCGGTTTACGATCGCCGGGCCGTTACTGAATGCAACGGGGAAACTCGAGTATTGTAACGAGGTTATCCAGCGGAGCCAATCCGTTAAACGAAAGCTCCGCGCGTGCGCTTCTCGTTATAACGGACAAGCCTATACCCATATACCGACGAAAACGAAAACGAATACTTTTTACGCTATTAAAGTGTCTCACTTTAAATCGACTGTTTAAAAAGCGTTCCTTTATTAATTTTTGATGGCCGCTAGGCGGTATGAATATTTCGTTTTTTTTTTGTTTTTTAATTTTGAACCAAAGATGAAGCGGAACGGATAATTGAAGCGGTAATAATTTTTCATTTACTAAATTTTGATTAAAAGTCTTTCATTCCGAGCTGTGACATAAGCTGGTGGTTGAAGTGGTTTGCGGTTTGCGGTCCCCAACCATCGGTTTTCGATTAACGAACGTGGGGAAAAGCTCGCATAGAAAATTTGCCTTCCATTATTGCTAAATTTAAAATTTTCGCTTAAACATAATGCAAAATATAAATTATAGCGTTCATTGTATTTAAAATTAGCTTTTCAAAAATTTTACGACTCTTCTGTGGGCTGCGGCCGAAAGTGGGTCAATTTTTGTGAAGAAGTAAGGTCAAAACTTTCAAAGTACTCAGCCCATTTTAGATGACATGAAATAATAATATCGAAAGGGGTGCACTTTTCGTTGGTAAAAAATTGATACCGATCGTTCTGCTGAAAGTGGTTCGGGTTAAATAAGAAAGAAAAGCGATAGACAAATACATACATACATACATATCTATGTAAAAAAAAGTACATATTATATTATATATATTGCAATATATGTATGTATGAGTCATTATATTTGAAAGCGGCGATAGTCCAATTTTCAGTTCCAAAAACACTATTTCTGTTTGACTTAATTCACTAATTGTTATCACTTCTTTGAATTCGATATGTCCAGAATCTCGGAAAAATGATAAAAAACGTATGACAGGTTAAACGTAAAAAAAGTATGACAAAAAACGTATTATTAGCCGCAAAACATTATATTAAATGTTTTGCGAAATATTTCTCGAAATCAAGAAAAGTGGACTTATGTAACGGCTCAAATATAACGGCTCATAAGTTTAATAAACGTTTTACTCATTGATGTTCAATATGTGGTTTTATAAAATAACTGATATTGAGTTCAAAATTTCTTACAAAACAATAGCAATTGATATAAATAAAGTAAGAATAATTGTTTAAATTTTAATAAATTAAAACATTTTAATAAATTTATAATTTTATAACATTTGCCGTCTATGAAAAAATTCTATAATTAATTCTAGAAAATGAAAAGAAAAAGCATTTCTGACTCTTGTGCACATACAATATGTATATTACACATACATTTATCAAAGTCGCGATATAGAATTTTTGAATGAGGTCTACTATAAAAAATTTAATGAGATTTTGACTTGAAAAGTTTTCACGGTAAGATGAACGAAAGCAATCTCACAGGCAGTTTCGACAGACGGCTTAAATCGTACTAAACGATAATTTTTGTGGAAAAGTGGAAGTTATTAAAAAGTTTTGCCTCAATTCTTCACCCATTCAATACTTCAGATTGATGCCATTATGAACATGCACTTTAAGACTAAACGGCGTATATTATTCTAATATGCATATGATATATAATGTTTTTTAGCATCGCCCGTCCTTTACCGCAAGTGTGAAAACGTTTGCATTGCAGAGATATTATTACAATTTCTAAGTACACAGGCATGTATGCATGAAAAGCTGTGACTTACGACCAATCCCGAATATCTTTATGAATATAAAATGGCCGCATTTATTCAAATTTAAGGTGAAATATTGCACCACCGAGGCGCGCGTACCACGTTTATGGAAAGTAAGGTATTCTTTCCCCGTGAAAAGTTTGAAATAAATCCGAAAAGAGGACACTCTCATAAACGCAACCTCGTATGCCTAAACAATATGACAATTTTGGGAAACAGAGTAGTATCTTCACGCAATTTCAACGGTAGATATGAGAAGGTTAAGGGTCAAAACAGGATATGAACCGAACGAAATATACCTATAAATCCTATCTTCTCCCAGCCGTCCTGTGAGTTGTTAGCCATTTTGCATAAATAAAGATTTCACACACAGCACTTTCACCCTTTAGTTATCATCCACAGTAGGAATGGTTATTATTTTCAATTCACTTATACAAACTTAAATATCTATAATAACATAAATTATATAGCTCATAAGTAGGTACTAGCATAAATGGAAAAAAAAGTGAGAGGTCTTTCAAAATCTTTTCTAGCGAATGTGACATTCGATAGAAGAGGTTTTCACTATCCGCTTAAGGTGGGATCCATTTAGTGAAACCTGCGGCTTAATTTTATTTTCAGCTTCCGGTATCAAAGGATAAGGGGGAGACCCGTAACCTTTTTAAGATCAGCCCAAGTAAGAGCACACGAGTGCACTTGTAAAGATATATGTATAGGTATATGTAATACGTAGCCGCCAAAACACACTCGTACACACACTTCACAAATTTTGTAAGAATATAGTGATTTATTTTTACTGTGAGTTTGTGCGGAAGAAAGATGTAATCATTTTATAAATTTTAAATACATATAACGTAAGGAAGACGGCGTGGTTTGTTTTTTGGAAAATTTTCTCAGGGCGAAAAGTGTCTTGAACGGAAAATGCCGTGAACCGCCTTGTAAACTTTTTATCTTAACGAGTGCTAATCGATACATGAGTAGATTTTTAAAAATAAGCTAAATACATATTATTATTCGAAAGGAATATAATTTTAGAAATTATATATAATTAATTGATTTTATATATTTTTTTTTGAATACTAAATAAAATAGAATTTCCTTTCGATTGAAGTACATATTTTTATTTTTATTTCACAGAACATGAACACTCGCCTTTACAGATCTCTCCAAAGCGACGAGTGCACTTATACAAATACAATACAGTTAATATACATAAGCATTTTATACAATGCGAATTTATACAAATATTATCAATTGGCGAACCTTAAGATGCTGAATAACTTGAGATTAGCAAGAGAGATAGGAAGGAGATGCAAATTTTAACATGAACCGTTTCAATGAAAATCAGAAAAATTAGTAAAATCTGATGAGAAACGATCGACCTGGAGTCACAAACCAAGGTCTGGCCAGCAGCGGGACTCTAGTGGGACTTAAACCCGTAACTACTCTGCTCGAATAATATGCTAACCACTAGTCCACGCCGCTGGTTAACATTTACAGCGATATAATGGTACAATAAACACATTTGGCTTGCCATCAAGGAGTTGAGAAACTCTGCATTACAACCACAATAAATGCACCGGTTTCCGTTAGATTACCAGGATTAAGTGCCGTGGCTACTGCTAGTACGGACCGTCTCCGCCTTTACTTTGAGAAATTGCAACAAAAAGTAAGCAAACAAAAAGCAAATATATGTCGAGATTTATAAAGGTTTCACATTTCAAGTGGAATTGAAGACATTTTTATTTCAGTATGTTTATGAACAGTTAAAAAATTAAATGGTATGTAATTTATTTGATGTTATTGCTAGCAATGTGGTTCGGTGATCACGTTAATGCTACCCACCGAGAGGTTCCCGCATTTAAGCCATGGATTGATCCGGGATTGAGTATTTGTACAATGCTGCTGGTTAGATTTGGATATTTGTGACTCCAAGTTGATTGTTTCTTATCAGAATTTGTCATTTTGTCTGATTTCATTATTGAAACGGTTCCCCATCAAATTGGCAAAACCAGCGAACCCACGATATCACCATTATTTGAATATGATTTCAAATTTATAATCCAAAAATTTATATGTCAATTATAATACCATATTTGTCGCTGAATGGTAGACCAACTGGTTTCAGCTGACCAGACCTTGGCTCGTGACTCCAGGTTGAAATTTACCTATCAGAGTTTGCCAATTTATCTGATTTTCATTGAAACGGTTCCAAAAATTGGCAACCTTCCCATTTACTCGCAAATCTTGAGTTTTCAGCAATCTTCAATTTCGCTGAATTGCTGCAAATTTACAAATCTAACCTCGAATGTCTCTGTGGATGTGAATTGATATGTATTTACTTTGTATAATACTAATAATACTTGTGTCAAATCTACAATGTTTCTGGCCAGGAAGTATATATATATATATATATATATATATATATATATATATATATATATATATATATATATATATATATATATATATATATATATATATATATATATATATGTATATATATATACAGTGTATATATATATATATATATATATATATGTATATATATATACAGTGTATATATATATATATATATATATATATGTATATATATATACAGTGGCGGCTCGTGGATAAGATATCTGGGGGTGCTGCGGTTGATTAAAAATAAGAAAAATGTTTATTTGGATTATATTTTACTATTAACATCAAAATTATCACAATTAAACATTATATGTATTTTATTTCATTTAAAAATTGATTCTTCTGTCTTTTTTCCTTGAAAAAAGGTCTATCACCTTTTCGTTAAATTTTTCACTGTTCATAATCATGTTTTTCAATTGACAGCATAGACAAAGCCGTTAATCTTTCTTGAACCATTGTGTTTCTTATATACATATGTATGTCTTTATTCTATTGATGAAAAACACCGTTCTGGCTCAGAGGTAGTTGAAGTTGTAAGCAGAATTTGAATAAGTTTTGTTATTTCCACACGAACTTTGGATAAATTGATTGCATAAATAAGTTTTAAAAATATTAATAAATCATTAATACTATGCATTTCTTTCCTTGAGTAAAACACTTCTAATTCAGTTTGACGTTTTTCTTCAAAATGTAGCATTGGATATGATTCAACGGTTAGTAGTAGATCTTCCATTGGCATTTTCTTACAGTACTTTCCAAATTTTCTTTATTATATAATATCACAGCTTTTCATTCATTAGAAAAAACATATCTTGCTTTTATATCCTTAATAATAACATCGCACATATTTTTGGATTCTAAAATATGTGCGATAATATATGCATATAATATATGCATCACATATTTTTGGTTTCTATTCGCTATAAGAATCTCGTATTTGTATAATGACATTAGTAAAACTTTTTAAGTTTTCTTTAATTGAAAATGCATCGATATTACTAGATTGCATCTGGTTATAAATAATTTCCACATGCGGCATTAACTTGTGAAAAAGTTCTGACTAAAATAAAAAATTGTATTCAGTAAATTGGATCAGTAAATTCATCAGTATTTTCGGAAGAATATTTAAGTTCTTGAAAACATTGGCTCAGCTTCTCTTGATTTTGATACCATCTTAAATACTTAAAGTGATGTGTGGAAGGAAGTGTAGAAACGTAGAAAGTGTAAGAGGTGTAGAAGGAAAGGCAAAAGGTTCAGAAGAAATGAGGAAAAGTGAGGAGCGTGTCGAGCGCGCGGCGCGGCGCGCACACGAACGCAACAAGAAATGTGTATAGCACTGTTGGGAGTGCAGTACGGACCAAGCTTCTAGCTGCCCCCGCGCCCCTCCTTCGCCCACTCGGCATATTCCATCGAAAACCATACTGCACAAAATCATTAACGATGCCTCACTTTCTGATATTATTACCACGATGTATGATCATTATTGGGTGTATCGGTGTGCGGGCGAGCTTAATACACGCTTAAATAATATTGATATTTTCATATAATATTCATACATTTATGTACATAGATAATACTATTAAATTTTACTCAAATTCCTTGGGGTGCTGCAGTACCGCAATGCGTATGGACGAGCCGCCACTGTATATATATATATATATATATATATATATATATATATATATATATATATATATATATGTGTGTTTTATAAATAGTTTTATAATATATGTACCTACATACGTAATTACATGCACAGGTTAATAATATACACATGTATGTATGTATGTAACGAGATACATTCAACGATTAAAAGTTAAATCCGCAACGGTTTCGTATAATTTCGTATAAGAGGTACTTGTTTGATGATATCTATTTAAGTATACATTATGCTGAGAAATGTTATAATTTTATAATGAAATGTTCAACGCAAGCGTACCTTTTCCATAACTACGCAATATTGTACGCGTATGCGTATGCTAGCTGTCGCCAAGACGCTTTCATGAAAACTTTCATACACGATGTTAATTGAATAATATGTTACTTAAATGATCAATATACTTATAAAAAAGTATCCCATGTTGTTTATTGTGTGTTTTTGAATGCATTGTGCAATTTTTGATGATGCACTTGCCCGTTGCCCTTGCCCAGAAAATTTTTTATCGGACATATTTACGTCGACCACCATGTATCAAATACGACTGATGCTAAAATTATTTAAAATTATTAAAATTATTTAAATATATATATATATATATATATATATATATATATATATATATATATATATATATATATATATATATATATATATATATATATATATATATATGTATATATATATATAACCAGCGCAACGAAGAAAACGACAAAAACAATTGAATTTTATTTAAATTTTTGAAACAATAAATATACATATACAAACACAAGTCATTATAGTCACCATTAATAAACAAGACAACACGATGAGAAAGAAAAAAATTGAAATCCCGTATTTTCAAGATCATACATAGGAACTATTGTAATGAAAGACTTATCAAAATGAAAGTGAAAAGCTTGTGTTATATAATTTATTTATTTTTTATTTCATACCAGGAAGGCATTACAGGTAAACCCCAATGCGCCTTCCTGGCCAAATTACAAACAATACAGCATTTTTTATTATATAAGTCGCTAAATTACGAAACACTGACTTAAACTCGACAATTAACGAGACATTTATGAATTGTACATACATATTTATTGTAATATTTACATTAATCACACTCAAATAGTGGTGAATCGTTTCAACAATGAAATCAGAGAAAATTGGCAAACTCTGATAGGAAACGATCAACCAGGAGTCACAAATCCTGGTCTGACCAGCAGCATTACAGATATACTCAGAAAAATTATTTTCAATCGAGGTCAGCTCAAGGGATCGAACTCGGCGCCTCTCACTGTTAAGCAGAAGCTTAACGACCGAGCCACGCTGCTGGCTATAATAATATTTCAATAAACCTATGCATTCGATTGATTACACTGAGCAACAAAAAAAATCATGTTTTTTAATTACCGGAGCGGAAACTAATCAACCTTTAATAAGTTTGATCCATTAAATTCGAATACGACACGACAATGATTTTTGTTGACATCTTCTCATTTATGAGATATAAGGTTTAAAAAAAAAGTGCAATATATGTAGATTTTTGGCTTTTGCAGTCTTTAACTCAAGTTTTAGTATTGCTGTGTCAAAAGTGAGTATTGGAATTTATAGTCAGATGTTTTTCTATTGATTGTGATATTTATTGCTTTAAAATACGTATTCTTAATTATCTAGTGAATTTTAAAAGATAAGACTAGATAATTAATTATAAGAATTTAAAAGAAATAAAAAAATTCTGATGTGACCAATCCATGACTTTATCTATGTATTTGAGGAATATAAGAAGGTCACAAAAAAAAATTTATATTTAAACATACATACATATGTATGTATGTATACAATAATCATCACACATACCGATTGTGAAAGCATTTTCGATACAAATTGAGCGCAAATGTAGGGAGATTTACACAAGACAGTTCTACTTACGGTTGTCGGAATTTTTTCGCAATTATTTTATTATTTAAAATTCACTATGATTACACTGTTCGACACGAAAAATGGTTCAAAGACGAGATGTGACTTTTATTAGAGATCTATGCTAAAATGTAATAAAAAATGTCGATTAGCTCCGGATTCGGAGATAGATGTGTTTTGAAGTCGCGCGATTTTTCTATATCTTGGTGTTGTTCGGTCGATGTCTCAAAATCTGTCAATTTCCTGTTCAAAATGAATATTGGAATCTATAGTCGGGTATTTTATCTTTTATTTTTAGTTCTTTTCAGCTTTCAAATCTCTCTAAGTAGTCGTTCAGTTTAAATCATAATTCAAAAGTACGTACTTTCACTTGGGATATTTTACCACTGTTAATACTATTTTATATTGAGTATTTTCTATTTAAACATGTTTATTGGGATAATGTTCTGGCTACACTATTTTTGTTTTTGTTTAAAAGGGTTAATTGGAAGTGTGCTTAATTTTAAATCGGTAAAATTGCAAGCTAAAAACTCGCGACTATTATTTACTCGTATTTACACGAATCTGAATTGAATTAATAGGGATAATATATTAAATTGTCTTTATATGAGAATTAAATAAAATTCCACTTACAAAAATCATATTTCGACCATTCTAGTGGATTAATAACAAAAATTCGTTTATTTTATCGAGGTAAGCCTAAGTTATCAATAGAATTTTTGTTATTAATCCACAAGAATAGTCGAAATATGATTTTTCTTAGTGAAATTTTATTTAATTCTTATATAAAGACGCAACGACCTCAACGCATCTTATGTTCCAAGATGTTTTCAAACTCCAATCATAAACCATCAAAGGTGTTAGAACATTTCAACAATGTACATGGTGGTGAAGGTGCGGGTCATAGTCTGAAGTCTAAGGAGGCTGTATTGGCCAGTGGTACAATCACAAAATTATGTGGCGCAACGATTCAAAAGCCCTAGTTAAAAGTATTATATCAAGTGGCATATCCGTGCGCTAAGAAAAAAAAGCTTGCAATTAATGTATTTTTCTAAATTAAAGATTCCAAAACTCATTTTTCAAGTGGGTGCGGGAACATATTTTCATATTCAAAAGGGTACGGCTCACTGAAAAGGTTAAGAACCATGGTATAGATTGATGTCTCCGCTCCGGTAATTTGTTTTTGTTGCTCAGTGTTATTAAATTACATATGTACATGTACATACACGAGAGTGGATACGTAGTATAAGAATAAAAAATATAGTTTGTATGTAATTTGGCCAGAGACTTCTCGTCACCGTGCCATGGCCATTTCCAAAATGAGATTAATGTGGAAAAATCAAAGGGTTTTTGGTTTGACGTGATATGAATATTGCGAGTGCTCATGTGTGCACAAAGGCTATCGTTGGGTCCTCTCGTGCAAACAAGGGTGGGTGCGCATGATTGATTCGGCAGTCGCGACACGACCGCTTTTCACACACGCTTTCCCTACGAGAAAAACCCTCAAAAATGTATTCATGCGTTTTATTGACTTTCTCCCCCGGCTTTTGTGGTCCAATCAAGACTGATCAATTCCACACGCACGTCCGTACACACTTAAACAAACCGTGTGTCTCGAAAGACACTGGCTTCTATTCATACCTACATACATAATTACATTTATCAACTATCGTTCATTATATGTTCTGAGTATTGAACGTCCATGAGGACATTGTGTAGAATCCAAAATAGAAACAAACTTAATCGAATTCGCAAAACTACATAGTATATAATGTATAACTTCATTAAATATACAGTCTAAAGTCAACAATATGTATTGTACATACATATGTATGTGTATAATATGTGAGCGTGAAGTTTGACAAGATAAAGCTTTGGTTGTTGAATAGTAATTATCAAGGATGCCAGGACAGTCGGGACACCCAATTGAAAGAGCCTGATGCAGGGTAGGAGAGCGTGGAGAAAGTTTTCTTAGGAAACTAAGATATTGTTGCGTAAGGGTGGGTTCAGGATCCAAATGAAAGGTCAAAGTCGCTTCACAGTATTTATTGAACAATTCAAGAGGTTCACACTCCAGAATGTTCTGATGTATCATGTGTGCCTCCTTATAGAGGACAAGTTGCACAGCATAGCTTCCCCGATCCATTAATGTGTCTATTGTTTAGGCACTGAACGGTCTACCCTGACGAGTCTATTGTTTATGCACGCACTCGCCCAGGTCTGTGAGAACTCCAGCATATCCTTTGTTCGAGCACTTACTGAGTTCCGTTAGCCTAGTTCGGGGTCTCTGTTGTTCACCCACGAATACACAGGCAGTGGATACTCTCTCTCATGTTCCCACGTTACAATATCTACAATACTAGTGATAACATAAGTTATAAAATTTATATACTCATATGATTCACAACACGGCTGATTTAACACATCACAAATAATAATTTGGTTTATTTTTTCAGTATAATAAAGTTTTATTTCAAATGAAAAATGAGTTTTTTTAACATCACAATTTTAACTACACTTCATACATATTATGCTTTTCATAGGCTTAAAAGACAGTGAAATATATTGAATTGTTTACCTGATTGAAAAAATAAATATTTATGTAATTTATTTTACACATCTTTTCTATGCATCATATGGTACAAATTATCTTTTACATGATCATTAATATCTATGTACATACATACATACATACATACATATATGTATACATACATATATGTATACAACAATGTATCATTTTTTGATATACACACACACTCAAATTCATGTACACCCATAATGTATAATGTATAGGTATATAAAGAATTAATTTATAAAACATTAAATAAACAAATCGGAATTTTACATAAACTTAAGTACACACTAGAATGTTTTTCATTACCAATGTACTTAAAATATAATTGAAGTATGTTGCTAAAATTAAAATTTTGATAATATCGGAGTAAAATACCAATTTGTACATACACACATACATACTTAGGATGTGTTAATAAATATTTTAAATATTAAATTTAAATATAATCTAATTCATTTCTTACGCCTCGTAACTAAATACGAGAGTAATTTCCGTTTAATATAATGGACGGATTTTATCTTTAAATATGATACTTATGTACATATAGTAGGTAAAATACATGCATATGTATACGCATGTATGTACATATGTATATGCATCTATGTATATATCGTGCAGTTTTCATATTTACATATGTACAAATGTATAACTGTTTGTAATAAATTAAATTTGTACCGCACACTGTAACTCTGAAAAGTCTATTCGTATTATTTGTACGATTTATATTGTTGTATTATATTGTATAATTTGTATTAGAATCATACTAGTTTATGAAGTAATGATGTTTCACAAATATGAAAGGGTGTTAAGTTTTATTTTGAGTTTTGCTCTCGAGGGATGATATTGTATGACAGTGCTGTAGGTTCTTTACATTTTCTAGTAAGATTTCCGATTACAATCACGTAGTAGTTGCTTCTGAGCAACTATAGCAGAGGCAGTCCCCGAGGCCAGTACGTGATGGCTGTCAGTGTTGAATTCGCATCTCTGAAACCTTTCAGCCATGATATAAGGTTCCGTAAGATATTGTTTTGAAGCTTTATTCCCAAAAAAGGACAATCGACAAAGACAAGCAATACATATAAAACTTATAATTTATAACAAAATGTATTTATATTATTATTTAATGTACCTATTATGAATATATACATTTTTATAAAAATGCACATACATTTTAAAATAACCTGAAAACTAGCCTAACATTGTATGTATGTATGTACATATGTATGTTCATTTACGGGTCTACGTGACGAGACAGAATGTTAAATGACAGAAAACGCAAATATCGGAAGGCAAAGATCGAAAATCGAAAGATCTTAAGTCGAAAGATCAAATAAAAATGGTGCATGGTAAACGGTACATACTCACTTAATTTGCGCGAGCAGGATACAACAGGAACAAGAGGAACAGGCTTTTCCTCCCGTATTAATGTGCACGCGCAGAATGATTCGATTTTCGATATTTGCCTTCCGATATTTGCGTTTTCTGTCGTTTAACATTCTGTCTCGTCACGGAGACCGGTTCATTTACATATGTACCTATGTATTATATTATTTGTACAATACATATATCTACTGAATGAACAAACTTAATGAATTTGACATTCAAATTTAATTGGAAATTTATTATTATGCTGAAGCAAAGTAATAGTTACAGCAACTGAATCCGTATATGTATGTATGTACATATTTGAATAAATGTACCCGCAATCCATCGCTTCAGATATTAAATCAGCGCTTTTGAGTCGTTTTGTAAAAACACGACTCCAACTCCGATCTACGACTTCAATTTAAAAACAATCACATTGGAAATTTGATGTATGTATATGTAATATATTTCTATAGACCGTTTCCAGGTAAATTTAAAACGTAATTTCACCAACCAATAGGCTAATTTTTGAATTTTCAAGACATACATCGTTCGATAATGATGATTCATTTGCGCCGTGGACTTATATATATATATTTTTCAATCCATCAATGTACATTCGTCATTACAGATCGTTCCAATGCGACGAGTGTACTATATACATTAAGAAATTATATATATATATATATATATATATATATATATATATATATATATATATATATATATATATATATATATATATATGTATATATATTTTTTTTTTAATACATTATCATTATATAATTGGAAACCATACATGACATCTATAGTCAGACTTCGTATACAATACGATCAATAAACATCGAATACAATACGAATAATAAACATTTTTATACAACAATACGAAGTTATACAATAAACATCCACAGAGACACAGAGACAAAATGTGTTATTTATATAATACATATATGTGCATTATGGAATAATTAAAAAGTTATATAATTACGATTCTATTAAAAGAAAGAAAAGGGAGTTGGGATTCACTCAATTTTCCACGCCTCCATATCCAACTTCGACTCCACAGGTTTGAATCAAATTCAAATAATTAATCCGTTTTTATTTTTATTTTTTATTATTCAATCAATCTATGTACACTCACCATTACAGATCGCTCCAATGTAACAAGTGTACTATACAGATGAAGAAACACACCAAATTATATATTAATACATAATTCGAAATTATGCATGACATATATGGTCAAATACAGCAAGGTGCATTGCAAACATCGTATACAATACGATCAACAAATATTTATACAACAATACGAATTTTATTATACAATAATCGTCCACAGAGACATCTATAGAGAGAAACCCTTGAAACGAACCTTGAAATATAACATAATAACTCAAGATTTTGCGAGAGAAATAAGGAGGGAAAGCCAATTTTGCAGGAATCGTTTTAATGAAAATCAGAAAAATTGGCAAAGTGATAAGAAACGACCGAACTGGTCATAAACGAACGTCTGACCAGCAGTAACCAGTGTGACTCGAACTCGTAACCACACTGACCATAGCAAGATATGTATGCTAATCACTAGTCCATGCTGCTGGTTACATATGGTATTATATTATTATAGGCAAAAATATTTCTACTTAAATTGTAATATTGCTGAAAAAATTGATTTAAATAAAGTCTAAAGAAAAAATAAACAGAAAGCTTGCTCTGAGCTACCATTGAAAAATGGTGTAGGTACTTCAGTTTTAATTTTTATGACGAGGGTATAATGTCAATACAGTTTGAGAAATTTTGCGTATACATGCGCCGTAGAGAAATTAATTTAAAATCTTGGGAAGGCAAAAGAAAAAAGTGTAAAAATTATAACTAAGTGATAAAAACGAAAAGGTGACGTTAACCTTAAAATTTTTGAAGATAATTAAGGTAAGGCGCGCGCGTTGAGCGTTAAATATATAAAATGAAGATTTATATGATAATCTGACCCATAAAAAGCTGTCGGCCAATGAGCAGGCTTTCGAGGTAATTAGCCTGGTAGGTAGGCAAGGGTATGTTTGTGAGGTGGGGTTCTAAAGCCACCCCTACACAGTCTTTGTGCTATAAAGTGCACGCTTGTTCATGGCGATCGGTCGGATTCCCAATTAAATTAATTGGAACTTGTTCAACCCTTCCGAATTCGAAATATGGAGCTTCGCTTACTTTTCCGTCAACCACAACATACATTACTATGTATAACACTATTATGATTTACATAGTATATTTCCTTACACACAAGTTTTAATAGCATCCGTATGCACTTCGCATTAATTTACATATGTAGGTAGAAGAGAAATTGAACTGCAACCAGCTAGCCTTTTGGTGACTGAAAGCACGTGTTTCATATGATGTGATTATCGATCAAACGTGAGTTTATCAAACTGCGTAGCAAAATTTGCATTTCGCTACGAGGAAAATATAGAGTTAGTAAATGAAGTTGAAAGTTATTATTGATTTCCAGTAATTTTAAATTTTTGCAATCATTCCAAATGAACGGTAGACATTTTACACCGGTTAGTTTTGTTTGTTTTCTCCCAGGCAAAATATTTGGGTCACGTTCATTTCAGATATGCCAATAATTAAAACGACTGAATAAATAAAGACAGCTTGAAATCAAAAATACGAAACAATAGGTGAAGAAAAGAGGGATGGGTAGGGCGCGGACGAAGGATAACATGCGGTATAAATGCGGAAAATTTAGAGATTTTCCCCCGTATGTTTTGATTTATGAAAAGAAGGAGGAGGGCAACCTGGTCCAAATACTCCCTTATTTATTTGAGCGTTATTTATTAGGGACGTTACAGGTGGAGTTTGCCATTGCGAAAATGTGTCAGCGTAAATATAAGAAAAACTTGAAAAAACGACCCGATCTTTTTGCAAATGTTGCCCTTTTATACCATGGAAAAATCATCGGCATATGTTGACTTTTAGCACCCGTGCTTTTCTTCTAACGAGGGTACAGGATTGGTGTCTTCAAATTGTAACATGACACATTTCAAAATCTTTAAACGTCATAGTTCAAAATCTTTAAACGTCATCTACATGTATATACATCTATATATATAAAAATGAATGTCTGTGTGTGTGTGTGTCTCGAATAGGCTCCTAAACCACTGAACCGATTACGACAAAACTTTCAGAATTTGTTGTATCCATGTCCGGAAAGATTACTGTGAAAAAAAACGGGAAAAAACGGGTCTTATTGCAACGCTATAATTTCAAATGTGTTCGCTTACTGCGTTTTTACAACAAACGGGAACGGGAACGAGAACGGGAATGGGAACGGGAATTGCATGCGCTATAGTGACAAATTATTATAAATTATTAATTCCGTTAATTATTAAATTAAATTAAATTAGTTATTAATAAATTATTAAAATAAAATTCGCAATTCTTGTAGGGAGTCTATTACTGAAAAATATCTCGGTAAATTACTAATTTTACCGGTAAATCAACAATCGCTGCGTTTTACCTAATTCCTCTTCTTTATTTTATCTTTTGGCAACACAAGTCCGACCCAGTGCTTTATCCATGAGAAAAAATATGCAACAATTAAACTGATAGTAGAACGGATTAACAAGGAATTTGTAGTAAATCTATTAGATTCCAATGATGATATTGCAGTAGGTAGTTGCATCTACGACTAAATGTGAGTTATCAGTAAAAGAAAGAATTCATTTGCCTATTATAAATTTAACTGAAGTCAGTTTGAGAAAGGAATCCACCCTAAAGAAAAAACTTGTGAGAAAATAAATGAAGTTACGGTAAATTGGACACCCTAATAGCTTCATAGACTAAATTTCAAATATATACATACATATGTAGGTATAATGTATTCATTCTTTTAAATTATTTTCTGAAAATTTAAGCAAAGAAGAGGCGAGCTTCTAGGAATAGTCCATTTGCGCATGGTCGACGAGCTACATGTACATACATACATATGTATGTATGTAAATATATCTGTATCTTTTCACTAATGGGTATTCTCAATGCTTACAATAAATGTTGTAATTAATTTTTATCGTAAAAGAAACTCGTGCTGCGATCACGTAATTATAAAAGTTCTATAAAATATCCTGATATAAATTAGGCTTTCGAAGTGCCACATATAAATTAAATTGAGGGTTACACATTGGAAAATATCACATTTAATTAATGACCGAATCTAAAGTTTAGACAATTTATCACGCTTGCGATCTGAAAATTTCTACATCTATTCAAATATATGAGAATATACAAATAGTTTACTTTATATCATTATATGTATTAATAAACGTGTTTGTTATTTGAGCGCATTAAAGCTGAGCTTTAACTTAGGCGCATTTTACTCCCCACAAAAGGCATTTACAAAATCTTTAATTTGTTAGTTGATATTGAATAATGGAATATGTTTACTTGGTTACCTTTTAATTAATATCAACATTTAGTAGTTGCTACATCGGATGCGAAAATCTTGTATTTATCCAATAGTAGAGTGATCAAAAATGAAACATTCAAAACCATATAACTTAAAATGTATTTCGATTTCGGTCGAGATTCGATCTCAAATTTGAAGTGAATCTTAACCAATGATTATCAATGTGGTAAATGAAACGTTATTTAACCCAACTGGAAATAAAACAGGTATTCAATTTATCCCTTTGATACGTTAATACGGTGTACGATCTTCTAAGCAAGAAAGGAACCGAGTATGATCGTGCTGCTGGTTGTAAAGTATACACAAACGAAGTCTTTTCATTTCCGACCTTCACAGCAATCCACCCTCAAAAAGAGAGGTTTCATTCGAGCCGGTGGCGTAGGGAGAGAGTAGGAGGTCTACGCCTATGACGAGCTTTATCTGACCGACCGTTCCTACGAAAAAAGCTACATCCATTAAAAAGCTCTTTAAGACTGAAAGCCTCTGTTTTCTTCTGTCGGGTGTTGGTTCGGAAAAGCCTTGCCTCCTCGCGTCTCCCCGCTGAATACGAGCGTCGGATCGCGATGGTACATATTTATTTATTTACGATGGAATCAAAGCCCGTTTTTAAGGATAAACCTCCGTCTTCTCTTCTCCTTGAAAAATCCGTATTACCTTTCTTTCGACCGTAGCTCGCAACGATTGATCATGTATATGTAAATGAACCAAATCCAGATTGAGTTCTCTTGCTGATTTTAAACATTTATTTCACCTTCGCAAATTCTTTCGCGAAAACAAATATATTACAAATGAAATTTAAATTTTAAATTAAAAAAATTAAATCTGTGTATAAATTTATTGAATTTTGTTTTGTAACCTTCTTATATTCCTCAAATATATAGATAAAGTCATTAGTTGGTCACATCCAATTTTATTTTTATTACATGCATACATCATATGTGCCATGACGGGAATTATTTTAAATCGACACATATGGTTAAATCATATTTGTATATACTAAATATGTTTGTATGTAAATACTAGAAATTTTTCTTAACAGTACTTATAATATTACATATAATAATAAATGCTATTTTTTATGTTTATGTATGGATGTAATTATGTTTATGTTCAAATGAATTTTTTTATGTATAATTGATGAGTATATTATTTTCGTTATGTATTAATTTATGTTTAATTGTTATTTTGTTTTTTTTTGTGTTATATTTTTTGACCATTGTGGCGCTTTAGGAATTCCTGCTATGCCACGATGGTCTGTTTAGAATAAAATAAAATAAATAAATAATACAATAGACTATGGATAATGAAAAAAAAATTGATACGCAGCAAACTTGCGGGAAATGCATTATGTAGGTAGCATATTTTTATAAAATTCAACAGATTCAAGTTTCAAAAAACTCGAATTTGCGAGAACTTGAGGGGGGCGGATCCCAATTTAAGCTAGGAGAATCGGAAAATTATATCAGGAGACAGCTGATCTGTGTTTTAATAACCACAAGATCTCGCCAGCAGCGTATTCGGTTGGGACTTGAACCCACGACCTCCCCACTGGTATGCAATAGCTCTAGTAGTGCACTACACTGTGGTCTACATAAATGTACATGTGCGTACAAGGGTTTCAATACCGGTATACCGGTTTACCGAAAAATCGCACCATCGGTATTTAAAATTTCACCATCGGTAATTACCGGTATATTTTAAGATTTAACGTTAATTACCGGAAACTTTTTATCGCAGAAGTATTTAAGTACATATATTAGCATATTATTGCGTAATATTAAAAATCGATGCAAATGGTGTTTTGTGGATTAGGTAGTCTGGAATTTGTTTATTTTCAGTACTAAATGTGGCAATTTCAAATTGATAAAATTCACTGGCAGCACAGCACAGACCAACCGAATGGTAAACTTTAAATAAATAAATATAATTGTTTAAAAAAAATATATTATTAAGAATGACATTTAATTCATATATAAGACACTAGTTTTGGGCCCGTTGATTTCAACGAGTGGTTTCGGAAAGGATTTGATACACGAATTAAAATAAAGTTTTATGTTATTTTATGTGGTATTGTCGAAATAATAATATAGGTCGAAGAACCTGGTTACATTATGTGTCATTTATAGCACTAACTCTGAGAGAGGCCGTGGTTCCCTTGTTAGACCGTTGGCGTCTAGAGCAAGACATCACAAGGTTTAAAAACCGAGCTAGTATATTTCGAAATTCATTTTATTTTTCGAATATCGTTAAAATATAATTAATTTTAAATAAAAAATATATATTTAATTGTTTAATATGAAAACAAAAAAGATGGTTCAAAACCTCGCTAAATAAAATTATTATAATTACGTATTTTTATATGGCGAGAACGAAACATTTCAATTAATGTTTTAAAAAAAAAAGACCATTTAAATATTCTACGATGGTTCAAATATTCAACGAAGTCTCTGAACTCGGGTATACCTATAAGAGGATATTTGTGTTCGTGTGAGAGTTTGCCGGTTCGACTCCGAATGAGAATTTATACAAAGTTTAGGCTTTTTATCGATTCATTCATTATGTTCGGCTAGCTTTAGGACACACACAGATTAAGTCTTTGTATATATAATAATTATTCACTTGATATTTATTTTTAATTATGTACGATTCAATCTAAGTTAACGTTTTTAGAAAAAGAAACCACATACAATTATCTAATCCGCAAAAAAACTTTGTTCATTTACCGGTAAATACCGGTATACGGAAAAATATTTACGGTAAATTGCAACCCCTAGTGCATACGTATTTATCGATTTGTTTTTGTAAATCACATATCAATGAAATTCATTCTAAATGAATGTATTGATATGATATTATATAAGTGTTTATTTTTAGAAATCACTTATGGATGATTTTAGGTCAAAAGCTCTTGTAATTTGGGATGTGAACTTCTAAGCTCAATGTAGAATTGTGAACGAATATTGTTAAAAGCGATTGCAAATATAATATTACTTTTTTATATATTTATTTTCATACTTAAAAAAAGCAGTACGTACTTACATAATTAGTGCAGTATGCGACAAAAATTTTACCTTTTGGTACGTTTTGAACATAATTGGTATTAACATTACACGTAACAAGTGTTCATTATGCATGTACCTCTGTCGACAATCGATTTATGTACGTATGTACATACATATGTATGTATGTGGCGTGCCGACGTGCATCCAGTAATCGGTTCAACTTGAATATTAAGCTCGGCTTGCCTTGAGCCAATTAATGCAAAGAACACTTTCAACAACTTCCGCACTCCCCCCTTATCTATGATAACAATATGAAAATATCCTTCAATATATTCGCAAAATGCTATGTGTATGCCTAAGGTTTTATGGTGTGTTTGTATACGATGTATCCGATCTACTGGGTTATGCCGCTAAATACCAATTAGCTAGTCAAATTGAGGCTTTACTGAAAACTCAATTATGCATGAACATCAAATACACTGTCATAATTTGATTAATTTCATTACCGTCCGTAGGTAATTCACAATGAAAACGTTTGTTCAATGTAAGAGGTAATATATTATGCTCTTTTTAATAACCAATCTTACTGTCAGTATACATAATGTCAAAAAACGGCTAACTCAAAAATTTGGCGAAAAATAGCATAAATGTGTGTCAAATTGTTCAATATCATTATTTAAATATATGTATGTACATATGCCAAATGTTGTATAAAGTCTGATCAAATTGATATTTGAAATTAAAATACACAAGTTGTTTTATACTTTATGCAAATAAATGTGAAAATATTATGTAAAAATACTCGTGTATTTAAACAATAAATCATTAAATACATCTCATTTTTTTAATGTAAATAATAATTTATATGAATGTCAACGAAACAATTTTACAAAAATAGAATGATAAAAGTCTCCCTCCTGCGCACTTTTTTTTGTTTAGTTAATTTATGAGATATTTTTCATTTCCTTGCAATTTTTCAACGTGTCAAATATAAAATGAACATTTCCATTTCTTCCTTTATAATTTTCATTTAGATATCATAGCTCTTCGTACGAAATAAATACAAATTGAATTATCCGTATTTTATTTTCACGCGCAAATTCGTATTATAATTAATTTAGTTTTTTTTTCTTTCTCGATAAATTAATATAGCTTTCTTCTCGAATAATTTCTGTAATTGATTAATTAATTTTCAAGTTTAACGCTACGGAAGTTGACAAATTTATTGACTATTCATGACAGTTAAACGTAAAACGTTTTCAATCGTAAATTATATATACATATATATGTATAGCTATAAAATAAATTGGTTCAATTTCAGGCAATATGTTTAGAACGGTGCGAGTTGGAAGATCGGCTAGTTCGTTGGTCTATTTATGTTTAGAGTTTTGAGGGCTAGATTTATAGATCCACTAGGACCAATTTGGCAACTGCTGCGGAATCCTCAGACCTAATTGCAGTCCAACAAGCCAACAGACAGTGGTGAAAGTGGTCTCTTTCACGACCAGGGGCCAAAACGTTGTTGATCAAACTGCACTATGAGGTGTACTTCTACATAATAACCCAGCCGGTGCGTAATACATTTTGGAACAATTACATATGTATGTTAGTTGAAACTGCAAATAGTTAATTAATTAACCTATTATAGGCATAACAACAATATGTATATAGATTTCTTGTTTACAGCACGGTTGGGTGAGTTCGACTTAAATTCGTATATGGCAATGAATGTACAAGAAAAAACTTACAGGAATTGCAATAAAAAAACTGTATTCGCCTCAAAACGTACAGGTACACATTAAACTGGTAAAACCTGATTCAAGGTCTTCAGGTGAATATCTATCGTCAATATGGTGAAACAAGTGACCATGGGTTATAAACTAATCTTATTGTAAATTAGCTAGAGATGTTCACACGATCAAAGTTACAAATTAGATGTACGTATGTATGTAGATTTCATATTTGTGTACATTGTACACACATACATATATATCCTGAATGTCACTTAAGAGGAATTATCAACATACTAAAAACAATAAATTGAAAACGAAAAATCAATCATATTGCGAATTCATATAAAATAAATAATCTTACCACCTTGAATAAACTAGCAATAAAGTTTTATCAATCAAATATTGTGTTGATCCTATTAACAAATTTTTCGTCAAATTATTAAAGTGGTCATTGACGGAGAGTTTTTTCTACGAACGAATTGGCAATGTGTTTCCAGCAGTTTGTCATTCGTAGTTATTTCTCAGGGCGAGTAATTTGTCTGCCAATAGATAAGGCTTTTGTTTACAACATAATACAATCAGTCTAGTGATTCTATTTATAATGCTCCCTAAATAAGTACCGCGTAATCCCTCCGCGTAAGTACGTATGTAATGATATAAAGATTGATTGAAGTCCCAATCATAGAAATCTTTTTGATTGAAATCCTAGTCATGAAATCCCACACATTTTATAAATGTATGTATTTATAGTTTATATTGTCGTAAATTTGTTATTGAAATATTGTTTAAATTGCCTTTTTATTTTATATTTTAATTATTTTTAATATTTTAGTACATTAGGTTTTTCTTTAATAAATTTATTTTTTATATATTGTATTAATTTTATAAACAAAATATAGAAGAGGATAGTTGTTAAAAAAATTGTTTTTTACAATTTTTATTTTTATTTTATACGTTTAAGTTTTAGATAATTTTATTTTTAAATACAATATTATGTAATTATTACTTACAAATTATTTTAATTTGTTTATTGGTTAGGTTAGTACGAAGAGTTCTCTAAATTGAGAAATCACCAATTCTCTCCGTAAACTTTGATCATGAGTATGGTAAAGTGTTCAATCTTCCATAGTGAGAGGGGGACGAAAAGGGAAAAAACGATCAGAACAGAGTGGACAAATGCGCCAGTGTGGACGATAGACGTCACCGTGAACGAAGATGAAGTATTTTCAAACGTGTCTATCATGATTATTTTTCACCATGGTAATGGCGGACATAATTTCCACTTATATTGATAACCAAACCGAGCAAAATGGTCAAGTTTGAAAACGATCGGATAAGAACCCAAACTTCGTCACATGACAAAATCGATTCTACAAAATCGAGGTTAGTAATAATAAAAACTAACGACTCTCATTAAAAAATTTCTCCGTCCATACCAGTTTTACTATGAATACACATATATTTTACGAAACAGAGCCAAAATCAATAGATTCTATCGTCAAATCAACGATAAAATAGTTTATATTAACGCGAAAAAAAATTTTCATATTAATAATAATATAACAACTATTATGAAATCTTGAAAAATCCATTAAAACAAGTATTTATATATCTAATATATAATTTCGAAAGGGACATTATATGTAAGTTTACAAGTATTTTTGGTTGGGAACATCGAAAACAATTCAAAGTTTCTATGACGACTGGTTGAATATTATTTTTTTCGATTCAAATAAATTTAATAAAAAAAACAAATGAATATTTACTATTAGATTCGCCATGTTTAAGCTGTTTATATTACAAATACTGAGCGAAGCCGGGTAAATCAACTAGTATGTCATATTTTCAAATTTTCTCAAATTGCATTAGGGGCCGTTCAAGTATTACGTAAGCACTATAGGGGGGCGAGGGGGTCTTTGCTTTGCTTATTTTTGATGACATGGAGGGTGGGGGGTCGAGATGGTGATTACGTCAGCAGTAGTTATTTCTTTTTTACACATTGGCAACACAGAATACATTAAAAGAAAAATGCATATAGGTACCAATGTTTTCGTAAGCATGGGAGGGGGGGGGGTAAGAGCTTTGCTTACTTTTGCTGACAAGGGGGAGGAGGGGGTAAATAATTGTAATAAATTTGCTTACTTAATACTTGCACGGCCCCTTACGCATTTACAAAAGCTTTAAATTTAGGTAAAAGTAGTATTAGGTTGATATTATTTACCCTTTGTCTACATTTTGAACAATGAATTGTACGAGAATTTGTGATGTTCATTCGACATATGACGGCTTTGATGGTTGTAAAGCTCTAATTACTTGGAGTTATGGTCAGGCCGTTTGGTGCCGGACATTGGAAATTGCGCTTTTTGCTCGGAAATGGCACATCAAAGAATTCAATCGTTTCGATTTCCGTTGCTTTTTCGTCCACATCCACAGCGAGCTTCAACTTCTGTCCGAAATTTTAAACGAAGTGCTCAATTCGCACAGACAAAATTCTAGACCGTAAAATGGTTTCAATTTTTTAGAATTTTCTTTATTTTAAAAGAAAATTCAATGTACAAGATAATGAATTAAATGAGAACCATATTTAAAAATGGTTTGATATATTAATAAAAATAAACGTGTCGCGTAATTATTTTCAATTCCATATTTTTTTATACGAAAAGTTCTAATTTTTTTCTAGAATATGCCCTGGATTAAAAATGTTCAATACTTTAAAAACGTGTAGCTTGCTTATTATTTTAGTCAGTTACGAAGTAATGAAGTAAACATAGAAATAGATTAAAAGTTAATATTATATATGTATCTAAAAATAAATAAATGAAGAAGATAAATTTAAAATTAACAAGCGGACTTCTAATTATCTCAGGTATTTAAAATTAGCGTTAATTACCGATTAAAATAGCATCAAATGTATACAAAGTTAAACTTTTCAAAGTTTACTATTGAACGTCATATTAAAAAACGAAAATTTAATCACAAGGGTAAGTTTAAAACAGCACATTGCCATAAATAACATTTTAGACGATATCGTAAAACAATAAAATTTCACAATTTGTCTTAACCGTACATTCGATATGTTGAAATCAAAATTCGAACTCACATTTTATGACTTACACATACTGTTGGAGAGGCCTTCATCCAGCAGTGAATGTTGAATGGCTGCAAATGATGATGATGACATACATTCATACATACGTATGGCATTTTTTATGAATATTTATTTCCTAGTAGCCGTTCCGGTGCTAATTGACTTTCCAAATGTTATCGATCGGGAAATGCTATAAACACGTACATACATACATACATATCTATTGTAATAAAAATGACAACGTATTAAAAGGAAAACGGAAATGCGACCGACTATTGAAACGCGATTAGTATGCAAAATATCATATCAGTCGAACAGTCAAACCGGGTCGACAATATTGATATGTACCTGCCAGGGGTCGCCAATTAAATGGTAGGGATTCACATGTCGTTTTCGCATAACGTGTTCTCTCACACTATTTATCGTCACGCCTGTATGCCCAGTTTCGGCCTCGAAAATATATTCTATTTCGTCCAATTTGTAAAAACGCTGATTCGACCCTAGTTAGTTTCGCACGTTCACCCATTCCTTCTCTCCCATCACTCTTTTACCTGTTTTTCCGCAACCCTCACCAGAAGTGCCAAAATAGATATATGGGATGTCGTTAATTTTATAGCAATTCCAGTTCCTTTGTTTTATTACTATCTATTGTGTGCAAATTTCTATGAACGATTATTTTTTACAGCTGGTTAGATTTTAGCACACGTCGTTACTTTTAGAAGCAATCTTCCACTGATGAGACAGTATTCAACTAAATTGTAAACAAACGATTTGTTTAATATAATATGTATGTAAATTCATGTGTTTTTTTTCAAACTTGACGATTTGTGTATTAACAATAACGTATAATAAGTCCGAATTTGAATCGTTGACCTTAGATTACGATGGAAACCTCTTAGTAACAGTCCATCATAGATATTTCCATATTTGAATTAGTATTCAAAATGTAAATCGTTGACATTTTTAAGTAAAAAAAAATCCACTGCATAGTAATCATCTTCATCGTACTGAGCTACAAATTATTTCAAGAGGCGTATTTTGCAAATAGATATGTATGCATAGCCTGTAATCATTTTCACTTCAATTGAGAGTTGCTGGTTCGATTGGAGACATTAAACTTTGATCCCGTCGGATGATTTAATCAACGCTAGTTTCGATAATGAATTTAACTGTTTCGCAACGAGTGGACTGCCAACTGTCGATCGAAACGTTCAAATGCTTAATAGATAGATTGATTCGACTCTAACATATGTACATACATATTTACGTAAATTAAAACAAATCAATGGAACTCGTCTTGTCTGATGCGACAGTGATTGTCAACTTTTTGGTAGGACAATAGCCTTCACATACATTTAAATATGTACGTGTTAATTATGTGTTTGGGCTTTTTTTTTGACAGCATCTTTGTCCTCGTGTAATTAAGCATTCAGCGGCATTGAATTACTGAGCCGTTTTTGCATGCGAGCGGTATACCGACGTTTCTGTGCCTTTTTTTTTACGATATATTTTTTTTAATTTTCTCTCCATTGTTTGGTCACGACGGCATTATCAACCTGCATAATAGTCAACTATAGAACCAGCCTCTGAAGCGACTTTTTCACTTTTTCAGAGAGCACTCGTTTCACACCAACGACTATGTCTACAGTGTCCTATAATTTCATAAAATGTAATACGACTATTTATTTTGTCATGTTGATATAATAAATAAATGTTATTTATATTCAAATAATTAATGTTATGAATGTGTATACATATGTGTATGTACATATATTGTAACAATATATTTGATTGATGCGATAAAAAATAAAAATGAAGTTAAGTATCGGCCAGTTCTGGTCATAAAATGAGTCATATAAAGTGGGCGGATATGATGAAACATTTTACTTATATGTATATTATATGTATATATATATATATATATATATATATATATATATATATATATATATATATATATATATATATATATATACATATATTGTATTTTTGATCTAGATACATATTTGCATCGATATATTATATGTAAAATATATACATATTTTATGTATGTTTTAATATCAATATGAACAAATACATTAAGCCAGCAGCACGGCTCGGTGGATGGGCTTTTGCCGGGCGTCGAGAGGGCACCGGGTTCGAACCCGTGAGTTGACCTTGATTGAAACGAATTAGTTATCTGTAATTCTGCTGATCAAACTTGGATATTTGGGACTCCAAGTCGATCGTTTCAGGGTTTGAAACGGTTCCTCCATTAAATTGGCGAAAAACCCATCCTACCCACTATGTCACTACTATTTGAGTATGATTTATGTACAAAATTCATGGATGTATCGTTGATTCCTAGTTTTTCAGTGTCTCGTTATTCAGCGAATATGTAACAAAAATGCTGCATTGTTTGTAATTGACCAGGAAGGTGCATTGGGGTTTACCTGTTAGGCCTTCCTGGTATATATGTATATACATATGTATGTAAAAATATATATGTATGTAAATAAATAAATACAAAAAACATACTGTATACTAAATAGCAATAATAGGTTATATTTCATACGTGTATTTGTATGTATGATAAGAATGAAATTGCTCAGGTTTTCCACTTATTGCAATTTTTGTATGCACGAGTCGATTGTCTACCTTCGTTCAGGTAAATATAATTCGATTTGAATAAATAGCCCAATTGACATGAATTTTACTTACATATTACGTATATAATTTGGATAAAATGTGTATATACATATGTATGTATGTAACCTTGAAGTATATAATGTCTAAATAACTGTAATGTAGTTTAATTTTTTCAATTATATATGCATACATATGCATGTAAATTTACTTCAAAATTTGGTTTTGATTTCGACTTCGAATCGATTTGTAAATAATTTGAATACAACAACTGTAGATTTAAAATAAAAATACAGAATAACAAAATAAAATTGAATAATTACAATGGAATTCATAGTTTCTCAAATAAATAATAATTAGTCTTAGCTACAAAACTGTGCGTGCATCCATTGTAGTTAATCTTCGTTAATTTTTTAAAGCATCGGCTCTTTGATCCTAAAACTAAATTGTTCAAACTGTTCTGTCAGGGTATTTGACAAATTTGTCTAATTAAGAATAATTGACTTACCAAGTTCGTCTGTTGAATGCCGAGTCTAAAATTTAAAAAAAAATAGTAAAAACTTCTAGCACTTGTTTTCAACATTTACGAGTCCAGTTTTTCAAGTTTTTGTGTTAATTATTCAATGTTATTCAATATAAGCTGTATCTCATATGAATTTTGTCATGTTTTATTGAATAAAAATCAATATAAATATATAATTATATAATAATTCTACGCACACGGAAAGTACGGATTTTTCAAACATCAAAGTAACGCATGTTAATTTTCCACGATTCAATGTACATACATACATACGTAAGTTCAAATTTACAGCATTTTATTATATAATTATCACCGCAGTTATAACTGGTCATGACCGAACCAAGGTCTTAAAATTCATAATTGTATTTGCCGAATTTCTTCCGCATTCGAAATCTTTTATGTATCTATGTATAATGTCTGGAAAATTTTCATCAAAAATTAATTGAAAAATTATTGAAATGTTCCATCATAATATATAAATAATAAATACGGGAATAATTTCGCTTAAGCTAGCCACAGTTTGAATATTTAAGTACATATCATAACTGTTTCAAAAGTAAATCCCTTATACCCACTTATTAAGTTATACTATCCGTCAAAAGACCCGTGTAATTCTACCTTTCAATCGATGCTATTTTCAGTAATATACCACTATTTTTAAAACAACTGTCTAGAATCTATTACTAGTTTTCTTGGAAAATGAAAGTAATCAAAAAAAATACTACACGCATATGTATTATGATTTAAAATCCCACTCGTATTTTACGAAAAAACGTATGTATTTAAATTTCACTCAAAGCCGTTTGTAATACTAGATGAATTATAATCTATTGATAAAATCTATTGATGTTTTTTTTTCAATTACACAATTCTCATAGAGGTTAACATTTCAACAATAAATTATAAACAGTTAAAATGTTTATGTATGCTTGGACGTATTTATGTATGTAAAACTAAACTATGTATGATTGTATGTAAATCTAATAAAATGACGATTTAAAAATAAATCAAATAGACAAATATATTTTATTTATTTTTACATATATATGTATATACCAGGAAGGCCCAACAAGTAAACCCCAATGCGCCTTCCTAGACAATTAATTACAAACACTGCAGCATTTTTAATTACTCAAATAAAATTCAGATATTTGTGACATAGCGGGTAGGATAGTTTTTGGTAGGATAGAGGACCCGTTTCAACAATGAAATCGGATAAATTGGCAAAATCTGATAGGAAACGCTCGACTTGGAGTCATAAATATCCAAGTTTGACCAGTAGCATTAAAGATTGGCACGTAACATAAACACAACCACCGAGCCATACTGCTGGCTATTCATATGCATATACAATTAAATTAAATTCCGTCTACATTCCTATTTACATTTGGTAAATTCTTTTGAATTTGATAAATACATATTCTGAATAAAGGAACATAAAATCACAGTGAATTCATACCAAATATGTATGTATATTAATAATTCTAAATAAAACTTCATCATCAGTATACATATACGGACGATGATCTATAATAACAATGAATTAATTCAACTTCATTTCCATTCAAAATTAAGCGGAATTTTCATTATTATAAGAAGCTCACGAATAAAATCTGTTTTAATTATTAAGACAGACTTCTTAAGGCATAGGAGATGTATATAATTTTACTATATCTATATATTGTACGATATTATATATATATATATATATATATATATATATATATATATATATATATATATATATATATATATATATATATATATATATATATATATATATATATATATATATATATTTATATATATACCTACATTTCCATATAAATATTTATTACAATATTTGAAATGAAAGATTTTACCACGTCTACCTGTACATACAAATAATATTTCTCAAACATATGTACATATGTACATACGTACAATTTTTGTCAACATCGTCATTTTATAGCGAAGAGTTTGCAACGAATGCAATTTTGCAACAACGGGGAGAGTACACATTTTTTAATAATATACATACATATGAAATAATAAACAACAAAAAATTCAAATTAAATGTTTTCACTCACCGTCAAAACAAGATGAATCATTCAAAACCCGTATAGTGAGTTAACCGCGAAACGGCACACACCTACATATACGATATGACAGTTAGCGAGAGTTGCACTACTATGCACTTGCCAAATTCGCGCTGGGGTAGATTCGACAGATATTTGCACACCAACTAACACATACATGCATATATAGATTAACTCACATGCACACACGAACACTATTGACAATAGGCCACAGAGCACGAGAGACTGGATGACTGATTTTCAGATTGACCGACCCATTTTACTCGCGGTTATGTATTCTATACGTAGGCACACACACACACACGTGTTAGTTGCACAAGGTGTTTTTGCCGAAACCGGGGGACCGGTTTTTGTGCTCGCCGGTTTTATGGCGGCAATTCGACCGGTCTACGGAGTTGGTCTCACAGCGTGTTGTATAACCGGGAGCGAAACGAGACGCGCGTCCATTGTCAAACGCGGTCCGAATGTTACTGATTCCGGACCTAATTTGCGAGCCCGTTCATTAGTACGCACGCACGTGACACCACGTGGGAGAATTTCGGGTGAATTAACACCCCACTGAGTCTACTATTTAATGATGAATGATTGTCCGCTATGCAAATATACAGTTTTCAATTTTAGAATCGTCAAATTTTCTATATGCAGTGGTGTAACTATGACGGGGGGAGGGGGTATGCGGTGCATGCGGGCCCTTGAGGTTGTGGGACATCCAAGACATATATTATATTTTTATATACATAAGTTTATAAAAAAAATGTTATAAATAGTCACGGTTCTAAAGCGCTCGTTATACACGTATATTTTGTTCATATCCCAAAATTCTAAAAGCAACGCTATGTCGTCGACTCAGAGTCATTTTATTGTTTCTTATGATATGGGTTTGTTTATAGAAGAAATTCAATTGGTCAATCCAGACTTCGTGAACTTGCAATTTTAACTATTGATATATAAATGGGCTTTTGTAATTCTTCCTTATCTATTTGAATTTTTAATATTTTCTTTGATTTTTATTTTTATTTTTATTTATTTTTGGTTTTTTTTTATTATCTTATTTGATATTTGTATTTCTGTACTACTGTATGTATCAATTTCTTTTGACTCATCAGTTTTGACGCCTTTGCCAAGTATTCTTAAATAAATAGATAGATAAAGATGGTCAGCAATTATTGTTTTTAAAATATGTTATTGCAAATTTACAAACTTTAGGACGAAGGACTATTGCATATTTTTTTTATGTAAGCCACTGACCATATCATACTTTTTCTTATATCATACTTTAACTTACATATTCTTAAAAAAATTTTTTTTTACATTTTTGATCCATTTTCACTCGCCCGAACAGAGCTGGGCTATTTGGTTAGCATTTAATGATCGTATATCGTATGACTTCAATGAAGAATTTAATAAAAGTTGGTTGGGTAAAGTGTACATAATTATAAAATTTGAAGAATATTGACAGTGGTGTCAACTAATTTCCATAATAATGATTTTCTTACAAAAAAAATCGAGCAAGAGTAAACCGCCACTTCCGGTTGAGGGATGCTTACCAAATTTTATATATGTATAACTTGTCATTACGCTTAAACTTTTAGATAAGTAATTTCAGTTCAATAAACCAAAACGTTTCTGAGAAAAACATAAAAAATCTCGATTCCCTAGAGTAAAAGTACTACTTCCGGTTCAGATAAAAATATTTAAAAAATATAAAATTACATTATACGTTTTCAGTCCGATTCATTTAGCGGTTTACACTTGTAAATATAAGGTTATAAGATTATTATTTCTATTACATGTAAAAAAAAATTAATCCGATTCAGTTAGCGGTTTGGGAGATAATTGAATTCAAAAACTTAAAAAAAAGAGGACACCTATAAGGGGAGTTACCATTTCCAGGCAACTGAAAAATTTGAAAAAAATTTACGTCGTGTCGATAAGAATTTCAGTAACCGATACTAAGTTTCAGTTCGATAGGACTAACGGTGTTCAAAAAATCCCCAAAATACACAGACACATAGACACACAGCCACACACATACACACATACACACATTTTTTTCTAGATCATGAAAACGTGATCAGGGATCGATTCTGAGTTCGAATCAGTCAAAATCTCGAGTTCGAATTTTCGCATGATCACAAAACTTCATCTATTGTTACTACGTACATAGATAAAGTAAAAATTAAACTACATTTAAGTTATTTTGACATTACATACTTCAAGGTTACATATGTACATATGTATATACACATCTAAATTATATACGTAATATGTAAGTAAAATTCATTTCAATTGGGCTATTTATTCAAATCGAATCCTATATACATACATATGTATATTGTATATTGTGACCAAATATGTACAGCAATCTTCTATATTGGCAAATCTTCGTCTGGCCGAATCCAGAAACCAAACATCATAGTCACTATCCTCAGTGATGAGGCATACGACTCTATACATACATATACATATGTGCATTCATAAGAAATAAAATATATGATGTAGTTCATTAATTCATTTCAATTCACGGAATTCGATAAATTTGCCAGATAATAGCATTTTGTTTAATCATCAAAAATATATTTGACGTCTCATAATCATGAGCGTGTGAAATAATACATTTTTAATAGCATGCTTTTCACTTAAATAAACAGTGTGGCTGGAGGGGATTTTCCTATATTTCAAATTAAATTCACATACATTTACATACATGTATGTTTTATGTTTAATTGTCCAGTGTAGAAGTGCATATCCGATGCGATCTAAATTGTAGACGAAAAAACGCAACAAATAATGAATACAATCTTTGTTCGTCGAAATTTTGTGTGTGGAATAGTAATCATAGATAGAACATACTTAAGATACATATGGTAATTTTTTATTATTATTTATACATTGCATGTGTGCCCAAATAGAAAAATAACAAGACTGTTAATCGTTGAAAATAGTCGAAAAACAAAGATTCTTCTCCCCGAGGGAGTCAAAGTCTTGTACATCTACAAACATACATATGTACATACATACATACATATATACATATATTGAACATAGTACCTGCATACATATATACACACCATTTGAATTGTGAAGTTGCATAGTTTAAGCTATGGATACCGAATGGCAAAACAAATAAATATAATTGAAAACACATGGATTTCAATGTTTCGATTTTCTTCTCTCAATTATTGGAAAACAAGATATATTCACACACTATAATGCCAGTGCTGAGGGATTGATATGGTAACCAGTAAGGTAACGGATACCATTTTCCAACACAGCTCATATGTATCGTTCTCGCTAATGATTCAAAGACTTGGTATATAAGTTTTTTGAGTGAGGCCAATTTAAGTATTTTGACTGAATATTGTACTGTCAATGGTAATAGGTTTGGTTGAAGTGGTTCAAAAATTCACCCCAAGAATCCCTATCCATCCCTATACCACAACTATACATGGATTCCACGTATTAATTGGAACTTCGTTCCTACTTATTAACTTAATTCGAATCAACTCCAACCATTTTTCTAATATTCATCATTTTGGATTTGAAGCAGCAGCTTGATGTTGACATTTTGTAGATATAGTATGAATTTTTTTCAACATCATCAAGTTAAATAACAGCCATGTATTAGTTGTAATAAAAGTGCATGCACTCGGCTTCTTTTTTGTTTAATTAAATAATTATATGAATAATAATAACTTTTTTATTCCAGACGATAGGGAGAATAGTGCAATCCCCATCGTGCATATAAATAATATATATGTACATAGATACATAAAACATATGCGGTTTTCAAAGTATTATATAATCTAACATATAATTTCGAAAGAAACTTTGTATGTATGTAAGTTTTGGGTGGAAGCATCGAAAACAAATCAAAGTTTCTATGACGACGATATCGACATCATCGAATATTATTTTTTTTCGATTCAAATAAATTTAATAAAAAAACAATTTAATTACTATTAGATTAGCCATGTTTAAGCGGCTTATATTACAAATACCGAGTGAAGCCGGGTAAAACCACTAGTATACATATAATAATAATCTAGAACTGAATATATAGAATACTTTTGATGCATGTGTACTTAACTGGTATGCATACCATAGATACATACATGTGTATGTAGGTACATATACTACATATACATATAATAAAATCGGTAGGACGTAGACACAAATGTTAAAGAGCGATTTTTTTTTTAGTTTTTGTGACATATTTTTAAGCCTGCTAAAGCTTAAAATGAAAATAATAATGAAATAAACGTTGATTTTTTCAGTGTTGACTACATCAAAGTCTTTTGACGACGACAGATACTGTGTGGTTTGTTTTCGCATATGCTTTATTCAGTTGCCACATTTATGTATGTATAAATATTATGATTGTGAATAAAATGTCAATATATGTAAATATATCATAAATGGAAACACACGTCCGTCCGCACGGAGTAATTACTAAGCTCAGAGCAGAGCTCCATGCAACCGCTCAGGTCCCCAAGTTGCAAATAGGGGAACGACTCTTGTAGTCAACTACCATGGCGACATGGTGGTCCTGGACAAGGAGCGCTGAGATAAGAGTGGTGATGAGTGAATCCGTGGTAAGTTTCACTCTATAAAATGTCACACAACACTATGACGGTCTCAGGTCAGCGGCGAGTAAGTGCCGCCGCTTAACAAAAGCACAACCCGGTTTTGAAAGGTACCGTAACACCTTTCATAGAGAAGGAAACTCCATAAAAAAATTCCCTGGCAGTGGGCAGCAGCTCTGTCAGTACCATCCACGGCGGAAGTATATGCAATATACTAAAACGGCAAAAGATGGAAGATTCAAAGCGACGTGGCAGCCACTCAATCGGTTTGAATTCTGCGGAGCAGAAGGTTTGGGGAAAACTACTGTGCTCTCATATCCCTAGTATAACCACCATGAAGAGAAAACCTAAAACCACGGCCCCGAGTCTCCGGCGTCCCTTCAATGGGACAGGGGTGCTAAGAATCCCCGGACTCAAAGTGGTGAACATACGAAAAATTGGTACATGGAACGTTAGGACCATGTATCAAGCAGGTAAAATTGAAAATCTGCAAATAGAAATGAAAAAAAACCAAATACAGATGCTCGGCATAAGCGAAGCTAGATGGCCTGGAGCAGGAAAAACGATGCATTGCAATGGATATACGACTTACTACTCGGGATCGCTTGACGGCACTCATAAGAATGGTGTTGCTGTGATTCTGGAAGACGACATCAGTAAAAGTGTGAGAAACTTTATTCCGTTATCTGAACGAGTCATGATGATACAATTAGCAGGAAAACCTATAAATGTTAACATAATACAAGTGTATGCCCCCACTTTTGATAAAGAAGAAAATGAGATTGAAGAATTTTATCAACAAATCAAAGAATTGATGACATATACGAAAAAACATGATGTTAACATTATAATGGGAGATTTCAACGCCAAAGTTGGAGACGAAGAAACAATGGGTATAACTGGTCGCTTCGGACTTGGAGAAAGAAATGAGAGAGGAGACAGACTAGTTCAGTTTTGCCAGGAAGAGCAGTATGTTATCTTGAATACTTTCTTTAAGCTACCTAAAAGAAGATTATACACATGGAAATCCCCAATGGACTGTCCTGATAATATTGTGCGAAACCAAATTGACTTTATTTTGATAAACAGTAGATTTAAAAATAGTATAAAATCGGTGAAAACCTACCCTGGTGCAGACGTGGCATCCGATCATAATCTACTTTGTGGGAAAATGAAGATAAGACTGAAAAAGATTTTAAGAGCATCAAAACCTAAACCAAGATTGGATTTAGAGCTGCTTAAAAATCTTACGATCCACGAACAATTTACAAAAGATCTCAATAAAAATTTTAAACAAAAATGTATTGAAGAAAATAGTAATGTAAACATAAAGTGGGAAGGTATGAAATCAGCAATGACCCAATCTGGGAAAAAGTTTCTTGAAACAAATCAAATAATTAATAAAAAACAACCTTGGATGACGGATGAAATTATACATTTAATGGAAGAACGTAGAAAACACAAACATAATAATCCAACACAATATAAAAATATTCACCGCCAAATTCAAAGGAAAATTAAAGAAATCAAAGAAAAATGGATGGAAAATAAATGTAACGAAATTGAAAAATTACAAGAAAAACACGACGAATTTAACGTACATAAAAAACTAAAAGAAGCAACAGGATCATTCAGAAAAAAAGATTTCATACTCCTTAGGAATAAAGATGGAAAAATCATTTTAAATATGGATGAGAAGAAATCAGAATGGACCGAGTACACAAAATTGCTCTTTAAAGACAATAGAGAAACCGGAGGGCATATTGAAGATCCAGAAACGGGACCATATATATTGAAATCCGAAGTGGAACATGCTATAAAACTAGCAAAGAGTCGGAAAGCTACTGGACCGGATCTGATTCCTGCCGAATTTCTCAAGTTATTGGACGACGATAACATAGAAAATCTAACAAAACTCTATAATAAAATATATTTATCAGGCGAAGTACCTAGCGATTGGTTACAATCCATATTTATCCCGTTGCCCAAAAAGAGTAACGCGAGGACGTGTAGCGACTTCAGAATAATTAGCCTAATGAGTCACACATTGAAGATCCTACTAAAGATAATACAGGGCAGAATTTACTCACGGTGTGAAGAGGCGATTAGCAGAGAGCAGTTTGGGTTCAGACAAGGCTTGGGTACCCGAGAGGCCCTTTTCTGTATGAAAACACTACTCCAAAGATGCAGAGAAGTCCGTAAACCTGTGTACATCTGCTTTATAGACTTTGAAAAGGCCTTTGACCGTGTCCAACACGCTCGCCTGATGGAAACATTAAAAAATATTGGCCTGGATGACAGAGATGTCAGATTGCTACGAAATATTTATTGGAATCAGACTGCAGTAGTACGTGTCGATGATCAATTCACTGATGAGATTCCTATAGAACGGGGCGTCAGGCAAGGATGCATCCTATCACCTACTCTTTTTAACACCTACACCGAATCCATCTTCCACGATGCTCTCCAAGAGGCGGAGGGCATCAAGGTGGGCGGCGAGACGATCACCAATATAAGATATGCTGATGACACGGCACTAGTCGCTGAAAATTTAGCAGACCTGCAAAGATCTCTAGACCGTGTACATCAAGAAAGCAATCGAAGAGGTCTGCGCATAAATCTAAAGAAAACAAAATTTATGATAGTAGATAGAATGCAAACAGACACCGGGAATCTAACCTTGGATGGAGAGGTGATAGAAAGAGTAAAAAGATTCAAATACCTGGGTACCTGGCTGAATGAAGAGATGGACCCAGATGAAGATCTAAAAATCCGCATCGAGATGGCTAGAACAGCATTTGTAAAAATGAAGGCGGCCCTTACAAACAAGCATCTCAATCTTCATACGCGGTTGAGATTCGCGAAGAGCTACGTCTGGACAGTATTACTACACGGATGTGAGACGTGGACTCTGAAAACCAAGATGATCAGCCGCATTGAAGCTTTTGAGATGTGGGTCTATAGGCGTATGCTGAAGATTCCGTGGACCAAAAAGATATCAAACGAAGCTGTCCTCGGCATGATGGGGAGAGGCAGGGAACTTGTTTCTGTCATCAAGCGGAGAAAGATGGAGTACCTCGGACACATGATACGGGGTCCAAAATACGAATTTCTCCGTTTGATAACCATGGGGAAAATAGAAGGAAAAAAATGGATTGGCAGGAAAAAGTTATCTTGGCTTCGAAACATGCGCATGTGGACCGATATGAGCGCCGAAGAGCTGTTCCGAGCCGCTGAAGACCGATGCGGATATATTCAAATAATCGACGAGGTGGTCGCCAACGTCCGGATGCGGACAAGGCATTAACAAGAAGAAGAACATTTATGTAAACATCAATCAATCAATCTTTCGCTAACCACAAATTACAAAAGAGAGTGTGCCTTACGAAAGAATTCCGTTTAAAGATATGTAGACATCGTTTGATCTTCAATTTTATTAAATAATTATATTCGAATATATGTATGTAATACGTGATGTGCTGATTGGTATTCGAAAATTTCGTAACTACATATATGTACATATGTACATACATATGTCGTAAGTATATCAACCTATGTACTACTTATTGTACTGCTATAGAATTTGCAGACAAAAAATTAACATAAAATTGACACGAAAAGATATTTTTAAACTAAAAATCTAATGGCACATTTGTAATTCAAATATTTCTAATGTTAATATCTTAATTGTTGTTTTGTATCCATTAGCGTCAGTATCGTACAATGATGTAATGAATATTGATTTGACAACTTGTCAGAAGAATGATTATTTTCGACACTATTTTTTATCATTTACAAAATTTCAATGCCGCGTATGTTATTTCGTCGGTTGAAAATTGTAAAAACATTTTCGAATTAATTAAACATTTTAAACGTTATAGAAATAACGCCGGCCTCTCATTTAAATTCAACCCACTGAAACATCAACAGTTTTTATGAATATTAATTGAGCCATTCTCAAGAAAAATAAAGGAGGATTATTTTTCAGACCGCAAATTTAAGGGATTTCCTTCATTGTAACGGAGTTAATCGGGCAAAACATTCGTCGGTCGAAGGCTTGCAATTAAACGTCAGAGTTTCTTTCGGACAGGGGTTGGCCAGACAATACAAAAGCCTTTTGGAAATTTAGACGTCTCGGGTAACAGGTGTAGATCGAACGGGCCAGCTTTGGCCAATTAAGTGCCTTTGCGCCTTTTGTTAAGAATAGCCGAAAAAACGTAAACTCTCTAACGCGGTGAAAACTTTCGTTTTCCGACCGGAAACCGCACGAGGGATGACGAGCAAGACTTGTAGTTGGTGATTTGTCAATCGTGATCGAGTCGTTTCCGACTTTCCTCCTCTACTCTCAAAGAAATTAAGTTATAGCGTCGTATATTCTTTGTCATTTGAACACATCTCCTATGACTGTGACAAATTAGTCTTACTTTCACAATACGCATACATCTACGTTTCAGTTGTCTATTGTGGGTCTACAACTTCAGTATAAAGTTGCCTCCAAGTTGGACGTTTCAGCACAACTGATACGAACCACATAAAACATACGTACACTGTATCGATATTTTATCGACAAAATACACAACATTATTTTTCTTAAATACAAACAACCAAACATACATCAATTACAAATTACATTGACACATTTATGTATATTTTAAATAATATATGTACATACATACATACATTCATATGTTCACTCGTACTAAAGTTTTTAAAGTTTAGTTCAAAGCAGACTAAAACTTTTTCAAAGCTAAGAAACAACTGCAACGGAATAGGTGCAAGTTTGGAAACATAAATGTGAGGTTTCTTTCTCACATACATACACATGTATATATGTACATATACATGTTTACATATGTACAATCATACAAGAATTCCATCTTTAAAAGTAATGTAAGTTTTTAAAATGGTCAAAGGTGTATTTTCTGATTGAATTTACCTACAATTCTTGATAATATTATAAACCTTTCGAATTTTATGTTGTTTTAAAATAATGTAATTTAGATTGCATGGATCAAAATATGATGCATAGTATCTACCTAAACATACAAGTGGCGTGCCATGACTTTTAACACAGGGCACTAGGTAGGGACAAAAAAATGATTATTTTTGAATTGATGAGTATAATTTTTCATTTTTGTGCTAACAGAAATATCCCAAATAGCCTATATTTCTTAATAATATCTCGTTTGTCTTTAAAATTTAATCTTCTGAATGATTTGTCGAAAAATCGATTGAGAGTATAACATTCCAGGGCCTCTTTATTTGTTTCCACACCGCATTGATTTGTTCCGAGGGAATTGCTTCGTCGAGTCCCTTGCCATATTTGTACTCAAGAAGTTCTATGTAATGTGTTATTTGAATTTTAACACAAAAGTAGTTTAAAATTATGTTTGATAGACACAAATCACAATCTTCTTTGAGATAATTCCATAAATGCTTGAAAAAACGAGTAAATTAAAATATGTTTTATCTTTGATGGAATACTTATACCTAATAATTCCGTGCAAGTAAACAACGCGGCGGACCATACCATAACAATATACGAGTACTACCACTACCACTACCTCAATTAGGGTCGATTCCGGTGTGAACTTCACTAAACCGAGTGAACAATATTAATCTGGACAACGATTTGAATTTATTATATCTAAATTATTGATATTTTTAAATTTTACGTATAAAAGATTTTAAAGATAAATATTTATTGTAATTAAATTATTGATTTAGGTAAAAGTACTATCTTAGTCCCTGTATTCCAATGACGACACGTCACTATTACATATGTACAAAATCATAATGCAAAAAAAAAATATCATTGTAGAATTCCATAGTATAATATATTTAATATTTAATAATTTGATAAAAACAAAATTAAAAAGTTATAAACACCGTCGTCAGCACTGCATAACAAAGTTGCAGATCTTAATTTTACAACAAAAATAACATTTTCAGCGTGGGAATATTTGACAAAAGCAAAAGATTTCTGCAATGATAATTTCAGTGATGACCAATATTTTTTGCAAATTTTAACAATCCAAAAACGTTATAATATTTATAATGAAATTAATTAAATTGGATAAATTTAATTTCTACGTGTAAATTCTACGTGTTTATTCTGGATCATTAATGAAATGTAATTCTGAATTAATTTAAATGTGAATGAAGCAAATTTTCAAAATAACCGAATGGTATTTTATGCACAATATGTGTGTTTAGAAATAAAATAAAACATCCCTATGATATAAATGGATTTTCATCTTAAATTCAATTGCATTGAAAATCGCAAAATTCGGCTGTTTCAAGTAAGCCGAACACGTAGTAGCGACTTTGAGGAAAATAGTTGTACGAGTTTATTGCAAGTCACTTCAATTGACCATCGTCTGTACCCTGGACTTTCAAAAAGTGCTGAATATATTTTCAATACATATTTTCGGCTTAACATGAATTTGTCGAAATATATACACTATTATATACGAAAAATCATAATGACATAATCATACAGAAAAATGTAACTTGATATTTATATCGAATGATATATGAACCATTAAGTGGAAATTTGAGTATCTGCTTGGAATATGTATCTCTTTTGATTTTTTATATAAATAATCATCTGATAGAGTTACAAAGGAGATCTTCACTCAATAGAGAACGTATGTATGTAACTTGATATAAATAACGATGCATGAACTGTTGCGTACGCTACGTATACGTGGAATGCGAAAAAATACAATCGAGTTGAACGCATCAAGTGCTATGTCAATTATTGGTCCAAGCATCGATATCGAATTTATAAAATAATAGGAATTGTATAGCTTTTCTGTGAAAAAACTACTTTGTTGTAATTCAAAACGCGATGAACTGGACCGATCGGCTCGCGAAGAAAATTATATACCCGTATAACATTTCCTGTATGTTACCATAAAAGGTTGGGCGCAACTCTCCGAAACCACATAAATTATTAACGGCGCGTCATTGTCGAAGTCAAGGTGAAACAGTATCGCTCAAATACCTGTGTTTTTACGCATAGATTATCATCGGAGTTGACGCCTAGAATAATCAACAGTCTTTCCCGCACGTTTGATTTATGTATAATATAATGGTTGGAAAATGTACAGACACATTAGAAAAATGCGGCAAAACATTTGTAATGTGTTTAACGCGTTTTTGTACAGGAAAATTTTTATTCACGACACGTTATTCAACATTGACGTATGAAAGTGAGACTTGACAGCTTGACTGACGTAGAAATTGCACTTTTCCTAGAAGGAAGTGCAACGATGCATGATTAGATTCATTAAATATTTCACCGTCCGAAGCTATTTTCGATATGATGCCTTTTCGATACGATGCGATAATTTTATATATGTATATTTATTTAACTACATTCACATTGAAGCCTGAATTTTTTTAATATTTCCAGTGAAGAGCAGTTACTCATTCACAAACAAAAGAATTCAATCAAAAATAAAATAATAATTGAAACTTGTTTTGCTATAAATAATTTGAATAAAATTCGATTTCATTTATTTACAGTGAAAATATATTGAACTTCAATTTTTAATTGAGAAATCGTGTGAATGAACGATGCAGAGATATCGTTACAGTTCAAAAATTGTAATAAAAAATTATCATTATATATATAAAGACGGTAATCCGTGTGTGTGTGTCCCCTAACGCGAGCCGAACATAATGAATGAATCGATAAAAAGCCTAAACTTTGTATAAATTCTCATTCGGAGTCGAACCGGTGAACCCTCACACGAACACAAATATCCTCTTATAGGTATACCTGAGTTCAGAGACTTTTAAATGGCCTTTTTGTTAAAGATTAGTTGAAATGTTTCGTTCCCGCAATATATACATAATTATAATAATTTTATTTAGCGAGGTTTTGAACCATTTTTTTGTTTTCATATTAAACAATTAAATATGTATTTTTTAATTAAAATTAATTATATTTTAACGATATTTGAAAAATTAAATTAATTCGATGTCTCGAACCGACCGCAGATCGAACCTGGGCCGACCGTTTGCATGTCTGGGCATGTAATTTAAACCAGTACACCACGATAGCCGATAAAGGAGTCGTTCTAATTTAATATATATGTAATTTATAATATTCAAGGTTGCGAGATCAATGACCGGGGTTTGTTTATACATAATTGTGGGTATTGGGTTTTGTAAGTTAAACATACATTTTCGCTTACATCACACGATGTGAAAATACGTACATTTCATATTATCCGATTCCAATTCGGATTTCGAATTCGGGTTTTATAATTTTATTATTATTTTTTATTGCATAATTTAATTGGCATAAACGATTCCCGATTTATGTTTCAGTTCCGATTCCGATTAATTATTACTATTCATATTGTTACTTTATTTTAAATCATGTATCAATATATAGAGATTTCAGCCGTAACTAACCATTAAGTCATACATGAGATAGTAACATGCATTTTTACTCGAATAAAATTATAAAATTACTAATAATTGCACATTTATCACATAACACGTATGCAATTTACCCCACTATATATTAAAACGCCTATAATATATTATGTGTTTGTATAATTTGATCCAATTTGATGCAACAAGGCATATGTGTATGTGTGTTTATTGCACAAGTATGTAAAACGACACCATAAAATTACTTTATAAATGTGAATTATATTATGTTTGAAATTTTATATAAGCTATACGTACATGTAACAATTGCGAGCAGCATTGAATTCAGGTTTGTTTGCTGAAAGTTAAAAATGAAAATGAAAAGGTTGCCTTTTTTAGAGTAAAGAGAAACGAAATCGTTTGATGTGTATAAATAATGAAGGGGATGACCAATAGGACGGTAAATAAGTAAAGCTTATTTTCACAAACCGGCCGAACCGTTATAACGAGATCAAATAAGTCAGAAAAAAATGGGAGAACTGTTACAACCTTTTGGATGCTGGATGTCTTACGTTGGAAATTGCATTATATTACCATGAGAATACGAAAGTGTACATATGTACATACGATGAGGAAAGAGATTTTTTGATGTAAAATTTGAACACAAACTGCGTTGAAGTTGTGGAAACTAAATCCTAAACTAGACCGGAGCGAAAAACGTGAATTTCGGATTTTCATCAATGAACCTAGTGGAAAATTATCGTCTATCAAAGGAAATTAAAAATTCAACATCGATTTTATACAATGTCCTGTGCCTCCAATCAATCGATTTATCTGAATAAATATAGTGGGTTCATACGTCTCTTTTTTTAGATTTATTTTTATATTTTTAAAGTATTTAAAAAAACAATTAATCTATTTCAGTTTAAATGAGTAATGTAATTCATAGCATTCTGCGTCAAAATATGTATTCTTGGCCTCCTCGTATTTCGGCATTTTTTCCATTCAGATTAAAAGTATGTATCCAAAGAAGCCCTCAACGACTTTTATTTTCAAAATAGTTACGGGAACTCCCATTGCGAGCGCCAAACGCTTTGTATACGGACTTTCAGGCGAAACGGCCAAAACGAATCATACTGGTGTGACGCTTTGGGGCAACCTGTCAGGTCACACTGGTCATTTTATTGTTGTTATTATTATTTTAAAATAATAAATTAAATAAAATAAATAAATGACTCATTTAAACTAAAAGAAATAAATTGTTTTTTTAAATGCTTTAAAGATTCTTATTTTAATTATGTATTTATATACACTAGCTGAACCCGGAATGCGTTGCTATGCAACAATAACGCATGCAATTCCCGTTATCGTTCCCGTTCCCATTTGTCAGTAAACCATTGTCAGCAGCGTGGTCTAGTGGTGAATGTTGAATTATTTCGATGTTACGGGTTACAAGTCTCGTTGTTGGCCAGACCTTAGTTTGTCGAGGTCGATCGTTTCTTATCAGAATTTGCCAATTTTTCTGATTTTCATTGAAACGGTTCCTGTAAAAATTGGCGTTTCCTTCCTTTCCTTGCCAATTTTCTGTTTCAAGCCTTTAGTTATTGTTATAGCTTAGGTTTCGCCATATTGCTCACCATAGATGTCTCTGTGGTTGTTTATCGAATATAAAACTCGTATTGTTATATGAAAATTATTCATCGTTATTTATCGAATATAAAACTCGTATTGTTATATGAAAATTATTCATCGTTATTTATCGTATACATATATGAATATACATATTTATAAAAAAAAACCACTATTTCGAAATTTTCGTCGCGATAAAATTATTGGTTGGAAGCACAGGATATTATTTAAAATGAACAATCTTTTTATTAAATGTTCCCTTGCTATGACGATAATTTTTCACTAGATCCATTGATGAAAATCCAAAATTTGCGTTTTTCGCTCCGGCCTAGTGTACATACACCTTTAACAGAGGATTCTTTTTATTTTTGATGAGGTAAAAGCGGAGTTATATAAATTTATTCCGATACAATTTTTTATTCATTTGTATACACATTGTTTGTGACCTTCGTTCGTTCAAAATTAACATTTAGAATGTAGCTCTAAAATTGTACTACAGCTCTCCCTGAGGCTTTCTCTTTTTGGGTTTCACGTTGATATTTTGCGTAATCTTCATAATGCGGAGAAAACGAGGGAGCGAGCGCCCGCGGTAATGGCGAGAAAATTGTCACTGCCATTTTTTAGGTTTCAATTTGAAATGTAAATTAAAAAAGCGAAAATGAGTGGGAGGGGAAACGATGTAAGTCTACTTGTTGCTCTCACCTGTGAACTCATTTTGACACTGAGGTCACCCCCCTATATATAGTGTTATACTTCCATTAAAAAAAACACATTTGAAATATGAAAAAGAAATATACATATGTAAGAAACATACGTACTTCGGTATAATAACCTTTTTTATATTAATATTATCCGATAAGAATAAATGTATTATGTATTAAAAAATTAAGATGGAACCTAGTCGATAGAATAATGTTAAAGTTTTGATTTTATTTTCCTGTCCTGTGTGTTATTAATAAAACAAGAAATATTAACAATCAACAAATATTATAATAGCAATAACAGTTTGAGCATTTCTGACACTCATCTTTGTATTTCAATTTGGAATAGTTACACAAATTATCACAAATATTCTTGGAAAATTTTATAATCTTAGAAAATTTCGCAAAATTAAAACGACGACTGAAGCCAGACATCAAATTGTTGAAATTATAATTTCCCATCTTTATTTCGGAAATTTTACAGTCGACTGATTCATGAATTTATTTAATTTACATTTATTTTCCGATATGTACAGAAAATCTATTCATTACAAGGTTTTACTACGTTCCATTTGAATATCAAAAGAGACAAAAACTAAATCTCGGAAAAAAGTATTGAATTTTGATAACATTTTTGATGGTATGAGTCATAGAAAAGTAATATAATAAATTACAATTCACGGACTTTCTTTTTTATTGCGAACAGTAAAATATTATACTGCGGCATTTACTTATATCGTGTAGAAAAAAATCGTCAAATTTTGTTTTTATGGTTTTTTTAGTTGAGTGGGGTAAGAACTCATAGACGTTGTTTATCCATTACAGTTGGCAAGAGTTCGACAATGGAAATATCAAGGTCGTCCTGAAACGGTCATTGCCAGGAAAACTGCCATCTCAGCTCCGCATCCATCTTTATAATCCTCGTCGCTCTCTCGCACCGCTGCGGATACGAAAGTCAAAACGGAAAATCGATGTGTTTTCAGAGTAGGCTTTCTTGTTTTCAGCTTCGGTAATGTCTAGCAAGAGATATATTTTAGCGAGCGGTAGTAAGGGAAGACGCCAGACCATTGGCGACAACGCGTCGCCTCTGTAGCCAAATTACCGTTCTCTATATGAAAACTATATGTACATTGTACAAATAAGAAATACTTAATTCATATTCATAACAAAATAAATCTCAAAAATTGCTTTTTTCACGTATGAAATTATTCATATTGTATAATACCTAAAAATAATATTGTATTATACCTAAATTCAGCATTATAAGTCATTGAACGGTGGTCATCATTAGTTTTTTTTAACTGTATTTAGGCGGTCAGCAACTGTATGTAATTTCAGTCAGTTTGTAATTAATGCACAGTTATATTTATTGATTATTTCATATTTTCTAATAGGCTACAAAAATGTTGTTGGACTTTGTCATCAAAAACTCGCACGCTTTTGAAAATACTGGATCATACTGAGTCTGGCTCATCTACATATGTATAGGTGGTACATGTGCATATATTATATGGAGTCCCATTCAGATGAAGTACTTTTTCATGTTATAAAGGATGCAAAGAAAATGTCAGCTCTAAAATCTCTATATGAGAGAGTTTAGGCGTTACCAATATTTATTTCTCAGTTATTATATACATATATTCATAAGCTCTTTGGGTTTCAACTCTCAAACCTCTCCTAAAGACGCTTTTTACATACCTCCTTTACGTTTCACATGGCTTTCGTGTTAGTGGTCATTTTTATCTCTTATCCGATCGTTTTCATACTTTGCCATATTGCTCATTTTGGTCATCAATATAAGTAAATGGAGCCTCCGCCATTACGATGGTGCAAATATATCGTGTAAGACGCGTCTGTAATTTGCCCGCCGACATTCTATTTGACGTTTACGGTTGACGTTTGTTTTTATCAAAATCCTAAAGATTGAGTGTCACTTTCAGATTAGTTTCGGTGTCTGAGAAAAATTCCCAGAACTATGTTTCTACCATCCAACTGCTAAATGTGCTGTCTGTGCATCTTGATATTTTCGCTGCATCATAAAGTTTTGTTGGGCAACATATTTTGAATGGCTCTTAGTCACAAGCACTTTATATATACATATATATATATATTTTTATAGCATATTTTTTATTAGAATATATTTTTGTAGATTAGACAATAAGGCACACTGAGTATGCCTCTTAGATTTTCCATTTGAAATAAAATTCAACGGACAGTAATTTAATCAAATGATCAGTTTACAAATTTTAGTAGTTGGCTCGTAATTTGACTTGTGCTAGTGAAAATACGAGAATTTGTTGAATCCAAATAAAAGTATTTACTGACTAATCAAAATGAAATAAATGCAAAATATATATAACTGAGAACACACAAAAATGAAAATACTTTTTGTTGAACTCGAAAATACAGATGTGCAGAACATTCCATAGAAAATTTTTTCACAGAGTGCCTATTCCAATTCCATTAAAACCGACGTTTCGAAGAGAATATTTTATTAAGTGCCGTCTGTATAGTACATTTTGATAAAACTTCTGGGAAATATAAATTTTTCTCTACTATAATACAAATAAAATTTGTATTATCATTTCAGATTTTCAAACATCCATATATTTTGTTTTCGTTCAAATTCAACGATTCAACGAAGAAAATTCAATTCGTAAAACGGCCACTGAGAGAACAATGTAGAGAATGCGAATACTGGCATTTTCCATTGTGAAAACTTTATATAAATATTACACCGACGCGGAGTTGGCTTATACATATATTGGAGAGCGTTCACATAACAGCACCCACACACACTAACACTCTTTGCCAAAAGTTACATTCATAAGAGGATGAACGGTTATAACGCTCACTATCCGCAGTGTATGACCTTCAAAATGA